>NC_084664.1:60470254-60782031 GCF_028389875.1 Rhea pennata | reverse complement strand
CTTAAAGATATTCTTATACAGCCACATTCAGGGAAAAGCTATGTCTTAACAGGAACTTCACATTTACTTTGTAGCTTGGCTAATTCCAAACAATGCGTGAATGCACATAATTTCAGCATGGTCCCACATCCAGCAAACTGGTGAGATTTCGCAAGCAGAAGAGTTCTTTTATTTCCAATTTTTAAAATAATACATGGCAAACATTATTTTTCCTGCAAAGAAAAAGTGGTATTGTCAGCCACCAGCATGATGGCAATACAATTGTTCAAATATGACATTCTTTTCCATTGTTTTACTTGCTAGCACCTGATTTATAAGCTATTTTTCTTTGCTTTTGAAAAGAAAGGCATGAATCACAGAGAGAAAATAATAGGTTTTGGGGGGTAATTAGTACCAGCCTCTGTTTGCCACTGCTACTAAGCCCTCTAGGAGTTTTTAGAGAGAATTTTTTAATACAAAATTACTCTAAGTTTTGATATTTGAAGAGGCGAATAAGGAGGAGGCAAAGAGAAAGGATAAAAGATCAGAATTTAAACTTCATTGAGTGTTGCAAAAATGCAGCAACTAGAACTGTATGGGAAGCTCAGAGGAAGACAGATGTCAGGTAGGCTCACAATGCCAAGAGCTCTTGGAAGATCCAAAGGGTGGAGGCTGTCTTTCTCCAGTTCAGCACTCCTCCAGAAACATGCATGATTAATGCTCTAGGTTTCACCACACCCAAGAATAATTCTGGCTAGCTGTGTCCACCTTAGCATGTTGCTAAAAAAAAAAAAAAACAGCTGCTTTTGCTGCCAAAGTTCGCTTTCCCATGCTACTTGCTTTTATCTGTATCCATCATAACATAAAACAAGTGAGCAGAACCAGCCTACTAAAGAAAAAGAGAATGCTAGCTAGCATCCTAGCACAACAGTCCCCATTTTTCTATACCTGAGCATCATACTTTACTGTAAACAAATCCTACAAATATGAGTCTACCTAAGGTTCAGGTTTCTAAAACTTTCCTTCACAGAGACATTAAGCTAATGAAGAAAATGTTCTTCTACAAAGTCTGGGCTGGCTAAACTGGGAGGGGCTATAGCAAGCTAAACAAGGAATTTGGGTTCGCTTCCCCCATAAGTCTCCAAGGGGGTGGGGGGTGGGGTGGAAGAGTTAGTCTTCAAACATATAGAAAGTTACTCAAAAACATTACAGAAAATAATCTGGATACCAGGCAACAACAACACAGCAAGCTCTTCTTGTGCAAGCACATTCCTCATTTGCAGTGTTTTACCATGACTTTGTCTAAGGCACAACCTATATGCTAGTTTGTCTACCTGAATATAAATCCTAATGCAAATACACACCTTTACCCCCACATGGCACAACTGGGGAAGAGAGAGACTCCTTTAACCAATACTACTCTGGATCTGAAATCATAGCATGCCAGCTACTTAAAGTCCAGCTCCAGGCAGCCCCAGTTCTACCTCCAGACCCAGTAACTAGTGTTGCCTATTAACTGAACCTGTATGTCCAGAAGTGCCTTACTAACATTAGTTGCAGGCATGTAGGTGCCAGGTGTATGCCAGACCACCAACAACACTCCACACTAGAAGAAGAGCACAGAGTGTTTCCAAAGCTCTTCGTTATTAATACCATGCTCCTGTTTAACTGAACTCTTTTGTTTCCTTCTGTCTTCCATGCCAGAAAAATCACATGCCAAAAAACAGAATTCAGGCTTCATTGCTAATGTTGAAAAGAACAAGCCAAAGCTATTCATTTTCTAACTGTGAGATATGTATGTCATTACAGGAAAGAACTATCTACACATCCGTCATTGCCTCACCTTAGCTGCAAAACAAACCCAGTGGTTTCTCTGAGATTTTCACAGTACATTTCTCTTTTACAGATGTTCTGATAGCAGCAGCTGGATGCAATCATGATCAGGATCTAAATCAGACTTCCTGCAGCATTCAATGGGGAAGATGAAAAAACCTATACAACTGACCAAGAAAATGAGTCAGTTTGGAGGGCTTTTATAACACAGGCAGCCATCAGAGGTTATTAGTTCAAAGCTTTAAGAACTGGAGACATATAATTTCATCTTGGTTTGCACTGTGTTCCTTTCAGTTTTCCAACTAACCTTAACATCATCTCACCTTCTTTTCTTTAATATTCCTCTGCAAACTAGTTGCTTTTATAATTAGCTTAGTTTATTTAAGTGAAATTGTAACTCAGGCAAAACTCCCATTGACTTTAAAATTGAGCAACAACTTTGGGATATTTTTCCAGAAGATTAGATCAAATCTGGCTCTAGTCACACACATCTTTTTCGTTAATTTCTTTTTCAAATCTTTGACATCTGTACAGAACATGGGTGGATCTCCTTCATCGTTTTCAGTATTATTAAAGCTTCTGTTTATATAACTCATTTTGATATAAAGAGTTCTGGGAAAGCTACACTGAGGCTGTAAAGAAAATAAAACGATTGATCAGCATGGGAACAAGACCTCGGATCATCCTCATAACAAAACAGAACTCCGTCAGACACACGAACCCTTACAATGACATGAATCAGTTTCGAACTTATAGCTAAAGACAGATCTTGCCCTCTCCTTTTTGGGTAAGGACCCAAATTTGAATATGTAGAAAAATAAAAATTCTATCATCTGCCAGGAATTAGAGCGCCATTCTCCCACTGCAACACGAGGGGATCTCTGGAGCCACAAAGACAGGCCTGATGAGATTGAAGGTAATGCAGGGACCTCAGGAAAAATTGTTACAATTAATTCTTTCAGCAAAACCAGTTCTCATTACATGTGTTAGTCTGCCAAAACTCTCTGCCAAAACATAAATTGTCATTTCACTCTCAGTCTTTGAATTCACAGTTATTCCTTGGCCGGCAAATGCAGAACGATTGGCTGGGAGTTCCCCTGAGAAACAGGTATGTGACTTTATAAACTTCCAAGATGACTGTTGCAGTAGCAACGTAGCCTGGAAATAACAGAATACCGTACATTGAAATAGATTACACATGACTAAATCAAAGGGCAAAGGTAACAGTCAAACCCTACATTTCTCAATTTCATCCAATAGCAAATAAATTTTCCTGGGGCTGGTCTCTCCCCTCAAGTGTTTGGTTATTGGACTCAAACACTGGGAATTGCAACTCAGAACTATTTCTTGTATCTTGAATTATTAACAGTTTATTGCATTTATCAAATTAGCTGCAGAAAAGCATGCCATAGCTTGCTTTGTTCCCATGAGAAACTGTTTGAGGATGAACTACTTACACAATGAACTCCAGGCTGGCATGCGTATGTGGAAATTCAGATTAAGAGAGGACTGTTGGCATGACCAGATGTGTGAGGATACAACTGAATAAATGTGCAGCAGGAGAATATAAGACGTACAAAACACGCAGGTGTCCTTTGCTCTTTGTTGAAAGCAATGTCTGCGAATAAAATTACCTTCTGGGCTCACTTTTAAACTATGTCTAAGGGAGATTGGTCTGCTCTGCTCATATGCAGAACAACGCTCTCTTCGCTGTCCAGAGTCAAGCAGCATCATGCCCTAATTTTTGATTTCCTGATATATTTGCTTGAGCAATGGTGGTAAGGTCACAATCTTTAGTGGCACAGCTCCATGAACAATTATATTTTGATATAAGATACAGAGCCAATTTTGCAAGATCTTTGCAAGTGAAGAGTGCCATGCAGAAATTACTGTATGAAGAAGGTGTAATCCTTACATTAGTTTTAAACCCCTATCTGTTCCAAGACGGCTAATTTTACTGCTGGAGGCTAGACTTAAAATCAGAGTAGACTATAAATTATCAAGCCTAAATATTTGAATTTTAAGTGATCATTGCTACTGATAAATTAATAAAGAAGCAGTCTCATCACTCAGTGTTCCTCCAGACAGTTGAAGACATTAGCCTATATGTTTATCATATTAGGGATGATGTCAAACCATAATGTCTGTTCTTAGCACAGTTCCTACAGTGCCATGAAACTTTATGATAAGTTTGTAGTCTGGGGAAGAAATGCCTCATCAGTACTTGATTCAGCAAATAAATTCCCAAACAAATTTATCTCTCCTCTCTCTCTTTCTTCTAAAACAGAATTTCAAATACAAGTGATAGTTTACATTTTTACATCATATATAGGTTTTCTTAAACTGCTTTCTATCTTTCTTGTTGCATTTGGAAAAGGCTGGCATTTTTTTTGGTGCTGCACAAGGGGAAAAATGAACATAATTTTTCCAAAAATGTTTAATTTTCATTTCACAGTTCTACAAACAAACAAAAAAAGTATCACATTTACAGTTTTCTTTAGACGAAATACTCTCTAGAAATAGGCAGGAATATCTGGTACAGGGATTGAAGATGATACAAAAGGGGAAGCGCAATCAGAAAGGACAAAGGCAAGGTGAATTGTTAACACTAATTGAAAGTCAAGAGAACTCAAGAGTCTTCAGTCACCTTTAAACATTAGAAGAATCTTCCAATAGAGTATTTTAATTCTTGAAGCAATTTTAGCACAAGGCTTGCAAAATGCTGCCCCTTTCTTCACCTGCATTAAACAAAGGCAGAGTCTAATATTTGACTCCTGTAGGTACCCTTGACTGCACTGCTAATAATCCAATTAGTGGAGGAAACTCATCAATATGAACAAGATATCAGCAATGAATTCAAATTTATGATTATAATACAATTATGATGGAGATCATTTCAGGGAAAATTGCAGTTCTTCCTTCAAAATGAGGAAAATAACTTGCAACTAGATGTGTTACAATATTAAAATTGTTGCTCCTAGTATAATCTAGTATTTAATTTAAATTATTTATTAAATAAATTTAGTAGCACTTGCATTCTAAGACTTTTCTTCTTGTGGTGTAGATATATTTCTTTGTCAGATTTCAGTGCAATTTTGGGCTATGTAAGAGAGAAGATATTGGAATAAACACAGCTTACGCACGCAAAATGAGAATTCTGCTATTCATTTTTTGCTTTCTGTGGTGTCGGGGCCCTGTGTTGGGCTGCGGCACTGTAGAACATCGATACATCCATGTCACTGTAAAGAAATAAATACTTCTACACTTTTTCAGTTCTGAGGGACCACTTTTCTATTACGTTTAATGAAACTGCTATTTTTTTGATGAAGAAATTGTGCAAGCAAAACAGAAATCAAAACAGGTCTTGCCTTTCCCATGACATGCATAACTAGTTTTAACAGTATGTCTTTAGCTCTAAAAAATAATCTCTTGAGCTCAGCAATATCCAGAAGTCTAATGTCAACACTGTGACATACGCTGCTCACTTCTCTGACTGAGAAGTTACAATACAATTAGCCAACATGCTGACTATCAGCTCTCCATTTCAAGGATCTTATTCTCTACTGGTTGTGTGAATACTTCGTTTTGAAAGAATTTATCTGGATTACTTATTTTGCTCGACTTGTTGCTAGTTCACTGCGAAATAATTTCTCCAGTGCTGACTTCCAATTGCAATGATTATCACAGAAAAGTTAGGCTCCAGCACATCCGACTCAGTTATCCTGACATTTAAGTATTTCTGTATAGCACAAAATCTGAACTCAGTAATACACCCAAGGCTGTAATACAACTCTACACACACCCTGAAATCTGCGCCCTCTTTTCTTGTGGATTTCTGCTTTCTCATCTATTTACGAACACTTTTCCTCTTTGCTCTAAGATTTGCACTCTTACATAACAAGTCTGCTTCTATATGGTAAGAGACTTTCAATAGCTCTGTACTAACAACGTTTCCAGGAACGTGACACATTCATTTCTTTCTTCTTCCCTCCTTGTTCTTCTCAGATGAGGAAAAAAAAATGTATTGTCAAGCATTCAGTTCCACCATTTTCTAGTACAGCCTAAAAGTATAGTAGACAGATTCGGATTCATGGTAAGAAGTTTGGGCAAGATGGAAGAAATATCTCAAAATATTCACGGAGTACTGGAAGATCAGAATAACCCCCTTGAGATTCTCAGGTCCTTTAGGCCATCCTGCTATCTACTCAAAGAGAAGAAAGCAGTAACTAGGGTTTTCTCTGTTCATAAGTTATTTTGAGTACAATAGGCAGAAATGCCAGTTATACTGCTCACATTATAAAACACACCCCACGCAGTACTGATGTCTGAGCCATCAGGGCAGGACAGGCAAATTTCCTCAATGAAAGGTAGCCAAAGAGCCCATTTTCAGCCATTCCACCACCTGCAGGAAGAGGGTTTCAATGTACTGTACATGTCCCAAAAGCTCTCTCTGACTAGATCTGGCCACGGGACAGAGACAGGAGCAAGAATCTATTGTCATCCTCAGGGCACAAAAGGGACCAAGATGCATACCAAGGAGTTATCTCCTCTTGCTTTTCTCCATAATTGAAGAGATGCATGCATGCATCTTTCACATGAGTGCTGCATAGTTTAAGAAGCTACACATAAAAGCTGAGCTGTAGTGTAATCCAGCACCAGCAAATAAAAGTGCTAAAAGGGAACAGCATCTAAGTGGTTAATGTGCTGTCAGATTATGAAATATTATCAACAGGCGGGACATTTGATACAGGAGGCAACAGCAGAGAAACACAGGGAACTGCTGCAGCGTAGCACGGAGGTCCAGTGCTTCATTATCTGTTGTGTCTATTGATGGTCAGCCAGTTAAAATCTACGTGATCAACATGAAGCGATAATAAACAGGGGACACAATCAGAGTTCATATGAGACAAGGACATATCTGGAGCTAAAGGAAATTGTAATAGATGTGGTAAGAGTGAACCTGTGGCTACCCTGCTTCAGGAGCACTCCCAAAACCAGGGCACTGCATTAGTGTAGTTTTAAATCTGAAGCTCTGTTTCAGCTTGGCTTGTATTTCACCAGAGCTAATTCACTTGAACCTAGTTTTCTGAAGTACTGAACACCTGCAGTTTCCTGTGATTTCAATCGGTGTAGAGGGTACTTGGCACTTCCGAAAACCAAGTATTATGCATGAGCAGACATGCTCTGAAGAAGCAGATGCTCCATGAAGCCAAAAAAAGCCACAAATTGCATGAACTCACATTACTGTGAGTTTCCTCCAGACCAGAGTTTGAAGTGCACAGCTTAAGATGTTTAAATACCCCCAGCAACTACAAACCAAGAATAGAGATAAGAAAATAATAATGCCTCCACCATCACTGTCTGTCTAGGGGTCTTTCTAGTCATTCAAAGAGAACAGGTGGTGCTTACTCTCCCCAGGTTATCTGGCAGGTGTAGAAACAAACTGCAACAGTATCAGTACAACAGAGCATTTTACATTTGGACAGGATAATTTCACACAAGAGGTAGATTTCTGGAACTATGCCTCGGAAAATATTATTGTCATCTTATTGAAAGAGAAATCAGGGAATGAAACTGCATTGCTACCAACAAAGAAAACAAAGTAGAATGATTCTGGAATCACATTACCTTAATGCTTTCAGAGAAAAAATGGATTTAAATAACATTTGCATAAAATATACTGAAATAAAAATGAAATATAAACACAACCGAGGTAAAAGTAATACCAAATTATATTCATTAGCCTATCAGTTAATCTCCACTAACATGATTTATTTTGTGCACTCCTAGAGTCAGGAACTGGGTTTCTTTCTGTGAGCACATGGTCATACTGCAGGGACTTAAGAGCTACTGTTTAGCCCTCTGCAATGGGAACCAAATACAGGAGGTTTTCAATTTATCTGGAACACAAACATTTTAGACACTTTAGGGAGACTGGTATACCATGGCTTTCATTAGGTACTGATAAAATAGCCATCTGGCATTGAATATAAATTGTTCTGAAAGACACTCTACGAGAAAATGCAAAAGAAAGGATTGTTAATGGAATTATTTATTTATGAAACATTTCTCTGACTTTCACTCCTGTAGTAAGTGAAAGGAGAAGTAAAGGCAAGTGAAAGACTAAGGCAAAAATTCCCTCCACTGACTTCAAAATATGGCGAACATTTTATATTGAGTAGGGTAAAACCTTTTCTTCAACAGAATTGCTAAAATCTATCAAACTTGACCTGTGAAGATAAAATACATGTCTGAACCATTCTGCTTTAGAGAACTTGCATATCCCTTCTAGGTGTTAAGGTGTCCTTGGCACTTGGGAGGATCAATTTTATTAAAGGACAGCCATTATAAGAAGATAACAATGTATCAAAATCAAAATTAACTCTTACATGATAAATTCCGTCAAGTTGCACCATTTTTTAGAGTCCACTTTCTTCATCATCTCTTCAAAGGATTTTCCACAGGCAGGCAACTTTTCTAACATGAGTGATTCATTGCAGAGATTACTCTGTTGACGTGCACCTAGGTAAAGTCAGAAAGCACATTAAATCCCAAACATTGAAATAGAAGAACTATGGATTCTTTTTTTAAAAAAAAAAAAAGAAGAAGAAGAAGAAGAAGAAGAAGAAGAAGAAGAAGAAGAAGAAGAAGAAGAAAAACCCCACTCATTCACATAATTCTGCCTTCCACTTAAATTGCTGTAAATTTAACATTCAATTTTCCACACAACTTAATATGTAAAACATAAGTTTACTAAAAAACCCTCAGTATAAAATACTGTACCTTACTATATCATCTTTTAGGCCTTGCACAGAGAAACCTACCTAGTCACTTTTCTAATCTTTCTGAATTTCTAATCTTACTAACTTCTTACTGAACACTAGCACTACTAATTAAAAGCTAACTGGAATTAGCTTCCTTCACGGCCTTGCCCTTTATTTCCCAGCCCTTCACTGTAGAAAGCACTGCTCTAGCTTATACAGATGTGTCTCATTGAAATAACTGTATACTATAAATATACTTCTCTTTCAGAAAGATTTGTATACCTTATGAACTAAACGCTTGAAAGCCCACAATCACAATTAAGACTTTTGTTTAGTATATCCATTAATGGAATTATTTGCCATTATCTGATGTTAATGTTACAAACAACCAGCTACTGGGAAAGAAGGAATTAACCTTGTCATGAGCAAGCCTGTACCCTTTGCAATATAAAATGGCAACTTCACAACAATATTTAGAGTCAAAGTTGAAAGTACTTATACAGCCCACACCTGAAATGAAATACAAGGCCAATATTTTGACTTTTGTTATAAAATTAAAATTCTGAAAAATTTTTATTCAGAGTAGCTGAAGTATTCAGTTTTGCTAAGGTTGTAACATTCTGTTTTGATTATCTAATTTGATTTGGAATATGTCTTCCTTTACCTTTATCATTTCAATTATTTTGATTCTACTTTTACATACAAAATACATAAATTTTGGAGCAAACTAAAAAATGCTTGCTTAATTTTAACTTTAATTTTTAATATAATGCCTAAATTAAATTAGTAAGCTAGTTAGAATAAAACATTGGCATTTCTTCTCTTTAAACCAAAGAAAATCTGAGGAAAAAATCCCATCTCAACAAAACTGTACTCCTAGCAAATCTGTGTGCCAGGAGGCTCCCTTTGAGAATTCTGGAGGAAAAGTTAGTTTTAAGAGAAAAGGCAGGAAGAACAGACCATTTAGTCCATTTTTAATCACTGAGAAAGGAAGTCTATGTAGAACGAAGTCTTGCACCAATTTTTGAACGAACATTTTTATCTATCTACATTGCAGAGAGCAGATATTTCTTTTCCTTGTATCAGTTACATTTTGAGAGTAGGATTCTGTCATTGCTGAAAAGCTGGTTGCCTTGTTCCTACCTCAGCTTCTTTGCCTACTGCTCCTGAAAACCTGAAATCCTGCTTCCTCCCATGCAGGGAGGAGGTGCTTTATGGTTACCCTTTTCAGAACTCTTCCTCCAGCATCTAAAAGTTACTTCATTCACAGCTGCCATATAAACAACAAATGGTAATAATCTGTGGCTGTCACTCAGGAAATTTGACTGAAAAATCAAGGTTCCTTCCAACTTTTCCCCTCCTCCTATGTTCTAATTTTATGTTGTGTTAGCAAAAAGTATTGTTAAGTGAAGTAAGGTCAAAAGCATGCAAGTCTTCATTTCATGAGAATCTAGATAGAGTCCTCAGTCTCAACAGGGTACAGATTCTTAATATTTAGCCCAATAAAAGAGACGCAAGATGATTGGTTTCAGACTTCTTAACATGATATAGTTGTTGATTACAAATTCTAACATCTCCATTCGAAATGAGATGTGTAATTGTAAAACAGCACCAGGTGCACACTACAGTGCTTAATCCATGAAGGAGACTCTTCAGAGCTCTTCTTTCAGAGCCCGAGCAGGAATGCCTTGCCAATTTAATTCATACTATAGCAGCTGATTCTTTTAGCTGGAGAAGTCACCGACTCAGTCACGCCAGGTGCCAACTAAGAGGCAGCCACCACATCTGATCAACAAAATACTCTGCTTTCATACAACAGCAGGACTATAACTGGACAGTCTATTTTACATCTAAGACCCTAAGTCTATTACTTCATACTAGCCACAAACCTCTTCAGGCCTACAGCTAATCGGGACCATCTGAATAAATCCATTACTTCTGACCCTACCTACTTCATCACATCTCATTGTTAGAGCTCTTCTGGCTGATGTTAAGACTTCAGCAACATTACAAAAATTCAGAACTGCAGTTCAGTGCCAGTAATGCAAATGGTAAAAGTTATGAAATAGGGAAAGTGTAATTTTATCCTTCGGAAGTTAACACGATAGTTAAGAAACTTGACTATTAAAATGTTCCCACCAATTCATCTAACAGATAAAAATTTATATCTTTCAATGGTAGATGTGCAGATGAACATTAAAACTGGGCAGAATAGACAACCAGATACGTATGATAGATGTATGCCTGGCAATTTGAATTCTGCAGGGATGCTTTTACAAAATTTAGGCTACACTGGCTGCTTTGGCTGAGTATTCTAAATAGCTTGCTATCACTTGATTTATAATCCTATAAATTCAATAGAATACAAGCCTTCTCATTACATAATGTACACTGACTGTTGACTCCGGCTCCTTCTCAGTGGGGTGTTTAAATGGATTTGTTATGGCCTTGGTATTTTTGGTTGCATTTCTTCAGAACTTTAATGTTTTGGAAGGTTGTAAGAAATCTCTGAAAGTCATAGTACGAATAGTATGAAAATTATCTGCCTCCTTGAACAATGCAATGTCATAAGAGTTTCTGTCTAAAACCCTGGCCAAAGGGTTTCAAATTTATGAATAATTCTGCATCTTTACCATCACTATTGAGACTGATCTTTGCAAACACTGAGCCACTCTCTGTTCACATAACCAATACACGAGACCAATTGTAAAAAAATGCATGAACCTGACTAACTGAAATGAGATAGAATGGAAGTGCTTTTTAAATAGTTACCACGAACAAATCAAATGTATGTTTGAATTTTAGAAGTAAAGCTCACCTGTTAATCCAAGCGTCATTAGACCATTCACTAGGGGAAGGAAAAATAAAAAAAAAAAGAGAGAGAGAGAGAGATTGGTTAGATATCCTTACGTTATTCCATAACAGTGAGAATTAACGTAGATACAAACAAACCTCAGCATACTTCATGTTTCAACAAAACACTGCATTTGAACATTAGTTTTATTTTTATTAGAATGTGTTTGAATGGAAAAATCAACATTTAGAGAATGTGATTTTTTTCATTGCTTTTTATTTATCTTTTAAACAGCTGAGTCATGTAGACTTTTATGGGTCTGTTGACATTGCTTTTTTCTGTAGTTTCTAAAGTTAAGGATGAGGGATAAGGGAATTCTTATTTTAGTTTTTTGATGGGCTGACATAAAAAAATTGGAAAAGCAAACACATCCACATGAAATGTAGGTCAACTACACATTCTAAAGTACAAAACAAATTCTTTTGTTATTGAAATTAAGCAAGCACAAAATCAAAAATACGTAACGTGTGCTCTAGTCATTTGGAAATATAAGACTGTGATTTATGGTCTACATCTTTTCCAGAGTGAACTTATGTATTTTGAAATATATAAGCTTAAAACCTTTATGTGTCTAATGTGGAAGTTATGTCAACATACATATGTCAGATGAGTCTTCTAATGGAAACATGGAATATGCCAACAAAAGAAATCTTCTGATCAACAATTTGCAGTACCTCCAGATGGATGAAATTAGCAGAAGCCCACTCTGTGAGCAGAGCTGCACCACACTTAGCATTTTGCAAACATAGCAAACATAGGAATGATGTGATTTCAATTATTTTTAACCTCCTACTGGAAAAAAAAAAAAAAGAAAAAAAAAACTGCTGGCAAATCTTTGCAGTACTAACCTTGTATCAGAAATAAAATGAGTAATTTCACACAGATGGGTACCTCCTGTTCCTTATTTATAACCTGTGTGTCACTCCAATAAAATAAGCCAAGATATATGGAACAAAATATCAGTCCCAATTACACTGATCTACATTCTGCCTTCACTGAAATATGCCAAACCCATGATTAAGCTAAATGCAAACTGTTGTGTATACACATCTGAGAAGAATTTAGATCCCTCTAATATAATTTTCTTCCACTCAAGCACTAATTTATGTTAATTGCTAATGAGCCAGAATGTACTGAAATTATGAAGAGTATCAGAATCCGTGTATCAGAATACTTTAGTGCCTCCAAACAGAAAGAGTTGAAAAGAGTTGAAATTCCATTATACGCTCTGATGGTTGTATCTCTTTTGTAAATAAAACATCTTTTTTCTTTTTTTTCCCAACGCTACTAACTCCTATACTAGTAAATAGAGAGTCCCTGGACAGGTTTTTCTTTAACTTGCACTTGAAAATGTGCTTCATCAATTCCATAAAACTGAAGATGAGATTAAAAGTACACATTCTAAGAAGAAGCTAAAACCACCTTTTCTGAGGAAAGTTTAGATGCACAACCATAGATGCTCCCTTGATGACGGCAGATTGCACCTGGAATTCTTATTCTATGAATTCCTGACACTAATCTCTAAATACTTTGTAGATATTTCTGTGTTAATCCTCAAAATCTTCACTGCAAGGTAAATAAAAAGAATGATTTACAATGAGAGAGAACCAATAAGAGAAAACAATGTATCCATATTTTACAGATAGCGAGATTAAGTGACTTCTCCAGGGTCACATAAGGAAGCTATGATCAGCCAAGTACAGAATAAAGGGCTTTTAGTTCTCAGATTTGTGTTCTTCTCGTAAGTCTCTCTGGTCACAGAAGAACATGTTTTTAGCATTTTTTGATCTGATCAAAACAGAGTAACACAGGATGCTTCATACCTATCCACAACCAAAGGTGTCCAGATACATTCTGACAAGGGTAAAATAACAATACAGATGACCACATGCTATCATACTTAACCATCACTATTTTCAGTGGTCTCAGATATTCAACTCATAAGAAAGGTTTAACAAAGAAATGACAGCTTTTTGGTCATGCCACTTTACACAGAAAGCAGGACCTTTCCATCAGCTCTTTTAAGAAGGGACAAGTCCAGTGTATTTCCAGTGTATCGAAACGTTTATGCCATCACATCACGTAGAAGAAATATATCAATGGGAAGCATAAGAGCAATCATAGTCGTTGGAAGATGCTGCCACAACCCCATTATAAGCAATTTCCTAGCTACTTTTCCATGCATTCTTACCTGAACCAACATTTGAAAGGAAAAGAGGAGGTTCAGTTTAACTGTACCAGCTACCTTTAGGCTTAATCATATTAATATCAGATCATAGTAACTGCCTTCAACTTTTATTTATTTCAAATACCATACGTAGCAGGAATGACTGCCCCTAGCATTAGTGGAATCAGGTATTAAAGGACCAACCAATTTAAAACTGGAGCAACTGGTACAATGACAGTGAAGGCAAGATGGGGAAAAATAGGATTGGAAAGGTATTGCAAAGAAAAATAAAAGATAAGCAAAAGAAGGAAAAAAATAGAAAATAAGTAAACCAAGAAACAGAGCAAGCTTTTATCACCAACCTACTCCAAAATCTTGTTCATTGAAAAAGGAAAAAGCTGATCCTAGATATTCACTGCAGCCTTTTATTGCTTAGTCTGTATTCTCCTTTTGTGATCAGAAATCCTACCGACATTAAGAAGGAAATTCAGACTGGACTCACAGCAGTATGTAAATTTAACAATGAGATGCATGAGAAGGACACTTTTGTCCTATAATTACTCAAGTATAGAAACTTCTGCTTTTTGTGACATGGATAAATATTTCTCAATTTTTTTACCATATATTATTATTATGCGCTGTTGTTTCTTTTCCACCAGAGGCTTAAGAGTAGCACTGAAAGTCTTTGTATCTCTACCTAATAAATTTAAACAGTATGATTGATGTGTGTTATTTTCATTTTGTAACAACAATCTTGAAACCTTGTATAAGTGCATAAGAGGAAAGTAGCAGAATATTATTTTCCCTTATCTGACCATTTCTTCAGTATGCTGCAATTAATGGCAAGATTGTAAGATTTCTCCAAGGCCACAATACTTCCTCAGAGTACAGATAGAAAGTACTTCTAGTTTTATCTGACCTATGTATGCAGTTTTTCATCAGCAATTACAGAAGTATAATCTTTTTTTTTTTTTTGCCTTGTATACAGTCAGCTTTGAAATTTGTGTTGTCTAATCCAAAAATATGTTTCTTCTTGATCATATTTCTCACAACAAACAAAAACATTTAAAGATATCAAGTTAAACCTCAAGTCTATACTGTTAGACATCCTTTTAGAAACAGCTCTGCTAACCACCATCATCTAATGCTAACAATAAGTCTGGACATCAGATCAGTACTGAGACTTACGCAAACTAAAACAACATCTGCCTCTTTCTGCAGAATCTTAAGTCTGCACAAAAAATGACTGACATAGACCAAAAAAGCAATTAAGATCACAGTCTGAAATGCAGCTGCTGCTCTGCAGTCATGTTACAATTTGTTGGAGATGTAGTAGAGAGATTAAAATTCTATTAATATCATTTGGTTGTATTGGTCAAATGCTACTACCCACACTTCTTTTGTAGGTCTTAAATGCTGAACAAATTGCTCTTACAGTACCTGTGTTCCTCCAGGTATTTAAAAGCTGTATAGATAAATCTATCAGTTGCACAGATGGTGTTAAAGATGATGTTAAATCCACTGATCTTTTATTTAAACCTAGCTTTATCTTTACACAACACTCACACTCCAAAGGTGCGTGAAGTGTTTTCTGGCAGAAATCAATAGACACTTCAGGATATCTATTGCATAAGAAACTGCTATGGACCTTCACCTACGTTCTGACACAAGGTCAAAAAGGCAGTCTGGAGCATGGTGAAAATACTGGTTACAACTGGAGTAGGACTTCTTTATGTTTATTATCTGTGTTACTGTTGCATCTCTGAGCTCAAGAGCCTCACTGCACTCAGCCTGTACTAACACAGAAGGAAAAGATGAGCTTACACTAGAACTCCACGTGTGCCTGCCAAGGATTTCTCCAAAAGCTCTGTAAAGGGGACATGTCAAACACATGGCCAAGACACTTCAGGCTACAAGGTGGCTGAGCAGTCCTGAAAGAGGATAGGAAAGCCCAAGCAGCTCTCCCACCTGAGCCCACTACAGAAGGAACCTGCTCACACCTGGGGTAACTTCAGATTCACTTTGATGTTACCCCACCCTTCACTTCAGCACAACTTCTCACTGTGGCTCACTGGACCTTGGGGAAAAAGAAAGGACTTTCCCACGACAGCCTTTAAATACAAGGAGTATAAGGCAAACAGTTTCTTCAAACATATTTCATCAAATACTCTTTTTTACTCTGCATAAGCTCTACATCTACCCTTAGTCAAATACAGAAAGTAAGCCTTTCTTTAAAGACACATGCAAGTACATCTCCCTATTCCAATTTTTTATCATTTTAGTACACAAATCTTTGTAACATCAACTCAAGCACAGAGCTGGCAGGAGAGGAAGAAGGGTGTTAGTATACGGCTATGGAGCTCAGCGAGCAGAAACTGTTCCAGGCAGCAAAAGAAATATCTGGAAGAATGTATCATTTCTGTAACTTCAGCTACAAGCCAAGGTTTGCTATGTCAGATGTTGGAGAAAAAAGGCGCTGATTCTCAGCTAGTGCAAAATAGCATGCATTGAGTTTGACCATTTCAATCTTCAGATAAAGATCTAACCCTAACATAAGTCAACCTATCAAGCCATTGAAAGTGAGAGAAGATAAAATTACAAACTATTGAGATAGATTTGGCTTAATACTCTCAGTGCCACTGTCCACAACCCAGAGAGAAGAGTCTAATGCTGCTAACTTCATACATGTGGAAGCTTGAAGATACCAGTTTCCCAACAACCTTACAACACACCTTGCTCAAGTACCCTAGGAAGCCGGCTCATCCTTCCCCTGCTGCACGCTGTGTTTAAGGATCTATGCCTTTATCCTTACCGTCTTTTTAGGTCTACTTCATACCACAGCAAACTGTAGCTCTGGGTTATTTTTTAAATTGCTTCTCTGAGCTCAAGTCTTATTTCAACTAATTACACCAGGATGCTAAACCATCAACAGAGATAACAAAGGATAATTTGGCATAAAATTGCTAAGTAGACAGGCAAAGCATCAATTTCTGGCAAGGAAAAAAACTGCAACACGCTCAGGAAAGCAAAAATTGATGATGATTGTCCATTCTGACATGAGTTCTCATGGGCAAAGCACAGAGAGAGCTCACTGAATGGGGAGGCTTGCAGGGCTGCTCATAGGCAGCACAACATTAACTGAGCATGTATCAAAGGGCAGCACAAGCTGGGTTGCTCTGCGATGAGGGCCGAGCCAGCAGTGACCCCAGTACAGGCTTTGCCCTTGCCAACAGGGTGCTGACCACCAGGGTACAAGCTGGCTGGGCAGAGCTGGTTGGGCTGGAGGCAAGGTGACCCAACACACAGCTCAGGGTCAACCCATGAATAAGGCAGAAGAGCAGGTGGCAAGGCCAGGCTCATATCTACATACAGGGGGCCCCAGCCTCAGCTGAAATGGAGCCTCTGGGCCCACGTCCTAATTCTTCAAGTCTAGAGGCTGTTGTAAAAGTACAGAACAGAAAAATAATTAGTAGGAAAAAATGAACTCGCACCTGCTGATCTTAAAAAAACCCTCACCACAATATAGATGGCTCAGAAGGTCGTCTTTCATTCTGTTGCTGATTGTGCTTTCTACGCTTGCCTTTATAACAGGAGCAGGCTGGTTGTGGGAGAAGGCAGTAGCAACTATGGTGCGGTGTGAAAGCAGCAGAGCAAATGAGGCAACCAAAGTTCACAGAGCCAGGCCATGAGAGGAACCTGGCACAAAGGAAGGATGCAGGGAATAAACAGAAGCTTGCAATAAGCAAAGTGCTTGAAAGAAATGTTACACTTGCATACAAAACTGGCCCAGAAAAAATGTACCTACAACAGAATATCAATGGGCAGAAGCAAGGTGAACTTGGTGCGGGAGTGGATTGATCTCTCACTGCATCAGTGAAGTATAACATCAGCCCAGCTCTACGGGACTTCAGCTCCATGTCAGTACTATGCTACAGGGCAATCTGGGTCTGGGAAAGACCAATGGGCTAGTCAGCAGGACATCAACATGCAGTGCAGCACATGTGAAATGATTTTCACTGAGGTGAGCTCTAAGGGAAAGTTCAGGAGTTTTATCATTGCTGACAATGAGTTGGAGATCTGGAAAGAGAGGAAGTCTTTTTTATTATTATTAATCAGAGTTAACAGTTATCAAGTCTCTGTAACAAACATAGTCAGAAGAGATATAGACAATTGATTCAGCTCGTTTGGGCTAGAGTACAACCTGGAAATTGAAAGAGGATTCCCTACGTCCAAGAAGTTTTCTAGAGATCTACAGTAACACAGAAGGCCACTTTGCTTTATCCTCTGCTTTGATGCTAAATCCTTTGTAATACCTTCTCATCTTTTTCCCTGTATCCTGTATATGGAAGACAGATATATTAGCCAAGGAAATTTAATACTTTAAAACTGGAGTTCAGTTCTGTACTGTATCATCATTTTAAGTATTATGCTATTGCTTCTGAACTGGTAAGGTAATTTAAGACAGTTAACAACTCTGGATATTAGAGTCCTTTCTCCTGCAGAGCAAGAAAAGCATGAAAAAGAAGCAATTTAAGCTTTTTGTATTTCATCAGTGCAAATCAACTGGGAACATTACTGAGGGCATCAACTGTTCAGTCTCATGATGGTTCAGAATTCCTCAACTTTCCAGAGACTGCAAAGAAGTTACCAATCATTCTGAAGTCATACTTCCACTGCAAATATTTCAGGTAAGAAATACAAATGATTGTGCTTCACATTCACTTGTAAATACTTAAATCACTGTTGGTAGTATATAAATAGCACTTGATAATTTCTGAACACTTTATGTCTACTTCCAGAATTGCTGGATGAGTTTTCTACTACTTTACTTGAAACCTGTATATTTTATTTTATCATACTAATTCAATCACAGATTTAGGCAACTTTCAGCAATTGACTGAACCTTTAGATCAGTATTATAATGGAAGTCATGTCACTCAACCTGAAATATCAAACAGCATTTTCTTCACATCTTTTCTGTCCTGTTACATTTTTGATGAAGCAGTGTATAACTGAAATATAAAATAACATTGTTTATAACTGCTGATTTTCAGATAGTATATCTTACAGACTAAATGCTCTAATAATAAGATCCATTGCTCGAAGTAAACTCACTTCATGCTCTTGAAGAGTGGCATAGATAAATGTGTTCCTCCTTGGAAAAGCCAACTCAAGATCCTTCCAGAGAGGAAAAACTGAAGAAGAGTAAGAAGAATATATTTGTTTCAAGAGTAGAAAGACAGTCACAGCATTAGAAACTTTAAAGATGACTCTCAAAAACAATACAGGGACCATGATCTGATTTAAGATGGCCAGAAGAGAGTTCCAGAGAATTGAGCCACTCAGGAAGGTGTACAGCATACAGCTAGTAGAGATGAGCAGGGTAGCTATTGAGACAAACCCAAATCACCTCTGGTTGAGTTCACTTCTGTGCACGTTCACTGGAACATGAGAAAAGATCCTTATTCAGGATGTAAGTAGCATCTGCAGGCTTTACACAAGTCCTCGTGTTCCTTGTTTTCATCTAACCTCCATCTGCATAACCTGGTCTTCTGGGTCAACGGTATGCAGAGCTGTCACACTGATGTATATCACTTCAGTATTAAGATCATAGCTCTTAATAATTTATGATTACAGACAAATATGTTTTTAATAAGAGGAGGTAAAAATCTTATTTCCCACTCTAAACATCTGCACTTCTTAAGGTTCGCTATTGCCTTGTGAGGAACTATTACGGTAGTCTCCATTTACATCAGCTATGGAAATAATGACAGAAGTGATAAGAGATTTGTCTAAGACCACAGACAGGAATCAGCATCACGGTAAGTATAGTGTGACCCAAACAGCAGTCCTGTGCCAGGACCTCTGCCTCTCAACAACCTCCTCCTGTCAGAAGCAGCTGCCAGAGCAGTTGACATGCCTGATCTTTCTCTGCCTGAAAGATCATCGTGAAATGTGACCTCTGTGTAACATAATGGGAAAGGTACATCAACAAATGAGGTAACCTCATAGTTTAGATTTGCTCCCCACAAAAGGACCAGCAAGCTTGCGATTACTGTGGAAAGTCCTCTCGCCTGCCCCAGTCCACCTGCAAACTCATGACTCAAGCAATGCAAGTTGCTCAAGTGAATCCGGGGCAGTAGAGCACCCTCAGTCTACCGCTCTACCACATTGCACCTGATTACCTACAAGCACCTATTTGACCTAGGGAGTGCTCATTGTTGCAACCTAGCTGCCTGTCATTGGCCAGAGAAGCAGGGAAAGACACAAGAAAATGTAATATGGCATTTGGTTTACCTACAATAAGGAAACAAAAGATCAGCACAATATTGGCTCTACTCAGCACCTATCCACCTGTGAATGAGATGTAAAACATCAGCCCCTTGAGACAAATAAGGACTTCAATCTGCTCCTCTGGAGAAGCCTTAGAGAGGCCAAATGGCTTTGTAATGATTTTTATATAAATATATATATATATATAACCTTAGGAAGGGGAAATGACCCGTGAAGGTTTCACAGACAGAGGTCACAGCACACTCCCTCCTGAGGAAGTGCTTAGAACCATGTGATACTTGAAGACATTAAAAGTGTCTTCTTCCCTTGACCGGCAGAAACTTTAAATCAAGATAATGCCATCACAGAAGGCTTGCAAAATTGTTTTTCCCTTTTCTGACTAGACAACAAAAATCCCTACGCTGAACGTCCACCCTCTCTTGATACTACATGTATTTCTCTCTCAGGCTCCTACTGCTGTTACTAATCAATGTCAAATCATTACATCAATATGATTTTAATGGAGTCATGTTTTCAATGAATATAGTCTATGCCTGCTATGAAAGAGTAAGTTGGCCTGAATGTGTGAAAATGGGGTTGCCTTTTCCTAAGTAGCCCAAGCCTTCTATAGATGCTTCAAAATCATGGATTCTCAACAACTGTATCATCACAAAACATTTTAAATTACATACTGGTATGGAGAACTCACAAGAGCAATAAAATTGTAATAAAATCTCAGAGCCTCATTTGCGTGCTTATACTGCTATCTATTACTGCTATTTATGTATCTACTTGGGGGCAGATTTATCTCAGTTGGTTAGAGCATGGTGCTGCTAATGCCAAGGTCGCAGGTTCAATCCCTGTATGGGCTACGCTGAGGGTTGGACTAGATGATCTCCAGAGGTCCCTTCCAACCTTATGATTCTATGGTACTCACAAAAAGTGTGCATGGCACTTCACAATAGCATCCCTCCTCCAAGGAATATACATTGAAAAGAAACCCTTGTCTAGCAGGAATAGCAGCATGATCCCTGCACACTTAGCTTCCCCTTGAGGGAAGTCCACACAGGAAACTTTGTACAGGTGCAAACACTGGTATAGGAAATTACTTGGGCTCAATCCCGAAGTAAATCATTAATTTAAGTGGATCTGAGGAGCAGAACTGAGCCCCAAAGGAGCACAAAATACCAGGCATCACCTCTCAAGATACATTGTCAAAGCTAGGTAGGATTTATATCTGTCTCTGAAAGAACCACAGCTTCTTTCCACCAGGGAAAAGTAAGTGTGGCTGATCATGTAGAAACTAAGTTCTTCTAGATTTGTACATGCTGTATTTTCTTTGATTTTGTGTTTCTTAAAACAACACAGTATTTTGCTTTGTTTTTCAAATAGTATATACCACTAAAGGAATAAGCGAAAATGACAGTGAAAGATTTAAATTTCTGTTTCTTCTCTTCACCATTGTTATCTTCATAAATTAACACCTACTGAAGGTTTATTTCAATTATGCCTAAGTAATGAAAACAAAATATTTACTAATGTGTTCTACAAAAAAAGTCTAATAACAAAGCTATACACAAAGTAACAAGACAATGAAGTACTTGACCTTTAGATTAAAGCTTTCTTTACAACTGTCAATAATCTATAAGCTGTTTTTCCCTCATATCAATATTTTTAAAGAAAAATAGGAAAAAAGATAGCATGTTTGACCATGTTTTCTCTATATGACCAGGTCAAGAGCACCAGATCAGCAGCACTTACATTTACATATGTAGGAAAACAAGGACTGTGCTAGGAATATGTTAACAAGCCTGGAAAACCAAAAAAAGTGAACATTGAACGGGAAAGTAATAAACCCTATCTTCTACTTTGTCCCTTGAGAGAACAGGGACAAAGATAACCATCTCCTCAGCTAGGACTTCTGTTCTGTAACTGGGACATGAATTAGCAGCACTGGAGCCAATTGCTTAGTTTCACATAAGCCCAACCTCCTCGCGTTGTTGCAGCTTCTTCGTAACTCTTTACTGCTGTCCCAAGGAGTAAGTGCTGTTGCTTA
Source organism: Rhea pennata (assembly GCF_028389875.1). Classification (NCBI taxonomy): domain Eukaryota; kingdom Metazoa; phylum Chordata; class Aves; order Rheiformes; family Rheidae; genus Rhea; species Rhea pennata. The sequence goes on along the minus strand of NC_084664.1, from coordinate 60,760,105 downwards.
AAGAAAAGAGCATTCCATATACCATCCGGTAACTTACTTGTGTATTCAGATCTTTCAGCCCAGAAAACAATTAAAATGGAATCAGAGACATAATCTGACCCATATTAGTTATTCTCCATTGATCTATAGAACATAAGGGTTTGTTTAGCACAAACATCATCACTGACATTGCAAAACAGTTTATCTAAATCTGCCTGCTTTCACTGTCTCAAAAACATTCTTCTTAGGCTGAAATTTTCCATGGCTGGTTCTCATATTGAACTGAACTTTGTTTTTCTGAAGTTCAAATAAAATCTTCAGAATTTGAGTCATGTAAAAAAGCTGTAAAAGGGGAGTAGGAAAGAAGGATTTCTCTCATTGTGGAGAAATTGTGCCAGTCATTCTTTTTCTCACAAACTTAAAACTAGCTTTATTTTAAAATCCTATGGAAATACATATTTTCCAAGGTCAAAAGGAAAAAGAATGTCTACCAATAATTTCTGTATCAGGCCAATAACTTCCGTTTATATGACAGCATATTATCTACAAGTATGTCCAGTATAAATTTCAGGATTGCAAGTGATGAGGAATCCCCCAGTTCCTCCAGGAGGTGTTTATTTTGGATCGTTTCTGCCAATATCTTTTATTTCTTTGGTAAGGTCTTTGTAATTGTTACATAATAAAGTATGATAAAGTACGGAGTAGGTGGGTGGGAAAGTAAACCCAGATATAATCTAAGTATTCTCAGCTTAAAACAGCCAAAATCTTCAGCAGATCTCTAAAGGATCAAACATTCTTATGGTGTTACAATGTATATTCTCCCTGTTCCACTCTACCCCACAAGAAAAGGGGAACAAAGATAGAGTTGGAATCTGCTTTAATTAAATCCTGCTGAAAATCCCAGGCTTAAAATATAACATTACTACATATGGGGACATTTTTTCACTGCTCTTAAAAAATAATTAATTAAACACAACAAAAAAATAGCATTTCTTTTCAAAATCTTAAAATGCAGAAAGACACACAAATACAAATATTTTGAGGAGCTTCACTCTCCTTTGACCTTTCCTTCACATTGCTCTGACTCTCCTGGTGTTTCTGGTTTGCATGAGAGCTAGTTAAAGAAAAATTGGATCTGTGGTTATTCCAGCAATACTAGCCCTACTTCACTGCGTACCACTATGTATTCTACGGCAGAACACTTCCCACACCGTACCAAACACACCCATGGAAATGTGTCCGGGAGCAACATTAACTAACAACGAAGGCTGGCTTTTCTGAATGCAAAACTAGTCTAAGTCCACTGATCAAGAATAAGGAAGGAGATTTCAAGGAGTTTTCAATATGGTATAGTAAATCCTAAATCTGAGCTATTACTACAAGGCATGCATTCATCATATAGTATAACCATATATCGATTTGCCTTTCTAAAAATAAAATAGTAATAGGGGAGATTCCATACATATTGTATGACAGCTAGTGACACTGTGCAAACATCAGCTTTCAGTCTCCCTCAACTGAAAGCCAAAACAAATTACTTTTTTATGTTTCACATGAGCATGTAGAGATCTATTAGGAATAAAATTGCAATAGCTCACAAGCTCAAGCAGTGGCAAAGAACTGTGTAAAACCTCCACTGACTCGACAAAAGCAAAAGTGAGAGAAAATTCACTTCACAGGCCCATAAGACCGCTGGGCAACAGCAACCTGATGCCAAGGTTGAGAAACCCTTTGAGCAAATGGCCCCCTTCTCTCCAAAATTGCAGAACACATCCTGGTACTCCAGAGACAGCTGAATCTCTTCAGATAATCAAACTGACTGCAAGCATCCGCAAGGCCTCCTTCTGCCAGATCAGGAGGACATCTTCCTCACAACCTTTAAGATACTCTCTAGTACACAGATGCAGAGATACAGAGGGTGAGCAAAGAGAGGATTACAGCTGACAGCCAATGTTTTAACCCTTTTAGATCTCTTTTGTCCCAATATTCTAAAGCTCAAGTCCAAGTGCTTAAGTCTTGAAAGAAACCTGGGCTTTGTGTCCTCCTGATGAACACCTAAATGTCTCCTGTAAGATGACATTTCTGTCAGAGTATCTTCCAGCCTGGTCTGAATATCTTATGGCTGTGAACGCACTTTTCCTTTATACTGAAGACACAGAGGCAATGCAAACTGAGAACAGCACATCCTGTACCTCCCAAATCTAGAGTATATATCTGAGACAACAAAAATGCAAGAATATTTTCTCAAGATTAGAATCTTTAACATCAATGCCTCTGCACACAAACGGATGCAAAAGAAATTGGTCACTTAAAACATTTGGAAACAAAACTCTGAATTCCCAAGAGAAGTGACAGTCATTACCGGCCTATGTCAGTCACACTGTTTCCTCTCGCACTGCCTGAAGAATTTTTCTCCAGATGATGCTCTCCAAAATAAGGGCAAATTAGTTACATTTATTAGGGTGTGAAAGTAATAAGACAGATGCTTTATTGTAGGGTGCGGTGTTTCTGCATAGCCTTTTGCTTACTCAGCTTAATCTGGTTAGATGCGAACAAGATGTGCTTTTGTCAGTACAGTGCTGTGCTACAGTCTCAGCAGGGCCTATCATATTATCTTCAGATCAGAGTCTTGCTGGCTTGGAGCATAGGTGGAGCAAGTGAAATTCTGCCTGTAAAAGGCCATAAATCTGGCTGTTGGCTTCCCACGGATAAAATTCAATATTCCAGGGCTAAATTTAGGCCTACAGCTGTTATTCAGACATGCCCCTTGTTAAAGCAAGTAAGGCTGGTCATGTCAAGCTGTTCTCAAGATAAAGGCTGGACCCTCTGTAGCCTCTAGACCATTTCTAACAGCACCATCACCCTTTCTTTCAATAACTTTAAAGAGGAATAAAGCAGTCTCCTGTCTTCAGGATGGTTTCAGGGAAGTCAATATATTAATCAAGATCAAGCCCAAAAGTTCTAGGGAATAAAGTTTTGTCTGACTTTGCTTTGCTACCCAATTCTTTCCTCATGTTCACATATCCTTAGCTGCTCTGGCCTTCACTCACAAATGAATCAAAAAATATTCATGCATCTTTTTATACAGTCACATTAAAATAATGTCAATTTTTCATTCGCGTTTTCCGGTTTATCTCAACAAAAGCCTGCTTGTGAAGAGACTTTTATTTTAGAAAAACACATAGGTTGTTTTCATAAACTGCAAAGATAGATACTTCTATTCTGAAATAAGATGGTTCATGCAACAGCTTTTGCTAAAATAAAAAGGTGCAAATTAAAATAGACCTCATTATTTTGGTGAAAATTAATCTGTTTACAAGCCTAAATGGGAACACAATTTGCTGTCTTCATATCTCTCTCAAGCACTAATTTCAACAGCAAAGACACAGATGCTAGCAAATGGTGTTTATAAATGACCCCTCACTGCATTTCTCTCCTTGGTAGGAGACACAGGAATTTGATTTGTTTGCCTCTAATCCAAGCCATGAATCATTTCTGTTATCAGTAGAGGTGGGGGAAACTGAAATAACTAATCATACAAAAAACTCTGGTGCTGCAGTGTTTAAATACAGTTTAACCGGCAAAACCTCCCACAGTTCCCTTGAGTTGAGCCAGTCATACTCAAGAGCTGCTTCTTAAAATGCTGTGGTTTGCATATATCTGTGCCTATAGCACTACCTGTATATCTATTTAGAGATACCCATCTTCAGTTTGCAGCCTCTGATGGTTTGACTTTCATATTTAGCTAAAACAAACCTAGAAGTTTAAACCTAAGACCTCAAAGGGTTCAGAATCCTAACTACTACTTAGACAGGGAAATCTCACTGATTTAATAGCAAGCATTTACTGCCTAAATGATTTCAGAATTGGATCTCACTTACATTGGTGTAAGTCAGGAGTGATTCCACTGAATTTAATGAAATTGCACTAGTAGAGTCAAACCAGGATCTGAAAGCCCACTTTTGTCCTATCTTCAATCCGGAGTTAACTTCAAACACTGTGAATGTCATTCTTCCTGACTTCTGGGCCATGCAAGTTTGAGATGGGCATTTGATGCTCTGTGCTACCACCTACAGTCCATCTGTGGCCACTTCAGATAATTAGCTCGAACAGAAAATACTGCTGCTAATCCTGTCAAGTGCACATAGCATCAATCTGTTGCCTGCTGTCCATGCAGACTTCAGTGAAAAGTTGACAGAAAAAGGAATCAGGAGAAACAGAAAAGGTGAATGATGGTGGGAAGCACATCTGGATCCAACAACAAGTTGGAAGCAGATGTTGGTTTTACACTTGTTGCTTTGCTTCGGGAATCATGGTGTTGATGGGGACCGCCAAACATCTTCCCATTCATCTGGCATCTAAAATCATGTGTGTCTTTAGAAAATAAAGCATTGCTTTGGTAGAGTAGCATTTTCACTAAGACTGTCTGGTCTGTTTCAAAATCAGATGTTCTGCCTTCCAAAGGTTTATTTGTTTTACATGCACAAATGGCTGGGTCTATTACATTCAGCACTCCCACACTGGTTTTCCCTTTCTTCTTTCTACCCTTTGCAGCTGCAGAACAGCATGGTAGATTCAATAACAAAATAATAGAAAAATCCTTGATTTGGTTTTCAAACTTAACTAATAAAATGGTTTGTTCGTTTGTCTTTTCTCTTTAGAGCCCCAATGTGCCAGGAGTTACAGACCCTCTGCTCCACACAAGGGTAACTCAAGGTCTTACAGATTTCAGACTTTAGTACACATTTTTTTCATAATCGTTCGCAGGATGAGATATCTTCATTAAAAAGAAGCTAAGAACGAAACCTGGAGCCAGGTTCTAGTCCCTGCTTTGCAGCTGCTTGGTTTTTCAGCTGTGGCCAAGATGCTAAGCTTTATGTCCTCTGTAAAACAGTATTATGAAATGTCAACGTCCATTTAAAAATCTGTGAAATCTACATAGGAAAACTGTTCAAGATGGTAAGTATCATGCGATCTCTGTCTTTTTTCATAGGGGTTGTGTGTGTGTGTATGTGTGTGTGTGTGTGTGTGTGTGTGTGTATAAATAGAGAGAGAGAGAGAGAGACTCCTCCAGAATTTAATAATTAAAAAAAAAAGCAGCTTTAATATGATAGCATCCTTCAGCTTATATACAAACAGTACCACTGAAACGCAGACATTATCTAAAAGATGAAGGAGCAAATGTTTGGGTAAGGATGTCACAACAGCAACCACTTGTGCAGAAAACCTACTTGTTCTGTTAAATGTCATGGTCAAGCCCAGAAGTTTCTCCGTGCCTCAGTTTCCATACATAAAAAGAGAATAACCAAATCTCATAAGACATTATGATATACATGCATCATCATTTCTGAAGTGATTAAATCCTGTATTATAAGTAGTATATTAGATCCTACAGAAAGGATCTAGTAGATACCTTCTAAGTAGCTAAGATTTGGCTAAACAAAGTATGAGGATTTCACCTGACAGCTCAAGTTTCCAGCTCTGCATCTCACCCTATTTGGGATGTTATCAGCACTTCATAGGGGAATCAGTATAGATTATCTGTCTGTGTACCAGCTGCTTCGGTTCATAGCTTCCCCACACACATACATCACAGCAGATCCAACTTCTTCTGTAATTACTGAGCTTCCAGGGAGCAAACACACTGCCTGCTTTGCCATCTTGGCTGAAGAGTGATAACACTCAGCAGATGGTTCTGTGTAGTGATAATGGTTTAAGAGCTTTAGACAGAGATATGCAGAAAGCAGTAGTTTTGAGTTTAGAGAAATAAGACACAGACAGAATTCCTATTGAATTCAGGAAGAGCTAACACTGAGGAACCATGGCAAGATTTTTACCTTAAAGACAGCATTCATGAGTCTCTGGTTAATAAACAGAAGCCATTAGGAAATGTGGAGGAGAGAGTGATCAATTCAAGTGAATATCCTTCAGTAATAACTGATACAAAAGCACATTTATATTACTTGAGAAAGAACAATTTTAGTTTTCGGACACTTAAAGCTTTCTTTATTATAAACCTCAATTTCACATCATAAAACTTTCAGAACTCCCAAATGACTTTTCTACCAGGAAATTAGTCTAATTCATTTTGTTCTTGAGTGCATCTACCCTTTCAAACTTAGACCAAACTTAATATATTAATCAGGTAGCAGATAATATCAGTTAACAGCTCTTCTGCAACATTATGTTAGGAAAGCAACTAGCACAGGCAATGATGTCTAACACAACCGATTTACTGGTTAGCATCTCTCTGGTGAAAAACATTTCCTAGTTTTCTGAGCTACAAGGGACATTACTCCTCACTTCATGTATTCTCTGAAAATAAATCTTCAGTAATCAGGTTTGTATTGTAAAAGTCACAGTGACATCTTGCTCCCCAGTCAAAAAAATGAATGCTTGGTTCCCTAAATTCAACACTGAAGAAATAAATCCTCAAGCGTCAAGACCAGTGTTGGCCATTTTTTATTCCTTTTCAGATAAGAACCAAAACTTAAGTGACTAGAGTAAGATTTTAGCAATCCTTGTGCCACAAAGAATCAGAAAAGCTAAGCATTTGATATGTCATTCTTTTTACAGACCAAAACAAAGTAATGCTACTGAATCCTGTCAAAAACAACTATCCATTTATTTCTAGGGCTCTCCATACAAAGTTGTCCAGTGTTTGCCAACTTTGTACTTTGGAAGAGGTATAAAGCTAGCAAACAAAATTATAGAGTCCTCAGATAACCCTTCTAAATGTGTGAGCCTTGATCTTCTTCCCTATCTGCAAGTCACAGGGAATAAACTCACATCTCTGGGGTTACTATAGAGCAAGGAAGATCAGAATTGACTTCTAACAGCAACTTTAAACCTCACTACAATGCATTAAATCTGGGAATCCTAAAGCAAGCTACCCGGAAAGAGAAAGAAAGAAAGAAAAAAGAAAAAAAAAAAAAAAAAAAAAAAAAGTACTTCTAACAGCAGAGTTACTCCTAAATGAAAAAAAAAAAAAAAAGAAAAGAAAAAAGAAAAAAAAAAAAAAAAGAAAGCTCTGAATGATAGCTGCACTTTTACAACCGGCTGTTTGCAACAGAACACATCCTATCTGGAATCAGTCCTTCATTTGCAGCAGAAAACCATCCTCTTTCCCAAAGATCAAACCTGCCTAGAATCAGATTTGGAATCTAACAGCTCAATAACGCTAAAAATTGGCGGGGAGGAGGAGGGTGCCAGGGCACTGCACAGCGTTTTGGGGCTCATCTCCGCGGGATGCGGGACCGGCGACGAGGCAGCCGCTCGCGTCGCTGATGCTGGTCCCGCCGGCCCCAGCCGCTGCCGCCGATGCCACAACGCGGGGTGACGCCGCCGCCTCCCCGCACCATACAGCTCCGGGCACCCCCGCAAAATAAAACAAGTAAATAAACTCAGAGCGCGCCCCTCTGCCCGGCCTCCCGCCCTCGCTGCCCCGCGGACGCGCTCAGGATGCTCCGCAGCTCCCCGCCGCCCCCGGAGCGCCTCACCACGCTGCCCGGGACCCCCCCACGCCCCAGCACACTCACTCACCCCACAGCAGCAGGACGGCACCAGGCGCCTCCATCCCGGCGAGGGGCCGCGGGGGACGGAGCCCGCATGGGGCGGCCGGTCCGCAGCCGCGCAGGGCCCGGCCCGCCTCAGCCCCCCCGCCGGGGAGGCTCCTCTTCATGCCTCGGCGTCCAGCCCCGGGCGGCGGCGGCGGCGGCGGCGGCGGGGGCGGCGCGGAGGGGCGCAGCTCCCCCGCCCCCGGGTGCTCCCAGCGCCGGGGGCGGCGGCGGCGGCGGCGGCGCTGCTTGCGGGCGAGGAGCGGCCTCGGACGGAGCTGTGCGCGTGTGTGCGCGCGTGCACGCTGCACGTGAACGCGCCCGCGAGGGCGTGTGTTTGCACGCCGGTGTCCGTGCATGGGTGCGCATGGGTCAGTGTTTGCATGTGCACGTTCATGTCGAGAGCGCATGTGTGCACTTGTGTGTGCACATGTGTGCATGCGTGTAAGCGCATATGTGTGCATGTGCTCACACAAACCCCTGAGTAAGCATGAGCGTGTGCACACGCGAGTGCACATGCCTGCATACAAGCACCGCCATGCCTCCAGGCCCTCCGAGAGCCATGGCAAGCAGCAGGAAGCCCCCGTAGAGCAGCACTCGCCTCCTGCCCCAGGAGCCGGGGCAGCCTCCCCTCTCCTGCTTCGACGCCCTGGCAGTAGCGGCGAAGGCAGGAGGGGCTGCAGGCCACGGGGGTTATCCCATCTGCAGCCCAACTGGGCTACATGGCACCAACTCCTCAGCATTTTAAGCCGAACATGTGCAGAGAGCGGTCCTAAGCCTGCACTGATGCCAGCACAGAGGAGCCAGGAGCTTGAAGAAAATGCTTAATGTATTTTTCTGTTGCCATTTCATCTCTGTATGGCTCTGTCCAGAGGGAGAGCAGTACAGCTCCTTATTTTCATCAATATTTAAAGGCTGTATTCCTGGAGCTCTCCCTCTAGGAAGTTAGCATCCCTAGCAAGAACCACTAGACTGAGAAGCTGCTAATGAAGCCTTTTCTTGGCTAAGAATATTTGTACTGTTCAGTTTTAATAAGGAGCCTGAGCATATCTCTAGGTACAGGAACATTCAACCTCAAGAACTGTGTTTCAGCAGTTACTGCCATTGTTAAAGGTCAGATATACCACAAAACTTTAAACTTCAGAAAAAATGCTAATGTCCTACACAAGAACATATGCACATTTCTACATCAGCTGGGTTGTTTGCATTGGCTTTAAACCTGTCATGAACGAGTAACCTTCAAACTCTTTGGAGAGTTCCAGGTAGTATCCCCACCACGCTGCAGGATTAGGCTTTGCACACATATCTGAAAGCAAAGTACTCAATACACAGATTAAAAGCAGCCATCTAATTTATGCTGTTATCTAGGCAGAAGGAAATGGAAAAACTTGAGAAACCACAGAGAAGGTTGTGAATCCAATGTGTTGAAATGGCTCTACAGACATTTAAGTGTGTAAGCTATAATGAACCTTCTTCATTTGTGTGCCACTTCTTCCTCTTAGCTGAAAGCAAATCTGGAAAAATACTGCAGGCCATAAATAATCAGTAGGTCAGAGAGATCATCCTTCAGCTGAGGGGCTGCCACCTCTTGCTTCGCAAGGAGTCTCCGCAAGCTACCGCTGTCAAAAGGACTACAGGATGCAGAGCAGTGACAAGCGTGAAGCTCCACACACTGCAGACCCACTACAGCATCTTTCCTAAAAGGGAAATTGAAATCTTACTGTTGAAATCTGTTACAGGCAATAGCTGATGTTACAATCAGTATTTCCAAGAATTTGGATCAGTCTTCAGGAGTGTTAAGACATTGCTTCATATACTGCAAATTGTACAGTAGACAGCATACCACACAATATACATTATACAGGTATTTGTCACATAGGATATGGAGATAAGGCAGACATTTTTCTTTTAATCTATTTTCATTATCTTCACTTGTTTCAGAATTTTTAGAAAAAAAAACATACAAAATTGGCAGATTTTTAGATTCACAAGATACTGCTTTCAAATAGCAAGATTCAGCCAGCACTTCCCATTTTATATCTGTGGCAGATGCAAATAAAGACGCAAATAAAACCTTCAAGGTAGAAAAATAGCTAAAATTTACAAGCAAATGGCCCAGTTCAGAAATGGTCAAGTTATAATAAATCACAAGCAAACTATGCTATTTTCAGCAACATGTACTTATGTAAAATGAGTAATTCTGATATGCAGGTATATCTGAAGAAAATTGTCATGGGATTAGAATTATCAATAAAAGGCAACTTTAGTTGTGTAAAGGCTTTCACTAACACTGTTTCTATCAGTTGTAGTAATGCTAACCCTTTTACTCCAGAAAGGCCATGAACTTTTTTATTTTGCAAGTCTGCCTTAGCAACTTCATGTCTTTATACCAGCAGATAGCCATTTTGCCTTCAAATTAGATATCCTATAAATTCTAATCACTGCATATAACTCTAAATCTCTTCCCAGACAAGAAGCAGTAATAATATTCTCAAAAATAATACGCTTAAAAGCATAGTTTGATGTAATTCCCCAAAACACAACCTCCAGCAAGCACAGCATCTCGTTTTTAGGTACCCTGCAGATAGAGCTGTAATCACATCACTTCAGGCACTGTTTCAGAATACTTAAATCTGCTAAAAAGCCACTGACTAGAAAAATGACTAGCAACAGGCAGGTAAGTGACTGCTTCAGTGTTTAAAGTTCTCAGGGAGTTTGAAACAGGAAAAGTAGATGGAGTCAAGCCAGACAGGACAGGTATTATCATGAGCACCCGATCATTCATAGTTGTGTGAGATAATGTAATGAAATCTCAGGCTCCAGAGGTTAAACTGATCCAGCAGACAGAACCATTCAGAAGCAAAGTAGCTAAAGATACTACATTATGAAAAGCAACACTGCCCTTCCTTGTAGCATAAAGTGTTAGCCTGATAAAATACTCACTTGGTAGTGCAGATCGATACCTGAATCCACTATGGGCCAGGAAGTTTTCTTCTGCGGTCCCTAGCACAGTAATTTTGCATAATAGTTATTTTAAGATTTTTAAATCACATTTTAATGGAATTGCTTACTGAAATGTGGTCAGGAAGAACAGGTGAAGGATCAGCTCATCTGCTCTTTTTTTGGTTTTGATCTAAAAATAAGTCATCTTGCTTTCAGCTGGTTAGTTAATCTTTCTTCTCCCACTCAGTGGTCCTAGGAGTATGTCTTTCCTATTCCAGAAAATTAAAACACTAAAAAGGACCTGCATGTCATTAAAACTATTTCCTCCTTTGTGTTCTGCTTGCATAATTCCACAGAAATGTTTTTCCTGTATTTCTACGCCAGTGTAGAAAAAGTACAAATATGCTAAAAATATCATCATTATTAGTAAATGGCTTCTTCCTATGACTGAAAAGATATTTTTCAAAGACCAGACTGTGGTACTGAGTGCAGATAAAGATAAAATGATTTTAAGCTTGTCAGATTTCACCATCCAAAACTCTTTACACCTATGTGACCTGAACCAAAGGGGGAAAAATATTTTTCATGCAAATATCTTGATTTTCACATAAGAACAGATACAGATTAGGGCAGTACACACATACTTATGCCACTGTTTCAAAACTTTAAGTAAGACACATGTGAATTTGCTCCTTGATTTCAGAGGGGTTCTCGATACTGACAGTTAAGAATCTAACCAATACGTAAGTATTTACTGAGTTACCCATCTATTACACTGAATGGTTGAGGTCAGAAGGGACCTCTGGAGATCATCTAGTCCAACCACACTGCTGCTCAAGCAGGGTCACCTACAGCATGTTAGACACGATTGCGTCCAGGCAAGTTTTGAATATCTCCAGAGAAGGAGATTCCACAACCTCTCTGGGCAACCTGGTCCAGTGCTCCATCACTCTCACAGTAAAGAAGTCCTTCCTTATATTCAGATGGAACTTCCTGTGTTTTAGTTCATGCTTGTTGCTTCTTGTCCTGTTGTTGGCACCACCAAAAAGAGTTTGGCCCCATCCTCTTGACACCTGCCCTTAAAATATTTGTAGACATTGATAAGATCCCCCCTCAGCCTTCTCTTCCCCAGGTTGAAGAGGCCCAGCTCTCGCAGATGTTCCTCATAGGGCAGGTGCTCCAGCCCTCTGATCATCCTCGTAGCCCTATGCTGGACCATCTCCAGTAGCTCCATGCCTCTCTTGTACTGGGGAGCCCAGTACTGGACACAGGACTCGAGATGAGGCCTCCCCAGGGCTGAGGAGAGGGGCAGGATCATCTCCCTCCACCTGCTGGCAACAGTCTCCCTAATGCCCCCCAGGAGACCATTTGCCTTCCCGGCCACAAGGGCACATTGCTGGATCATGGTCAACCTGTCATCCACCAGCACTCCCAGGTCCTTCTCTGCAGAGCTGCTCTCCAGAAGGTCAGCCCCCAGCCTGTAGTGGTGCCTAGGGTTATTCCTCCCTAGGTGCAGAACTCTGCACTTGCCTTTGTTGAGCTTCATGAGGTTTCTCCCCACTCTGCTCTCCAGCCTGTCAGGGTCTCCCTGAATGGCAGCACAGCCCTCAGGTGTGTCAGCCACTCCCCCCAGCTTGGTATCATCAGCAAACTTGCTGAGGAGGCACTCTGTCCCCTCATCCAGGTCCCTGATGAAGAAGCTGAACAGGATGGGACCCAGTACCGACCCCTGGGGGACATCGCTAGCTACAGGCCTCCAACTAGACTGCACTGCTCGTGACAGCCGCCTGAGCTCTGCCTTTCAGACAATTCTCAATCCACCTCACTGTCCACTCGTCTAACCCACACTTCCTGAGCTTGCCTACGAGGATGTTATGGGAGACAGTGTCAAAAGCCTTGCTGAAGTCAAGGTAGAAAACATCCACTGCTCTCCCCTCATCTACCTAGCCAGTTATTCCATCATAGAAGGCTATCAGATTATCTGGCAGCCTTCCCACTGGCAGAACATTTTAAATATTGGTTAAAGGAATTGGAACATTCAGATATTTTATTAGTTTTCTGGTATTTTAAAGTGCATTCATGCCAAAAAAAGGAAAGAAAGAAAAAAAAATCAAGCTATTACCATATCCTATCCAGGCTACTACCTACAACTAATAAAAATGGCTTCAAAAATGTCATGATGGACATCAAGGTAAAGTAGAATAGATACTATATAAAAATGAATTTACTTACAAGAGGAAATAAAGAACTGAAGTAGTTCATGTGGATTACTGTGAAAAATTATGCCCTCTGTTTCCCCCACACACATATAAATGGCTATATATATCCTACTCTGTCCCCTAGAAATAAGAAAGATTCTTTTAAAGTAGTCTTGTTAATTAAATTACACAGAATAGCAATTGACAGTGACAGCAAAGACTCCTAATGGAGGCCTTCCAGCTTCTACCCCCCACTTCCAATGCAAGATACATAATGAAGGCATGAAACATTCCTTGGAAGTCAGCAAACACAGAACACAAACACAAAAAATCTCTGCTTTTCTAGCAGAAGAATGTAAGGGGGAAATTCCAGAGTCAAGGGCCCTCCACGAATGTGTCTGTCCCTTTACATACGCTGATACATGGAGGCCTGAGCATGGCAGGATAGCTTAAAAGACGTGACTGCAAGCTTGGGCACAGGGCTCTTACCCTGGTCTGCAACTGAGCTATTGAAGGGCTTATCTACCTCCTGCTTCGGTTTCCTTAGCAGCAGTAATATGCTAATGCCACTCATGGCACAAAGCTTTGACTGGTACAGATGGCTAACACACTACTCATTCCAACTTCTATCCCATCTGATCTGCCTTGTTTTATGATCTACGTTATGAAAAGATCTCTTCAAGATCTCTTCAGAGCTAAACTGTAGGAGCTACTACGTGTATCTGATTTCCAACTGTTTTATCATAAGAAACAGCCTAAGATTGCTCTTGAGTTACGTCATACACATTGTGATCTTTTCTTCCTGTTGCACACTGCTATTCATTTTTTTGTACATCAGGCAGAAGCGTTAGTGTAAAAGAAAGTCTTTGTGATTTGGCTCAGGCACAGGAAACAAATCATGCCTTCATTTTTAATGTAAACATTAATAAAATATGCACAATGCTCTATTCCTTCCAGACCAAATAAAGCCAATATTAATTTATGGTCTTTTAAACACTTCAGTGTAAGGTATGTTTTAAAGCCCTCATTTTTTTACACAGAAAATGCATTAAGTCCTCTCAAGACAGGCTGTTTGAGAAGCTTGGGAAATGCCAACAAGGAATATGTAGATTGTCTCCAAACATGGTTTTGTCTCTGAGAATAAGAGAAATAACTTGGCTTGGAAAATTAAAGGAAAGCTAAAAGAAGAGAGATAGAAACACACACACACACAAAACAAATATATATATATATATATATAAAACAAATAATAATGCTGTTATAATTTATCTTTATATAAAATCTCATACAAATTGAGTCAATCTAAAGGAATATTCAAAGACTTTTTTATAACCCTTGAAATTTAGCCAACTCTCAGAGACTGGTGAAATAGCACACACTAACAAACTTACCTATGACAGAAAGTAGCAATGGTTATTCTAAATCAGTTTAAGGATTTCTGACTCCACACATGTACTCCCTTCCATGACACTATGATTCATTCAATATCATACTTGCATGAAAATGGACTGATTATCCCTTTTAGATGCATGAAAGACTGACTTCCATAAACAAGTATCATTAAAAGTGTGGCACTACATAAAATGTAAAATATTGCTATAATAACTGGAGGCACCAAATAAATGCAGGACACAACATTTAATTTTTTTTTCCAGTTTAATTCCTACTGGACTATTGAAATTCTGCTTATAAAATAAGAGACACATGCATTCATCAAGGCCAGCTTCAACTACTTATTACATTCACCTACTTGTATTTCTATTGTAGTAAATCATCCTCCTTTAATTCTGTAATCTTTCCACCTCAAGGCAACTTGCACCTCTTTCCACAAACACGTCTCACAGCAGTTGCTGCATAAAATTTGAGCCCGGGGACAAAGATTGCCTTGCCATAGCTTTCTAGACCAACACAGATCTTTGCAGTGCAACTGTGCAAAGCTCCTGTCTCCGTCACTTGAGGACAAGATAAGATCCAGAGACCTTCGCCAATCCATGAACTCAGTTATACTTACAGTTATATTACGTATAACATTGTCGTCCCCGATTGAGAAACAATGCGTGCACATCTTTTGCTTCTTAATAGGAAATTCAGAAAAAAATAAGTTGGCAGTGTGCCTAAAATCACATCACTGATTGTCAGTACTATTGAAAAGGGAGAAAGAAGAAAAGCAAGGGTCACAGAGACGTTTCATTGCTCCTGTTTTCTATCACTGTCATAGATCTTTCCACAGGTCTAGTACATATCCATTCACACAGAGTTTTCTCACCCTTTGAGAGCACACTTCCCAATTGAAAAACCTTGGGATTCCCTCTAAATGCCTTAAACAGAGGAGGAGAACAATTATTTTCCCCACATAGCAGTGAAACTGTTGTTTGCATTTCCTAGTGCATCAATCACTTAAAAGAGTTACACTTCTGAGTTTACTGCATATAAAGAGAATTTATCATCCACTCAGGTCCTTCTGGCCACAAGCAGCTAAGAGCAGGTAAGTGTGCTGAATTATTGTACTTCATGAGCTGGCAGAAAAGCTACTCTGTTCTCCCCTAGTGCCACGCTACCTGTTCCTATCCTTTTGCTGCCTCTCCAAAGTGCTGGCACAAGTGTTTATGCTATTGTGCAGTAGAATAGATCAAAGTTACAATTAATCAAACAAAATAAAATAATGCATTTCAAAAATTTCAGGCAGCACAGAAAGGGAACAGGACATGGGTAGAAATGATGAATTGAGGGTTTATTTCAGTAGCACTTGCTACCTTCACTCTAAATCAAACAGCAGCATATGTTGCTGAAACTGGTGTGTTTAATCTCTGCTTCACTGAGAATTATTCCACATTTTAAGGAAATTTCAGTTATTAAGGAAACTAAAGCATGTATTTATGTATTAGTTAACATTAAAAAGCATCAATCCTTAAATAAAAGTATTGCTTTAAAACATAGTGGAAAGGAAAGAAGATTCTCTTTTTAAGTGTTCCCTGTCACAAGGGAACAATGAAATGTTTTAGTCTTCATGAAGTTACATCTAAAGGAAAATCTAGCCCTTCATATTTGTTAACTGATTTACTCACGGTTTTTAACTCTAGTAGTTCAACATTATTGCATATTATAGAAACATTAGTGAACTCTTAAACAGGATCCCTTCTTATCAGCACTCCTTTTTCCAACTTAGGCAAGATTCGAAACAACAAAAAAGAGATAGCGATAGTCACCATAACAATTTTACTAGACATTAAATCCCTGCACAGAAAGGAAATGAGAAGCTAATACAAATGAGCATGAACACTTTAAATAACTTAGATTAATTGAGACAGGCAGCTATTTTGCTGGTAGATGGAGATGCAAAATATTCCAAAGGTGAGCTATCTTTACCACTGTCTCCTGAGATTTCTAAATCAGAGGAAGGATATGAGTAAGTAGATGGCAGGCACAGCAGGTGTTATACTAAGAGCACATATGTGCACACAGAGTTTCCTTCTAGCATATCAGCTGGTTGATTAGTTGCAGCTCAGTGATTTCAGGTGGAATTTACTGCTTAATGTTGGCTTGAGTACTTGAAGTAAAGCCCAATGAAAAAGAGCCACATGGGGAAAGTACAGTATGGTACTCTGGGAAGCAAGATTTCTCAGAAAACTTCACTGCCTCCCAGACTCGGAGGTGCACCACAAAATCTCCCTAGGCCAAAAGCTAAACCAAGATTTAAAGTCTGCAGTAAAATCAATTGCAAACACATGGAAAGGTTTTGGTTTTGTTTTGTTTTTGGTTTTTTGTTTTTGTTTTTTTTTTTCTTTTTTTTTTGCACTGCTGTCACAAGCGTATCATCTGTCTCAAACACCCATCAGAGGTTCAAATATGATTATAAATGGGAGTTTCAGATACAGTGTGAATACCCCAAAACAGAAATATAATTATACAAAAAAAAAATTTTTAAAGTGCATGTGGAAAAAAATCGTAAGTATTTAACTGAAAACATATACTTGTGCACACCATACAGGTAAATGCTTTTAAAAAGTACTGACACCCCAAAATATTTTTAAATTGCTCTGTCTTCTGCACATTTGTCCCAACTGCTCCTCTACTGAAAGATTCTCTTTTTTACTGTTTACTCATAAAATTATTCTTCAGTTGTTAAACAATTTTTCAATAAAATAAATGTCTATAATTGATCTTGCTCTGAGGAAAGGTGTTTCCAAGATTTGAAATAGTTAAAGGAACAGATTGATGGTTAGAAGAAGTGAATGAAAAGATCAAAATCTCCTAAACAACATTTTATCTTTTCCATTTTTCCAGGTATGAAATCAGCATTATAGGCAGAATTGCCATAGTTCGTAGAATAGGCTCAGAAAGCCCATCTGTGAAATGTTCCTCAGGTGAGTAGGTCCATGGATTTAAGTTAAATCATTTTGGGTAAGAGATGCTCACAGATGTTTCTGGCAATAACAACATATAGATTTACTTTTTTAAATTAATTCACTTTGAAACCTAGCGAATAATTAATTAATTGATAAAGGGCTTGCATTCAAATTAAACTTCAAAAGAAGCTGATTTTCCTTAACTGACTATAGAAAGATGTGCTATCCAAACAGTAACTGAGAAGATTTAAGCAAAGTAATAAATTTCCTTTCTTAGTCTAGAGTTAATATTAATAGATTTTTTTAATCAAAAACCCCTTTGAGGTGAATCATCTTGACCAAACAAGAGAAAATACTTATCAAACCAAAGATGATATGAGTCTTAAAAAAATACAGGATGTCAAATTCTACCAGTGAGAGACATCTTGTGGTAACAGAGTAAACTGTCCTTCTTGCAGTTACCTTAAAAGAAACGACAGGATGACTGATTTATGATGGCTAAATAATAGATTACAAAACAATCAGCTTTAACAATACAGGTGACACCACCAATAACAAAAGGAATGTGATGTAAAAGCAGCAAATTCTGTTTCCAGAGTGTTGCTCATATTACTTTTCCTAAGTCATTTTTCACCCACTACCTTTCTGCCTTTGATGCACTCCCTCGTTCCCTGAGCTCTAGCATGTGTCACCCTCATACCCTGCTGCATCTGAGCTGGGGCAGAGTGGGGGCTGGCAACGGTCTCCATCCACAGCCCCATGCACAGCAAGGACGAACCAGGTTCGGGGTGCAGCCAGGAGTCCAGCCGGGAGCAAAAGGAACCAGGACTAGGCCCAGGCACAGGGCAGAATGAGGTGCTGGGGCACCCCACCTGACCTGAGGTAGGCCCACAAGGGTTGTGGATGAGGGTACTCCATGAGGCTTGTCAGGGCCATTAAGGCACATTAGTGCACGCAGGAGGCTGACAACTTGTGCTGTTCATGACTGTTGTCTAGTTTTCCTTCCATGTCTCAAAATGTCACTTTGTCACCTTCCAGCAAGCCTTTTCTTTCTTCTCATTTTCCTTGGCTTCCTTCATTTCCCACAGTCTCTGGATATTTTCTCTCTACTCCAATCTACTTCTTCATTCCTGACCTCTGTCTCTCTGAGCCCATCGTCTTGATGTCTCCTTTGAGACATCCCACTGCTAACTCTAAACTAACATGGTCCAAAAGCACTCTTCAGCGCTTCTGCAGCACAGCAGTCACCCTCTATTTTCTGCCATTTTTGGCAGCACTGCTATCCTCCCTCCTTCTCACATCTTCCAAATATTTATGTATGTCTTCATGCTTCTGTTTGTATTTACATATCAAAGTTTTGATATTTTCATGCCTTTCTCTCTCACTATATTGCTAGGATCTTACTCTCCATGCAGTTAGAGCTCTTACTATGTCTCTTATATTCCATATTAATTCAGTCAAAAGTGACCGCTTTAGCCAATGGTTCATTTACTTCCAAATCCCATGCTCACTAGCTCATCACTGTGATTAAAAAATCCTACTGATTAAATTCCTGCAGCACCTTCTTGTCTTCATTTACAAGTTCCCTCAAGACGCTCCTCTTCTCTGTCCTTTACTCACACTTTTGTCTTCTTTGCATCAACTCCAGGGAGGTATGATGTCCTACCTGCCCTGAAAAGCCTGCAGATTAGCTGGCCCTTCTCTGCAATAAAAGAAGAGCCTAGATCCCAATTGAATGACTGAAAAAAAAGTTTGGTCCTCAACACAGAAGATAAACCTCAATGTGCTCCTCTCCACATGTCCACAGACACCTCAAAAACGGCAGTAGTACTGCTGACAGTTAGGCCATTTTTCTAATACAGCTGAAGGACAGTGCTGCTCAGTATGAAGGAAACAGGGCTTTTTGCTGTTTAGACAGTTTCCTGAGCATTTCCATGTGTTTTGGAAATAAATGCTGTTCAAGAGATTTTCATCGGAGCACAGGTCGTGCCTGTAGTTCTGGGAAAGCAAGAGATAAGCCTGATTTATACTTTCTTCCAGATCTCCCAGACCAACTAAACATACAGTCTCTCCCTTGCGTAGTTTTATCAAAATGGGCTTAGAATAAATAGTTTAATCCTAGGAAGGTGGGAGAAGGAGGGTTAACCTGGATCATCTTCACAGAAACAGAGTTGCGACCAAGTACATGCCCAGTTCATAGAATCATAGAACCAGTAAGGTTGGAAGGGACCTCTGGAGATCATCCAGTCCAACCTCCCTGCTCAGCAGGGTCACATAGAGCATGTGAGACAGGGTTGCATTCAGGTGGGCCTTGAAGATCTCCAGAGAAGGAGACTCCACAACCACTCTGGGCAACCTGGTCCAGTGCTTCATCACTCTCACAGGGAAGAAATTCCCCCTCACGGTCAGGCAGAACTTCCTGTGCTTCAATTTCTGCCCATTCCTCTTGTCCTGTAACACGGGGCGACTGAAAAGAGTTTGTCCCCGTCCCCTTGACACCGTCCCTTCAAGTACTTATCCACATTGATAAGATCCCCCCTCAGTCTTCTCTTCCCCAGGCTAAAGAGGCTAGTTCTAATGCACTGACAGTCTCATACTGAGGCTGTATCAAAATCAGCCTGACAGCAATTAATATACCGAGATAAGAAAAAAACCCAAACATAAAGAACCTGAAAGATTATTTAATTCTCAAACCATTAAAGAAATAACTGGAAAAAATTCTCTTATCTATGCAAGTCTTATTCAAATTGTTCCATTAAATGGTATTTGTGAACATAACTAGTATCTAGGCAAGCTGTAGTTTAATAAAATCAGCTGCAAGTCATACAGATGAGCAGCTGTTGCCTCTACTCTCTTATATCACATTCTGCCTGATAATACTGCCAGGTAAGACTGTTAGCACCACTAGTTTAACATCCTTTGACTCACTTCACTTAATAGCTCGGAGTAAATGTCCATCATCTTTCTGAGCTGGAATGTTAAAGTATCATGCATTATTCCATTCATGTTTCTAATTTTTTCAGGCAACAAGACACTGAATAAATTTTTTATCTTCCAGCTCCCTCTACTGTGCAAATATTAAAAAAAAATAGAAGCTCGATGTTTCATTGTTTATAGCAATGTGAGAATGAATTTAAAGCTAGAGTCACAGATTTAGAGCAAAAAATAATGCAAGGGGGAAAAAACTTATTTTCTCACTTTCTTTTGCATTCAGCAGCTGAATTTCGAGCTTGTTTTGTGCTTATATCCAGGAACCCAGGGTTATATACCTAATCTTCAAACCCTCCACAGCAGGCCATCCCACCACAGAAACTGGCCAAGTCTCACTAGAGCCTGTGAATATGTCTTTAAAATCACAGTCACATAAAGCACGCCATCAGTACACACAGAAATTGCATGCAGGAATCATGCTGTGATGGGGCTACCTCTGAGGACAAGAAGGTCAGCAAGCCAGTAAAAACAAAGATGCACAGCTTCTCACCATGGTAGGTGATGGATCCTGGGTAAGGAGAGTTCTCCAAATAACTGTAAAGGAAAAATACAAGATTTCATACACTGAGTCTCAAATGTTGTGCTTTGTACAGCATAACTGATACCATAATGGCATTTCTACCTTATTAACAGAATATTATTGGGAAGCCAGCAAGCACATCATGATTTATTCTTGTATGGTACACAGTATTTCATCAGTAAGACATCAGCCATTTTCTAAAATGTTTAAGGGCTTTCCTAAAAGATTTAAGATCAAAGTGAGCCCGAGAGCACATTTGTACAAATGCACTTTCAGAACAGTTATCTCCGCTTCTGCAAGACTCAGCACAGTGCAAGGCACCCAATGCCAAGCAGAATGAGCAAAGACAGAGCAGTTTGTCTCATGCACTAAAGTACCTTGAAGACACAATGGGCCCACAGATACCTTTTAGCTCTCAGCATAGCAGAATGAGCAAGCTTAGCTACCTTTCTCAATTTCCTTCTTCAGAAGCGCAGAAGCGGGGCATCAAATTTGGTCAAAAAAAAAAAAAAAAAAAAAAAAAAACAAAAAAAAAAAAAAAAAAAACCCAAACCCTAGAACCAAAAAGCCACAAAATCCTTAATGTCTTCTTTGGGCTTGAAGAAATACAAAAGGAATCTAAAGCTCATTTTTTCTTTCAAATTACCTGCAAGATGCCCAGGGTAGGGGTGCCCACAAGTCCCACTCTCAGCAAATCGACTAGATAACACCTGTTAAGTCAGGGTGTAAGCATATACAGCACTATCAGACTGAACACGCAAAACTGTCTGAGTGAGCATTTGCCAAAATCTGAGCATGTTAAGCAAGATGATGACAACCAGCCAATTAAACAGGAATTACAGTGACTTTAGAAACAAAGCAGGAATACATAACTCTACAGGTGCAGAGCACAACTTCTGGGGTTAGTTATAGGTGTTTAGAAGTTTGTGGATGTTTACTAAGACTACGTAAGTGCCAGATAAACTGTAGTTTATCTGTTGTATTACTGATAATGATTCTGAATGCAATGGTTCATCAATTCTTGTATAATTACTTGTCATTAACAAATCAGTAAACCTCTTCAGTCCTCATTTGGTTTAAACTTCGTGAACCAAGCAGATTTTCCCTGCAACAACCAGAAAAGTCAAGAAACCAGCTCAGTTGTGCAGAATACTTCACTAAATCTGAGGGGTTATTTGGGATTACCTGTGCCCTCTCTTTATGTGATATTTAGCTGAGATTTTTTAATTACCAGCAGCAGAATATATGTATGACAACAAATTACCCCTGCAATTTTGTTCACATCCTTGAAATACAGCATGATCCTTGGTTTTTCTACCATAATGCTCATTTCTTGGGTGGTATATAACAGTAAAAGGGATATTTATTGAGTTTGTTATTGTAGATGTTATTGTAGGCTGTAGAAGACAGCCCCAGCTGTGTTCCTATCTGAAATGAGAATTTCTTAGTGTTTGTCTGAACAAACTGTTCTTTTAGGAAAAACATCATTGTGCATGTTAAAAACAACAACAGCAGAAAATGCTACTATTTCTACCCACTCCTAGTACAAAACAAGCCTGCTAATCTCTCAGAGAAGACCAGACGAGGGGAATGTTTATTATTTATATATATATATATACACACACACACATATATATATATTTTATATCCTGGATTAGTGTAAACATATCCCGTACAGCATGTAACATGAGACACTGGTTGGAAACAGCATACCTGCAGTCAGAGCAGAGGGAATATTGCTGTAAGAGATGTTAATAAGCAGAGAAGATAGGAAGCAGCTGGGGGAAGCAGTGAAGGAACAGCTTGTACCTGATTACTGCAATGTCCTGAGCTGGTACCAAAAGGGAAGGGTGGACTCTAGAAGTAAAGCATTCAGGAATAGTGACCTCCCTGGATAGGAGAAGTGACAGGCTGGGAGAGAAGGAGGGGATGGGCAGAAATCTTTCCTGCATTAAAGAAATACCGAATATGCTAAGAAAAGGCCAGTACTGACAAGTTTTCCTCTTCCAGGCTAAGGACTGGAATCCTTTGATATGGGCTAGAATAACCAATAATTGGTGCTAATGTCAACACCGTATCAACAATCTCAAGAGTCTTCAAAACCTTTATTACACTATGAGTTTCTAAAGCGCCTGTCCCTGTAGTATCTACACACCAATTCAAACCCCAAATTTTATCAGAAGCAGGGACTCTGATGTTTCTGAAATATAGGCTACATTTCAAAGAGTTTATGAGGTATTACCTGTTTTCCTGATCACAAACCACCTCTCTTATTTCCATTCCTGCCAACATCTCAGCTATACCAATACGAAATTTTAAGAAGATAGCAATGTATTAAATTACTAAAAATAGTCACATTTAGGATTCTTATACTTCATTGGTTTTACCCATCAATCTGGGGAGCAATTGGGATACAAACATTTCCTTTGTATATTTTTTTCTGCCAAAAAGTTATGCAGCAGAAATAGAAACTTTAAGAATATACATTTTGAAGTATTATGCATTGAAGGAAAATCATAATCTTTTCAACACTTACATTCATTATCAGCAATCTCTTATGATGCTTTTTATTATACCTTTCTGCTTGGAGGAGTTTTGTATGTGGTATCCGAAATTCATATTGATCAGAGAAGATCAATAGATTCTAGAATTCTTTGAAAAGAGAAAATATCCTAGGAAGCATCAAAAATGGATCAAATCAAGTTACAGTTCCAGGTAAGTGATCCTTGAAATGTTTAATGTTTCAGCCTGAGCAGGCATGTAGAAAGTATAGACTCTTATTTTAAAACCGAGTGTAAAAAGCTGAGTTCTGACTTGCTCAAAAATGGTGTGGCTGTGAGCCTTCTGGCCCTTGTTCTTTTCCAGTTCAGGTAGAAATAATGTGAGAAATATAATTTCAAAATTTAAGCCTGAAAAGCAATATTAAAGTATATTCATGCAAAACCTGAAGATACACACTATGTCTGTGATCAGTTATGACCACCTATATTAGCACAACATATCAAATCACTTAGGAATATAAAAGTGAATATACCTTTTACTGAGCATCAGTGAAACTTATGGTCCTGCTTCATTCAGAGCAGGTTAGTTGATACTAAGAAGAAAACAACAATAATCAGAAGCACAACCAGTCTGTAGAAACTCCTACAAAAAAAAAGATCTCTGAAAAGTTAAAACAATTCTGCATCTCAAATAAATCTCAGGTCCCAAAAGAATTTTCAACCCAATGAAAAAGAAAAACAAAATAAGAGATGCAGAACTGGCTCTGTGAGTGATTTGCACAATTCACAGCAGAGGCATTAGGAGAAAGAATATTTTAGATTGAATACATTTAATCTAGAAATGATTGAGACACCCCCCCCAAAAAAAAAAAAAAAAAAAAAAAAAAAAGCCTGCCACCATCTTCTTTTCATTATCATTTTGGGAAGAAAATAAAGATTGGCTCATCTTTCACAAAGAGCAGCATAACTAGTTTTTGCTCTGGATAAACAATGGTGCTTACATTCTTGTGATATTACTGCAAAAAGTCTCAACATCTTATTTCTAGAATGGAATTATCTTTAGGATTTTTTCTGCAAAAATTCTTGGGTACCTGTGCAGTGGCATCTCAGACAAACTAGCTTCAATGTACTTTTCTTTTAATTTGTTCTTGTTGAGCAAACAAATAAGGCAGAAGAGTAGAGGAGCAGAATTAACTTCCTGCTGCAGCAAATAACATTTCCAAATGGAGATAGTCCCTCAGAGAAATAAACATTTCAGAGTCGTTTTGCTCATGAACATTAATTACATCATTGCTTCAGAAGTGAAAAGCCAAAATATCTGTTTTCAAGTGGTTAACTCATAAAAATGCAAGGACCATGCAGACAAAGCTGGATAAATGAATCATTACCTAGTAAAGAAATCAAGAATTTGCTGAAAAGCCATTGTTTCAGTCATTTAAAGTTAAAGGTGTCATGTCTACGATGAAATCAGAAAGAGAAATAATGCAAGAAAGAGAGATCAAGAAGATATCACTTAAAAATTACCATCTGTAAATAGCATGAAACAGGAAAAGACAGGCAGGCTCAGTTGTTTAGGACATAGTAAGCCATATAAATGACAGGGACAATATTACAGATGAGAGAGCTTTTGATAAATATCCAATGCATTCCCAAAGTCTTTGAGATCTCTTAGCTCAGGTAGGGCCCATCACTACTACTTTCAAATTGAGCCAAGCACAGAGGATGAAGAAAAATCAAGAACTGTAAGTTGACCTAACTTACCCTTACTCCCTGTCCCAACATGTTTACAGCGCCAGTGGCCTTGCACTCCCACGTGTCCCAGTGGATAACTTTATCTCTTCCTGCTCTGTGCATGATCTCCGCATTTGGTATTTTTCCTCGAACTCCAAAAAGGCTCACCAGCCTCTCCAGTGCTGTCAAATCCGTCTGTCCAGGGATTTTTATCACACTCAGCTCTAGCTCTCTCCATCCAAGAGCCCCCCTAATACTTTCTCAACTTCTACCTTAGCAATGTGCCCCTAAGATAGCGGGAGAGTATTCCCAGAGTCTGCAGCAATGTCAAAGTGCTCTTGGGCTGTCCAATTTAAGCTTTACTTTGCCTTGTGCTTTACTGAGCACATAACATAGCCTTGTTATCATGTCCTTTGAGGCAACAGTCAGCACAAAATTCAGTGTCTTTAACCAGTTCAGCAGAACTTGACAGTGGAAGGGGGCCCATGACTTACGGATTCCACCTGTTCTGAAGCAGTTAGGTTAATCTGTCTCTTCCTCTAAGAGCCCACCAAGTGACCAATAAATCAGTAATTTCAAATCTTTTTAAAATTATAAAAGCAAAGTCATGAAGATGCTCTCTTTTTTCAACTTCTTTAATCCCCAAATTACTTAGAGATAACTCCATTTCTACAAGCAGATTTTTGAGGAGACTTTACACAATAAATGGGTGTACAGATTCCCAGAGGGAAGCCCCTTGCACATTGTGAAATGTTGCTCTGCAGGCAAGTTGCAAGACAGTTATTGACAAGGTGTCTTGCAAGGCATAGACAAGTCCTGCCACTTTCAAAAATTCTGGGGACTCAACACCAGACCTTAGAGCAAAGAGTATAGAGGAAATTGCACGTGGAGTGAGGACATACTGGAGTTTCTTTTCCCTCCTGGGGTTTTGTTCCCCCACAGAAATGAACAATTTTATTATTCTGGATTCTCACATCCCATTTCAAGAATGTCAAAGAACTCAAAACATAGCTTATATACTAATTTTTATTCACATTAAGTCAAGTTAGTTTGATGATCACTTACTATGACCTGAAATCCAGTCTTCTCTATACTGGAATAGAGCAGAAGTTTAACTACACCAAATAACACAATTAGTGTAAGCCAAGAAACTAAAGAATATTAGCCACTGGTAAATCTGCAAGAATATCATCTGTTGTATGTCCTACAATGGAATCTTACTAAGGTTTAAAGCAATCACAGGGTATGCAACTTTAAAAACAGGAGTCTTCAACAATATATCTCAATATACACATATTCCATCACAGTTGCGTTCCTACCGCTTCAGTCCAGTGATTGGCTTTACTACTGAGAGAAAACAGTGCTAACCCTTTGTGGATCTTCCCTGTCCTAGACTTTCCTTGTCCACTCCTGCCTAGCCTAGCTTGTAAGAGAAACAGAAGGGATCCTAAGGACTGCTGAACAAAGACCCTGGAAAATAATTATTTTGAAAAGATTGAGGAAGACATTTTCTTAGCTAACAGGCAGGGTATAGATAGCAGGCTCCAGTTAAAATGAAAAATGAGCTCCTAATAAGGATAATAGACCGGCAGGATTGCTAACTAGAAAGTATTCATCTTCAGTACCATACAGATAAAGGTATTAGAGACAACAATTAAGTTTGCAGAGGAAGAGAATTGTTCAAATCAATCACAATTAATAAAATCTTAAAAAGAGACCAAAAGAAAGACTAATACTGGTTAAAAAAAAAAAAAAAAAAGACCAGACATTTAAAGCAAATAAGTAATAAAAGACTGACATGACATTATGACCATAGGGTAAAGGTCAAGCAAGTGCATTTTTAAGCTCATTGAAAAAAAAAAATTTTTTTTGCAGTTCTTATAAATTGAAAAGTACTGTATACAAATGGCTTTGATGAGACAAAAAGTGATTAAGTACGAAGACTAGAAGATGGAGATCTATAAAGTTACTGTATAAGTCTTTACTAAAAAGAGCTAACATCTTTTTATCTTTTGATAATTAAAAATAGACTGAAAGTATTGAAAAATATTGAGTAGGAAATGAGTCCGCAAAAGTTTGAGGGAATTGGGCTAAATGACTTCCATTTTTCTGTCATAATACGCACTTTAACAAAAGCCAAGGTGACTCTCTGAACAAGGAGTCTTCCAGGAAGAATATAAAAGATGCTGAAGATAAAAGCCAAGAGGGTCAGAGCTAGAAAAAAGGCTCTGCTCAGATTTTAAAATATTGTGCAAACTGTTGAAAAGAGAGAAGGTATTATAAAGGGAAAGCTAGGGGAAGCTATTTTATGTGGCTTATAAATCAATATAATAGAGACAAGAGAGTCAATGTAAAATTGATCAGTTTTCAAAACTGACTAAACCAAGGTTAGTCTAATGGTTTTATAAACAAGATAACAGAAGACGAAAACCAACAAAGTGAACAAAAACAGAATAAATTTTGAATAAAAGTCTCTAGGAGTTTGGGGGTTTTAGTCACGGTCTCAGACTGAATTGAGACTCAGTCTGAATTGATAACTTATGTCAAGCACAAGTCAAGTTCGAGCATTTCAATACTAGCAAAAAGAGAAGAGGCACATTTTTCTCTCATTTTTAAATCATTATTAGCAAATGTGCATATTTGGAAAAATATACGTCCTGAGATCTAGTTTTAAATTGGAGTTTTAATTTCCATGGGAACAGTATTTCCAAGAATGAGCACTACACATATAGTTAGAATAAATAACAATAATTAACTGATGAAGTGAATCTGGAGCAACAAAATCATGTGGCTTATAAAGGAAGAGCAAAAAGTGCTTCTATTCATGCACTAGTTACTCCACAGGTGGCCTATTTCCTTCATCTGTAAGGATGAATAGGTAAAGGTAAGGATGAAAGGTAAATTTCATACAATGCATTTTTCTGTTCAACTGATGTTCGTAGGCTTCCTGACATGCAGTGGAGAAAGTAGCTAGCAAAAGTTGCACAGGTTTCAGTAAGAAAATTGAAAAGATAACAATGAAAGTAAGAATCAGGACAGGGAAGGAAACAGGAAAATACCTACTACAGTAAAAAACATAGCGATCAGAGTTTGAAAGCATTAGCTAAGCAGTGAAGTAAGTCAAAATAACCCTCCAGCAAATTTAATATAAAGAAGTAAATCAAATAGAATTACAAAGAGGGTTAAGAAAAGGAAAATTTGCTTGGACTGAGCAACAGAAAAAGAAATAATTATATCCTAAAAACCAAATATCACTATGACAAGCCTGGAGGTCCAACCAATACTTAATTACACAAACCAAAGAACAGCTGTCAAGGTGATAAATGCCAGAACTATTCAGTACCATCCAGTGGCTAAAACAGGAAGATACTTGACTTTTACCGGATTTGCTTCAAACTGAAAGAATGCTAGCAAGCAATGTGATCAGTCTGTAAAGCATCGGAAGACAAAACTGAAAGGATTCAGACCCATATACTGTTAAACAGTGCATTCACAGATGACTGGAAACATTGAGATCTTAAAATCTCATGACATTTCAGATCTGAAAGAAATATATTCAAAGGAGAACAAAAAGAGAATGAGATTAAGGCAAGGATATGATTTATTTAAGGAACAGTTTTCTGATCTGAAAACTCATGCTACAGTTAGAGCCACAATTCCCTTAACAATAGGACAAAAATACAATAGGAAGAAAAATCTTAAGATACAGAAGAACTCTTCCAAGTGTTTTATAACAGACCATTTGTACGTAGAAGTGCAGCTCCATCTAAAGACTTTAAATAAATACAGTGATTGAGCTTCAAATTAATATTGTATTCATGTAGTTTGGTATTACATCCATTTCCCTGGCAGACAAACTAAGCAGACAGGTCACACAACTAGCCTTGACTGTACAGCAAACTATTTGCAATTGAAGATGGTAGGATTCAAAAAGCCTTCCTTCTAAGCCTCTTCAGACTCCTCGAAAGTGGTTTGCAGAATAACCTCTATATTTAGTGCAAAAACATGATCAATGTAGAGGCAATGACAACTGAGCTTTTAAACACAACATGGTCATCTTATAGCCTTCCTTACTAAACTTGTCCCTATCTCCCACAGTTAAAAATAAAACAATGTATTTTCTTTTTTTCACTTGGGAACCAAGAGAGTTTATGTCCCTGTGGGGAACTGAAGTTCTAAATAATTCACTTGTTTGGTATTTGAGTTACCACAAACTTAGGCCTAAGTTCTTCCTTCCTGTTGGCTGCCAGTGTCAATCTTGGAGCACTCAGCCAAACTTACTCAGCTTTTGCCATTTTACCTAACCACTTTGGCTTGCCCTCTCAAAACCCAAACGTCACATTTGCATTAGCATTATGATGAAGTGGATAATGAAATGCATTCCTAAATAGAGCCAAGGATATTTTCTATTAAACACCAGGGAAGGGCTTAAAAGAAAGGTTGTTAACAATATAAACTTAATAAACACCCACTATAAAGATAATGTTTCCTACTTCCAAGCACAGTTCTTAAAATGTGGTCTAGGGTGATGTCTCAGAACTCCTTTTCCTCTTGATGGAAAATGCTTGCTACAATATCTCTGAAAACATGGGTTACAACTACATCTGACTAAACAGTTGTTGAGTTGTTGCAGAGTTGGGTCTGGGCCTACACCTTGAATGTTATTAAGAACTAAATAGGGCAGGAGGCATGAAAAACGCAGTGCTCAGAGAGAATTCAGGCCTTCCCTACAAGAAGGGAAGGGTAAGTACCAAGGTTTCTTTGTAGTTATTTCAGTGACTCACTGGAGGTTTGCAAATAGAAATTCCTGAGTGTAGCTTCACCTGTTTAACCTAAGCGAGCAAGATTTGTTCACAAATTATGAATAAAAAGATAAAAGAATACCTTGAGGTCTTTCCATGATTCCAAATAGCTTACAAGTTTACATTAGAAAGTGATGCAGTTACATTCAGTAAGCAAGCATTTATTAGAATGACCTTGACAGTATGACTCAAATAGCTTTACCATCACATTTATCAAGAGTGAACTTACCCTTCCCTTCCTCCTCTGCTTCTCTCTAACCATAAAGATCAAATATGTTTAAAAATGTATTTTAAACATCCCGTTGATAATGTGTAAAGTAAACCTTGGCATAATATAAACAAAAGAAAATAATTACTATTTTACTGTTCAGAATGGTTAGTTCCTTTGTAGTGGAAGAAAAACAGATCAGTTTGTAAGATGGAGCACATCCTTTCTTGGCTGACTGGGAAGAGTTCAGACTTTCCTCTGTAAGCAAAAACTGCTGCAGAGTTTTTCATGATGCAGATATGCCCAGGGAGCACACACTTAGGAAGAACTCAGCTCTGATCAGCTGACAAAAACTGCTGCATCCTGAAGAACTGGTCAATATGCCCTTTTCAAACACTGTTTTATAAGGTTATGACCTGTTCACACTGACCAGTATGAAGTCTTACTTCAAACCTCTTTCTAATCTATTTTTCGAAAATGACTTGCTTAAACACAGTCTGGTTTCTAGTATGGACAGGACAGGCTAGCAGACTCTTATGCAGCACTCATAGTGTTAACCTAATTTTAATGAATTCAATCTTTTCACCTTGTTTCTTCCCCCTGTAAAATTACTGTAACTGCTTAAAAATAAAAGTAGAAATAAGACAGAGGTTTTCTTTCTAAAATATAATAAAATCACAGTGCTGGAATTCAGAGGTGATCTAACTCATTCTCTGGTACCCAAAGGCAGGAATCACAATACCTACATCATTCCTAGCTGATATTTGTCTCATTCTTAAAGATCACCAAAAATGAAAGCTTCAAAACTTTCTCAGTTTCTTTCAGTACTTCAGTATCTTTATTATAGAGCATTTTTCCCCCAAAAAAATCTAACCTGAATTTCCCTTTGTTGCAATCTAAGCTCATTACTTCCTCCGCTGTCCATTGTTGATAAGGGGAACAGGCTGGAAAAGAGCCAAGAGCTGTAGCTTCAGCTAGTGCTTTCAATGACTAATAGTCACTTTAAAAAAAACACCTTACAAAGAGCTCGCTGATATTTTACACAAAGTTAAATGCTAGTATGTCAATATGTCAACCCTGACAACTACTTATAATCCTTTATTTGTGTGATACATATTGAACTGATACATATTGAACATAATACTGTCGGACACTCTGTGGTAGTGGTCATGAGCAACTTTTCAAAAGAGACTAAGGAAATAATACCTTAAGCATGGGGAAAACTTGATAAAGCAGACAAAAGGAGAAACAGAAGGCCTTTGGTAGAAATAGCTTACATGATTCTTTTTTAAAAAATATTTTTAGAAACAGATCTGTACACTAAAATCTGTGTTGGAAGCTAGTATTTTTAAAAGTTCAGAAGAAATTGATTTCAGGTCCTGTTTTTGTAGAAAGGTTGATCCAACCCGTAGATCTCCACAGAGGGAAAGCCTACGAAGTCTTCTGCAGGCAGATGTGAATTCGCCATGCTCATGCTCCACGGCAATCAAGAAGCTGTATAATTACAGTAGGCGTGGTAGTTAGCCCATATCTGCCTAAAAACACTATGTATATAATCAGAGTTCAAGGGCAGTGAGTTGGCTTAGGGAATCAACAGTCCCTTCACTTCATTTTCTAAAGGGCCTCAGAACACAAAACATATGCGGTAAAGCATTACAGAAATGCTGGCCGAGAAAGTGCTGAAGTAACTGGAAAAAATTGTAATGAGAATGCAGAAATTACATAGCCTGGAAATTCTGAAATTCTGTAAAGAATAAGCTTGCCTTAAGATAAAAAAATAAAAACATACTAAAAACCCAGGAAAGTACAACAGAAAACTGAGATGCAGTTGCTCAGCTACTAGCATAATCATCGTTTTCTCTGACAATTTGTGGTTTTAATAGCATGATGTAGCATGACGACATCCATCTGCACAACAATAGCTGCAGTAAAAAATGTATTTGTTACAGACAAGATAGGTAATAAAAATATTTTTAAACAAGAAAATATTATTTTAGAAATGGAACCACTACAGTGCAGCAAAAGCTATGAGGTGCCAATAAGGCATTCTTAACAGATGAGACTGATCTGCAAACTAGGTTGCTATATGCTATATATTACACCTATGTAAAATCGTAAGGAATTTTTTTATAAACAAAAACATGCCAGACTAAATTTGTATATAGAGAGTATAGCCAAAGTATATACACATAGACATCAGTACATAGCGAGAGTTTATACAAACCAGATTTTTTCTAGAACAGTAGGGTGGGAAGAACATAGCAGGGTGTTTTAAAAAGTCTCACAGCTCTGGCAGAGGAATCATTTCAGAAAGAGAGGAGCAATATACTAAACATTGCACTATCTTCATAAATACATATGCACCTACTGCATAGGAAAGCCCACTACGTTTTCTTTCTCATTGCCTGTAAGGCTCTACTGCTTTCACAGCCCCTCCAGACTGGTCACCTCGTGCTTCTCCATCATGTAAAGGTTTCACATCTCTGCTGACATCTCCCAAGCCCTGCCCCCAGGTTTTACCCTCCTGTTCCTCTTCTTCCCTTTTTCTTACACAAACTCTACTCATCATTCTTTTTTCAATATCCTGCCTTTTATCCTTAATTTGATTGCATAAAGATTCTGCATGCAAGAACAGGAGCAGGCTTGGGATATTACCTTCAGGAGACATTACTAAGGCCACGTAGGTTTTTATTACCTCTCTTCTCCAGTTCCAGAAGGTGGTGCTCTTGTCACTCAAGGAGGTTTCTTGTCAGCTTTACTGTTGCTTTGATTCCATTGAGCAAGACCACATTTTTCTGGACTTGGTCTACTAATACCGTAAAGAGTACAGCTCTTGTATAGCTTCACCTACATTTATAGGTTAATATGCAACAATATCATTTTCAGTAAAGAGCTTCAGACTATCTGTAATTCCTGTAAAATGTGAAACTCAGTTGAATGTGCTTATTCCTGACAGAATTTTACAAGCACAATAGTAATATGTACCTGTTTACTGTCAAGAGGGACAAAATTAAGATTATAAATCTTTTGAGACACCAGCAGAAGCCTCACAAATGACTGAAGTGTTACTATAAAAACATGCCTCTGACAATATTAGTGATAAGAAACAGGTGTGTGGAGAAAGATATAGTCACTCTAGCTGAGACTGTAAACATTTTCCATGGAATACATTGCCATTCCTACCTCTTGGTACACTGTGGATTTAAAATGCTCATAAAATGTTTCCTGATTCAAATATAGCACAAAAATTTCCTGTGGGAAAACTGAGTGCAAACCAATTTGCTGTAATCTGTTACCACCATAGATGGGTGGAAACTCAAGTGAGAATATCATGAAACTTTTGGTGGCTTTTCCGCTGATGAATCTAAGCAGTTGTTCCTACCCTGAGAGGACTCTCGAAATCAAAGAAAAGTTTCAAGGTTTCTTAAGGAATGGTGAAATCTCAGATGGGATTTCATGAAGCTTGACTTACTCTACAGAAGCGCCACCTAAAAGCAGCAGCCAATTTAAGCACCTATGCAGAAGACGATGCAACAGTTAATTACAGAAAATCCTACTCCTGATTTCAAACTGAATCTTACCTTTTTCCTATAAATACCCCAGCTATCTTCACAACAAATGCATTGTGAAAACTTAGGCATAGATTTTTTTTCATTTAAGGTTGACAGTAAGTCCTCTTATTTTGCTAATAAAATGCTAAATTAACTGAATGTTTTGGGTCTATCAACTTAAAATGGCAAAATATTCTGAGGCACATCACCACTAGCTACATGTTTCTCTATCCAGTAATTTGCTGGCTGGATGAAAAGTTACCTGCCATTTTCCTTAGAAGATGTATTTAAAGTCATGATTAGCATATGTGGAATTTTATAAAGACAATTTAATTCCAGTCACAAGTGAACTGCCAATAATCTAATGAAATGAACTGATTTTGAGAAAAAGTTTTTACAAATACAGTGTTCAGTTTGATGGGGGTAGATGAAGGTCAAACATAAAAAATGCAGTGGAGAACCCGCAGCTCTTTAGTTATCTAAATAAACCGATGTGTTTAAAGCAAGGCCTGACTTCCATGTGTAGTTTGACTGCCTGACCTCTACTACAGAATAAGATGATGGCTTTTTGAGAAGTGTGGTATAGATTAGCCCCTGCATTTGCACAGGGTAAGGCAGTTTGTGATACCTACTCCTACAAGCACAGATCCACTTGAAGTAGGAAACTGATAGCGCAAAATGTGTGGCCAAATGAAAAAAATAATTGAGAAATAGATACTGAAAAGAAAAAAATGTCAGCAAAAGCTGGTGTCTTTTTGTTATTTTTTTTACCTCTTGCTCAGAGTTTTGTGACTATTTGAATGAGAAAAGTTTCTACAGATAGACATATCAAAAAAGAGTATACGTTTAGCTCAAGTGCTACAAATATGCTAGCACCAACCTTTTAATACCTCAGTTTGTAATTTTTGAAGGAGACTGCTGCCTAATTAAATATGACAATTTAATTTTTTTCTGGTAAATACAGTTGATAAAACCATTAGAGATTTCTCTTCTCCATATCTCTCCTACCCACTAAATTAAATACCTAGAATCGTTCTTTCCTAGATTAGTGAAACTAATTAGATAGATAGATTAGATAGAGTTTCCTATTTGTGAAACAGCCTAATTATTTTGCCTAGTCATGATGAAGCAATTATGAAAATTGCAATGTGGAATCAGAAATTCAAAGGAGATCAGAGAAAGAGGCTGTACAAGGTGTAAACTGTTAAAACTGTGTTTACTGTAGGAAGTAGTCAAGCAAAGCACTCACAGCAAGAAACACTCCTCAATTAGTTGTAAGAGGGAATGTTTCCATGGTTCATAAACCCACATGCAAATCCAAATTTCAAATCCAAACTTGGTGCTCCTATTCGAACCTTCATAGTATGCAAATTGTGAATGTTACTAGAGTATTCTGTCCATTAAATATTAAAATTGCTACACTGATGTGGGTAGTATAGGTTTGCATAAGGTTTCTCTTTGTCTGGACAATAGATTTTCTAGATTTAAAAGTGATGCTTATAAAATGGAATGGTAGAAAACAAATACCCAAAATCCAAGTCTTCATGGGTTTATCTAAAATTCAGAGACGTGGATCCATAGAGATAACCACTTCCTGTATTTTACACAATTGAAAGAAACGTTTTTCATGAAACAAGAATGGCTGGCAGCCCCAGCTCAGCAAATGTCATCACTTGGAAGAAAACACATGCCAAACATATGCAAGTAGAAAGGCTTCTGCTGGCTAGTTCTTAGTAAAGGTTTGTGTCAAGGGAGGAGGGGGAGAAAAGAGCAGTGAAAAGGAGGCAGAAGAAAAAAAATAGACACTGCCATAGTAAAGGCACTTAGTTCTGAAAAAAAAAGCCTTCAGAGGGCTTTTTTAGACCTATCTGGTTAGCTAGGGGAACAAGGACCAAAAATATTTGACTCTTAAACTGTTTGGGGATTTGGGACTTGGTACACTGTTTTAAAAAGTGCATGCTTGCATTTTAAATTTTTTAACCAACAACAATATTTTATCCTTATTTTTTTGTTTACTTGAAAGAATCTACAGTTCTGTCTAACTGTCCATGTCAAAAGGGCTAACAGTTCCTAGTCATCCTTGATAGATAAAATTAGATATTCCCTCAATATTCCTAAGATCATATTTTAGAGAACAAGCCAGGGTAAAGGTTTAATGTTTCTATGCTTAAACTTCTGATGTTTTCAAATGTCTCCAGTTTTAGAAAAATAGTGCCAAGGAAGCTGAACAGCGCAGTGAGCTACTTTGTTCATTTATATTCAGCACTGACAAATTCAGACAAACGTGTTACATACCTCAGCAGGAAAAATGTTTTTAAATATCCACATATACACTCTTAATTCTAATCCATAGAAGTCACTGGCAGTTTCTAGCTTAGGATTTACTTTTAAATGGATGTGCAGAGTGAGCTCAGAACAGGCTGGCAAACTGATATTACTATTCAATTATATGATTATTAATGATTAGACTTTGTAATGTGCTCCTATTTAAAACTATACCTGGCCCCTTGGTATATTCAGTTATGACTCTGATTGGGTTTATATATATATCTACTCCCGGTAGCATCATCTTACACAATTATTTAGTGACTGCAATGAAAGCACACACCAGAAAAAAATTAAGAAAAAATACAAACAGTAAGTGACTCAGTAATATTTTTAGCTCAGCTGATGTGTCTGGAGTCATTCTCATGTGATCAAGAATAGAGCTAGAGCAGCAGCTCACCACAAGTCAGAAAGAGTAAAAGCATTAAGATTTTGGCAGTGTTGTTGGCTGCAAAAAGCTCTCTCATTGACACATAGTGCCCTTTGGCACTCATGGGCAGACTTACTGAGGCCAAGCAGGCATATATATGACCTCTCTCATGACTTTTGCCTTAGACTTGGCCAGAGGAAGTTAAGAACATGGGATGAAAATAAACACATTGTGGAGCATACTTAATAAACAATGGTCTTCCTCTCTCCTCACCCCGATTCAGAAACCCGAAGAAGAGAAATAAATTATTCATTTCAAAGTATGAATAGACTTAAATGCAAGGATAACTAACCTCAATACACTTACACAAGCATCTGTATTATCACCATTTTCATGTTTAAAGTAACTATTTCTTAAGCATAGTGCAGCCTAAAACCAGTAAATTATTGTAACTGAGCAAGAAGCAATCAACAATAAGTCTAAAGTTTTAATATTACCCTTTAAAGGGGCTAGAAAAATGTAATCTAGGAAGGGCATAAAAGTCTTAATGTTTATTTCTGTCCACATATCAGTACAATGGTACTTTTGAAAAACAAGCTACTCAGACAGACAGCTGCCTAGGGTCTCACCCGGTATCGGACCTCTGCTCAGCACAGGAAACAGGATGGAAAGGCCCAGTCTGTTACAGTTTCCCGATACTCAGGTCTAGTGGGCAAAGGCCCCAGCCTAACAATACTAGGGAGCATTTATTTTCATTTAAAATATCTCACACCACTAGAGGACTGGCATAACGGAGCCAGTCAAAACGGAGCAGGTGGCAAAGGGCTTCGAGCAAGCACATGGGTGATAGCAACAAAACATGCTTCTTGTGCACCAAACAGCTTCAGCCTCAAATCTTGATCAGCAGTAATACGTTTTCTTCTAAGCTGTGTTATAAATAAACGTTTGCTTTCTTCTACTTTAAAGCAGACAGATCGGGTGCTCTGGTCGAAAACCTACCACCAGCAACCCCATCCCAAGTGGAGGAGTTGTGCTACCCCCACCAGGGAGAAAAGGCTTTCTGCTGTGTAGGAGTGGAACCCCCCTGAGAACAGATCTTTCCCAGTCACCTGCGTGCTGACACCAGCAGAGGAGAGCAGATGCTGCAATTGGTGTCTACCCCTCAACCTCTAAAACAGTTGGCCCATGTTGCCTGATCAAGATGATGGAAAAAAGTGAATTCAATAACCAGAGCAATTTCACAGGGAGAAAATATAACTTCCAATAATTTTAAAGTTTTCTAAAACTGCATGTTGTATTCTTTCATATGCTTCCTCTTATTTTTATTTCTGGGTATTTGTTATATCTAAGCGTTTTTATGAACAGCTTTAGCTGCCTGCCCTGACTCCAAGGCTTGACAAAAACTAATAAAAACATACTTTAAAACACAGTAAGGTCACTATTAAACAATTTAAAATCAAAACCAGAAGAGAACTAAAGGTATACAGGACACAAGAAAGAAAACACAGCAATGGAAAAAGTAATGAGCATGTTCTTCATTACATTGTTGTGTCTTATATGGAGCAGTTAGCCAATACTCACGGCCATTTGTCTGAAAACAAGTGAATTTTTAGACACTAATAGTATTGTTATTGACAAATAATGGACACGAAGTCCTGCTTTCTCAAACACAATGAAGAAAGCAGATAATTTCTTTG
Source organism: Rhea pennata (assembly GCF_028389875.1). Lineage (NCBI taxonomy): Eukaryota > Metazoa > Chordata > Aves > Rheiformes > Rheidae > Rhea > Rhea pennata. Next base: position 60,722,387 of record NC_084664.1, on the reverse strand, counting down.
CTTAGAAATCATGATGCTTAACACTTTAAGCAAGCTCTTCACCCCAAAATCTCATGGGTATAGATATGCATCCCCTATGAACAGACTTGTGTCATTCTTCTTTCTCCCCCATCAGAGGTTACCAACCCCTTATATTAACGCTGAATGCTGAGCTGTTTGTGTATCCACTCCCTAAGACAAAGTCTACGTTACCAAGAAGCCCAAAAGCTGATTAGAGGTCCCAGTCACCACACTATACACATTCCAGGGGCTTTACATGCACTGAATGCCAATTAGCAACCAGAGTGCACGAGATACCTTGCTGGAGCACGTCTTCCTGTTTTGTTTCTTCCCAACGGAACCCAACTCACGTACTTTGAGACTGCTCTGCAACGGGAAGCAGTAAGGGTGCACAATCAGGAGATTATTATTCACTTACCAAAAAAAAAAAAAAAAATGCACGTACTTTAGAGCTGAACTAAAACACTAACACAGATACACCCAGAAGGAACTGAGATCGCACATACTTACTATTGCAGCCATTTAAGCTAACCCAGTCTAAGGCCATCAACTTCTTCAGCTGGCACAGGTTCACCCAAAACAGGACACCTTTCCAAATCCTGTATCTTTCATTCTTTTAGATTTAACTCACGATCTCTTTCATGAGCTTTAGTAATACCAGTCCGCAAATTAGTATCTTAGTCCACCCACATGTTCAACCACGGAAGGAACACCTTCATGCCAAACTGAAGCAGGATTTTCCACTTTTTGCAGCTGAACTGGCATGCCCATCAGCTTGGAAGTCTAAATACATCCATCAGTTGGAGATTCCTTTAATAATAGGCTCCATAAATTCCAACAGAATAAATATACTTATGGAGAAAAATTAGTTCAAAACAGTAGGGTTTGCAATAGAAGCTCAAACCAAATCAAACTCAGGAAAAGATTAGACACCTGCTATGCTCAGAAAAATAACTTTTGAAGAGTAGGCCCTAGACAATGGCAGGCTTTCTGGCTGGCCAGCCAAAGCAACTTCTGCTGCTTTAGTCGGTCCTCTTTGCTTTTGCCCTCTGTTTTTCCTTCTCTCTGCCATGGAAAATACTGAAGAGGATTTATATGTCCTAATACACTTTTAAGATTAATCCCTAATGTTTAACTTGCTGGCTTTTTAGAGATAATTTAATGTGAATTAACTATTTCCCATGTTTTAATCCTGATTATGTTATTTTCAACAGAAAAAAAATCTTGTGTATATCACAGAATCACATAATATGTTATTGAATATGTTATTGAATAAATCATCCATTTTATTAGCTGTCGTAACTAAGGCTATATATTTTAGTAGTTAGTTCAGTGTTGATCAATACATTGAAAGATGTTGCCTTAAGTAAGATTTACACAAAAAATATTTTTGTGCAAATAATGCAAATGTAATTCTTGAGGCAAAGTATATGTTTGCTAAGTCACTTACATTACAAAGATTAACTTTTTATAGATTTGTATCTATTTTAATGCAATGCTGACGAATATATTTAAACCAAAAAAGGTCAATATCTTTGTAAATGTATATATAGCAAAAAGCTAAGTACACAAACCATTCCAAATACCTAGTTTTAGATACAGAATATCATGTCCTGCATTAACTTGCATTTTTCTTTTTTTATTGTGCTCTTGGAATAGTATTAAGTAGGTACCTATTGTTCTACAGCTGTCATTTAAATTTTGCAGTATTACACTTTTATCCAACCTTTTTAAAGTTTTCTTTAGAGTTCAGATTATATTCTCCATAGTCTTTTATTTTTACAAGCTGAGGGCATATTCATATTTAGGAACGATTTTTTTCCACAGGCAATGAATAATAAATTGTGTGTGCTGTGATATCAATCTTTTAATAAAAATGTATTCTAAAAACGTAATACAACAATACTGATGGCTTATTATATGATGTTGTTATGTTCCACTGGTCTTTTTCACAAAAATCCAACATATCATATAAACAAAAGTAATTTCATGAATTTCTTTGTTTTAAAAGTCAATTCCAGTGACGGGAAAATAAAGTAATAATGAAAAATATGGTTCACATTATTTGAAAACACAAATGAATACCATTTAAAGATTGCAACAAATTCTATTTGTTTTTGTAGCACAAAGCAGAATGAAGACTTATGTATAATCTCCTGCTCTTTCATAGAAGTAAATATGCTTTAAGACATGCTCTTCAACATATAAAAGCATAAATACAGAAAAGGGTTATTATGATTTATGTCTATTTTATTCTTTGAGGTGAAACTTAACTCTGTACAAATGCATAACAAGACAGCTGTACTTAAAAGTACAGTAGGCTTTCTCTCTCTGCAATTGCTCATGAAATTTTTGGTGACCCTGCTGTGAGGTAAATTAGTTGACACTGGAATAAACTACAACACAGTGATTGGTTTTGAGTGCAGGAAGCCCAACACGATGCTGCAAGATTAACGACATTTGTTGGTTAGTCTTGGGTCGCCATGGACTTAGAAAACTGTGTCCGCTACCATCCTGCCACAGCTATAAAAACTTGCTTTCTAATTCTCCTCTCATACATGAGTTAAAAAAAAAAAAAAAAAAAAAAAAAAAAAAAAAAGTAGTAGAAGCCACACTACTTAAAGTATTAAAAGATGGTGAACTGTTTAGCCTACAGCAGATATGCCAGGTGCTGGCAGGAATTACACTTAATGTCTATTTTCTGAACATAATATTCTGTTCAAAATATCCATGCTTTAAAAGAGATATTAATATTGATAAGATGAGCTCTTTTTTCTCCCCTGATGTTACATGTCAACACTCAATTAAGTTCAGATGACTGCTTCCCTCCATCTTTCACAAGATTCCATTATAGAAGGACTACAGAATAGAATTAAAAATAAAAAAATAGAAAATAAAAATACTTTCATCATGTTCAGAGGACATCAAAGCATTATCATTCAGAGAAGCTGGTACAAGATGGCATTCACATGTGAGATCCAGAGGCTCTAGAATAGAATCTATACTGGGAAGGTTTAATAAAACAATTTCTTAGCAATTTTGGAGGGGTGAAATAGAACTGTGGGAGGCTACAGCTCTTCTTTAGAAGACTTCTAAAGAAGTCTAGCATATTTATGCTGTTCTCATACTAAGATACTTCCACCATTTCAGTGGAACAGAAAGGCATATTTAGATCCATGGGATGATAGTTTGATGCTTCTTAGAAGCTATTTTCAGTTGTTCAAAATTATGGGAGAAACTGTGCTGCAAAGGATCAAAATTTTGAAGGCACATGAACAAAATATGCAGCTGAACAGCAAAGGAGAACAAAGCACAGGAAACAAAAAAGCAAAAGGTGATGGAGACATTGTTAAAAAAGGTAAATATCTGAAAATACAAGAGCACAAAACAGAGAGATAATTGGAGTTGATTAATCAAAGATAGAATGGTATAAACATTCATATTTTTTTCAGTATAATTCATCTCCCCAGAATAAAATGTAGTAGCGTAAACAGCTTGAGGAGTGCATTATCTTCATGGAGCATCATTCACAGAAGCCCTATTCTCTATCTTTCAGTCCTAAGAAGCAATTTTTTCCTCAAAAGGCTTCAAGATATCAGAAATAACTCGGGTGCAAGTCCTACCTAGAGAAAACACTTTTGGTTACAGCCTAATTAGCACTTCCACTCCTTCCAAGAGTAAATCTGCACCAGCACATTCCACAGTTTTCAAGTAGGAAATATCATTTTAGCATGCCATGCCAAAATCAAGTCAAGTTGGAAAATCTCAGCTTTCAGAACACAGATCCTTAACTTTTCTTTACTTTTTCCCAGTGGAAATAAAGAAAATACTTTGATTTTTGTAAAGCACTGTGAACCACAGAGGAAAGTGCTAAATAATGTATACTATAAAATAATTTATTTCAGCACAGCTATTGCATTCTTACTGAACAGGTCCTCCATCTGAGTATCTGTAAACTTAATAAAAAGTTTATATGTAAGAATAACATACTGCTCTTGTAAGGAAGCTGTGCTATGAATCATAAAAAGCTTTTTTATAGAATATACTTCCAGATTTATTAACCACAGCTTAAAAGTGATTAGACATTGGGGCTTAGAAATAAGTGTCAATCCTCTTGCCTTACACAGGAGAAAAGCAAGTGTTGAAAAATCATGAGAATGAAAGTGTTTAATTATTGGATAACATACATACAGTCAGTCAGTTCTTAAGAAAAACAACAAAATACTGCACGTAGCTTAGAAATATTATCAGCTTGCCAGGAGATCAGTGCTGAGAAAGGCCTTTCTCATAGGGAAGCAGAAGCATGGGGAAGTCCCAGCTGAGGCCTGTGGAACTCCTAAATAGGGCTGCAGTGAAGAAAATGTAAATGAAATAGTTTTGCCATCCTTTAAATAGACACCACATGTACATTTTCTTGAGCAGTGAAGCCCAAGCAGCCTCACTGGCTAATGAAAAAGCAAAACCCCTTGTCTGACCTGAAGCTTGCTAGCTCATTCACAGCACGGAGCAGTAGCCTCATATCTCAGCCAGAGTAAACCTGACTACATGGCATAGTGCAGCAGCATTCAGAGTTGCAACAAGAAGTGAATTTATAGCAAGATCCAAAGTCAGCATTAAGAGACCCGCTGGAGGATTGATCAGATCACCATGCTGCGGGCATCCCTCCAGGAACACAAAAGGAAGAGCCAAGCATCTAAAACGATATTCACACCATTAAAGAAACAAGAAAAACCTACATATTTGCATTCAAAGCATTAGAGATTTAAAATACACCGGGCATAACATTTCCATGTGTTGGATCAAACATCCTTTCCTCCATTCTCAGAAGACTCAAGATTGATAAAAAGGTGACTTAAGAAAAAAGAATATATATAAACAAGTGCAACCCTTTCAGTGTCTATAAATAAGCACAGACCTTTTAGTATCTTTCCCCATGCCTGAAGGCAATTATAAACGGATACAATTGTTACAAGTCAACTGTAGTTTGTTGAAAAGTACCATCTAGTGGTGATTTTATATCACAGAAACAAACTGAAATAAACTGAGTTCATCTTTGGCCTGAGAGTGTCAAAGTGCACAGTCATCAAAACTGAGTTTAGTATTATCATACCACCACACATATATCAGTTTCACTCAAAACAAAGAAATACATTATCCTTTGTTCTACAAATCAGCTTTGTTCCAGCTGATTCACCAGCTGGAAAGGCATGATATTCCTGAACAGAAATGAAAGACCTACAACAGCTTATTGCTGAATTTAGTCCATTTTCAGGGTTAGTAAAGACTTCTGGGAGAGACATTAAAATAATTACCAACAGTAGTTTTAGTTCTCTTAGCAGAAGTGCTAACACTGGTGGTCTCCATCAAATTAACTAAGGAATTAGCCCAGGAAAAAAGCAGCACCTTGACCTTGTTCATCTTGCCCAATAAACAGAGATTCGCTAATTGCAATTACAAAGACAAGAGGAGTTATTGGAATTGTTGCTATTGATTATCCAGATTTGCTAAAATTCAGAATCCTCCCACCTCTCTCCAGAAGTCTATTCTATATAGACTCTGATGACAAAATATGCACTAAGCTGTTCAACACATGGTTTATCACAAATATGACTGCAGACCACATCAATCAGCTCCATCTTCTCCTGAAAGCAGAAGGACACAAAGAACAAAACTAAAAGAATAAATGACCATTCATAGCGCTACTATGGCTTTTGAGTGTGTTAGGGAATAGGTTAGCCAAGCAGTGGATGATAAACTGAAATCACGTGTGTTCATCATAGCCCTTTGTTACTCCAAGCCTGTGAACCTTGCAAAAGGACAGAACATCAGGCCTGAGGAGTTGTATTCATCTTCACAGCCCAAGGATTCGGTTTGGATGCTCTCAGCTTCAGGTGTCACGTGGCCCTAGGCTAACACATGCTGAATGTTATTAAATACTCCTGTAGGAACATCCACACCCATATCAGCTTAGAGAAGGAACAGAAGTCCAGTCAAACAGAGCAGATTGCTATTATTAAAAAATATCATTCAAATTTGCACTTAAGCCCCTGATGTCAAGGTTAGAAAATAGATAATCGAGTAGATTCAAAAGCAACAATTCTCACTCAAGCAGTTGATTCAATCTTGGCAAGTAATTCATGAAAAGTAGGAATAAGAACATATGCAACTCTCAAAATAGCTTGCCTTTACCTATCCTTGTAATTTTCTTTTGCCATGCCAATAATGAACTGTCACTTCAGCCTTTGTTTTCTTTGTGTAATTCCTTACATTCTTGGGCCCACAGATGCAAATATCATCTGACAATAATTCCTTTTCAAAACTCCTCCCAGAGGACTTGTGGTCTCACTCAATACTCATTTTGTTGCTCCAAATTCCAGCCATGTAGAGCTGTAAGTATGTAAACACTGTGGCAAACATTTCCTTTCTGTGCATATACAATATTTTCATAGATTTTTGGAAGTAGCTTAATCACCAAGTTTAAAAATTTATTTGCCATGTAGTAAAAGCTACATTATGGAATTGTATGTTACATGGCCTTTCTGTTACACATGATCTAAAAACACGGTTTTCTTCCTAAAGAAAAAGAGCATTCTTTTTTATATCTGCTCATTCTTCCTTCACTTATTCAACTATATTATTCAACTAAATCTTCAAGTCATTCTAATAGTTTCTGTTACAACTGAAGCACCAGAATTTATTCCATCAGCTTCAGTTTATCTTTATTCTATCATGTCATATTTTCATTTAACTGGTTTAACTGTACCTTGAAAACAGCTCTGTGGAAAATCTTGATTATTCCAAACTAGTTGACAAATTTCTTTCAAAGAAAGCTTGCCAGTGTTTTCAAGTACAGTGAATATAACAGAATTCTGAGTTTATTGCATTTGCACAATAACGTGTTGAATATAATTACTTTTGCTACATGCTATATAGGTATTTTTGCAACTTAAAGCATATACACTTCCTCAAATGCTTATTCTGGAGGATGGGAGGCTGAGTTATATGGTATCAGATTGGACAGAATTATTTTTTCTTAATTTTATATGAAAATTATTTCCAAATATTTATTGACAAGTATATTCTTGCTGCCTGTATGAGCTATAAATATGCTGTTTTAAAGTTATATATATCCAACCCATGTAACTGTTAAGAAACAATCAAGATGGTAGAAGTGGAGCATAAGTTATTTCTTTAAAGTACTTGTGTCCTTTCAAGTAATTCAGGACAAAATAGAAGAATGAAAGCCAGAAATATGAAAGATAAAAATACCCAAAAGTGAGATTCACATTATAAAGGTAAATGGATATGATTAATTTAATGATTATTGTTGGGGCCCTGTGTCGGGGCCCTGGCTATTTTACAGGAGTATGAAGAGCTGAAATAAGCAACAGGCTGTTCAAGGTTACCGAAGAAGTCCTTGAAGGCAAGAAGAGTGAGAAACCAAGATAAGCAGAAGTATGTGCACCTGGGAAGGCAGTCAACACAGCAGCCTATTTGAAACTGAGCAGATGCGCGTGGACGATGCTAGACAACCAATAGAAATGCTTTGCGAGGCGCATGGATGCATGAGCTTGCTGGAAAGGTTATATAAGCTAGATAGGCAGAATAATAAAGTGGATTGAACTTGCATCACATTGATGTGTGTGTGTTCCTTCCCGTACTTGCCAAGAATGGGCTGCGGCAGATTATGATTAATTTCAATAGGATGATCACAAATCATCTAGCTTCCTTATCTTGTTATGGTATGAAGTAAATCTGCATTTCTAGACTCAATGCTAAATTTTATATGCTACTTTGCTACAGATTTGTATTGGTAATGTATAAGTTAATACTGCACACTTCCAAACAATAAAAAATAAAGTGATAAACTTCAAAATGTCTACAAACAGAAGATTATGTACTTTGGTACCGCGATCACATCTAGGCAGCCCTGCATACTTCTCTCTTGCCTAGTTTGTGCTGATATTGCACTGTGGCCCGTATTTGGGAAAGATGGTCCTGCTTGGGATGCTCATATGGTTTGAACTCAGTGTTCTGCAAGTTAAAAGCCACTGAGCCCTCAAAATGTCAGTCAAGTCCACACAGAGTCCTACTCAGAAGGGGCACAGAATGTTTTTTAATGGCAATACTGCCGCCGATCACTGACCCCCCCCTCTCTGTTCCTGGCCCATCCACTACAACAAAGATCTCTTCCCAGAGATCTGGGTGAGGCTGGAGCTCCCTGACAGGAGAAGGCAGACAGCACCGTGAGCAAAGTGCTGTGCTTAACCACAGCCAGAGGATGAGAAGGCAAAAAGAAAGAAGGAAGAGGATACTTCTCAGGATCACTTCTTGTTTTGCAGAGTGTAAGCCCCTACCACTTCCAAGCATACATGTGACTATGTTTAAGACATTGTCTTAAGATTAACCATATATTGGTAGCAGGTGGCACCCATTGAACCAGGTGTTAGAGTAACAAGTTTTTATATAGGAAAATAGTCCTAAGCATAAAAATGGTTTCAGGGTCTGGATAAACACAAACTAAGGCTGAAGATGGTAGGATTATGGAGAGAGCTATTCCCTCACTATACTGCACTGACAAGAGGCTCTAAGCAGGGAGAAATTGAAATCACCTGTATAATATTTGTGTAAAGGTAGCATGTGGTTACCAAGGCTTTCAGAGGTAAATTCAAACCTAGCTAGGTCAGTACAAACTGCAGAAACCTAGCAAAGACCTTCATGCTGGTACCTGACTTCGGTGCCTCGACAGATATTGCACTGCTGGTACCTAACCCAGGGAGCCTGGCAAGGCCCACATGCTCTGTAATGGCAATTCTGGATTGCTGGGAGTATATTCTCATGGCAAGAATGTGACTTTTAGTTTGGCAAACTGTACACATATGAGGAAAACAGATGTAAATTAGCTAATATAATTATTTAAGAATTTGAGATTTCACAGCAACTAATACCTCAAGTTGGTCTGAAAGCAGAAGACTGAAAGGAAGCATCTCTTAGTGCTTTTATCCTACAGAAGCTAGAAGCATGACAGGAACTGCAAGCTTTCAAGCATATAACAGGCTGCAGCCGTAAGCCTTTGCTTGGAAATATAAATAGTAGCAAAAATATATTAGCTGAGGCCTTAAAAAAAGAAAACAAAAGCATCTTGGAAAAAATTGTGTGCTAGTTAGAAAAGTAAATTTATTTTTCACAGTTCAAGGAGTCTGGTTCTTATTTGCTATAAATGGAAGAGACTGATGATCTACAATAATGTATGTTTTGTTGTTCAGTTTTATTCAGTGGGTAAAAGAGAGGACTAGGAACAGAAGTCTCAATTAGCTGTAATAGAAGAGTTGCATCTGTAAAAATTGAGCTAGATTTTTATATTCTTCGGAAGTACTTATATCCCTGAACTAAAGTACTTAGAAATTTAGTCTAGCTGACTAACGTAATTCTTCCTCACAGAACTTCTCAACTTCCTTCATAAACCTTCTAAAGGGGTTGCCAAGAAGGAAATATTGAATAGCCAACTCTCAACCTTGAGGAGACCAGTTCTTACAGTTCTGGAAAATTACATTTCCATGGGCATCAGAGTTTTCCTGAATCTTTTTTTTCTTTCTGGAAAGCAATTCTTTCCCAAAGCTGCTGTCTGACAGAAATCATGGGCCAAAAGAAAATCCAAAGGATTATTGGCTATAAACATTTAGTTATGACTGTCTCTCAAAAGACAAGCAGTTCATCTTAGACTAAAAGGATTCATTCAGCCAGAAATTGCCATAATTCTTAGGACTGTGACCTAAGGAGGTGCAGCAAAAACATTGGTCATTGACTTGCCACTGATAGTCACAAGATTGCTACAGGTCTTTAGCTGTGATAGGCTTGATGTTATGAGTACGCCTACTGAAATGAGTAGAGAAAGATGGCTCCTAACCCAAGAATTTAGGTCCAACAGTGGTAGTCCAAACTTCTGGAACATAGGGCTACCATATCAGATAATGGTAATTCATCTTCTTATGGACTAGGTTAAGAGATGCTCTCATTTTGAATGTCTCAGAGACACTGTTGTCTTCCTAAGTTTGTATCCATTAGGCTTTTTAATATATCCCTGATCTGTAAAAACAGAATCTATTGGAAGTGTTTTTAATTCTTTTCTCCTGTTATTAATCATTTCAGTGACTCATGAGGCAAATGTAAACCTAACTAGAAAAAAGTCTGTTAGCTGTTTAGTCAGACTACCCTTGCACACTTGCAATTTGGGATCATCCAATAACTTCTTTAATTCACACTAGCTAGCCAAAGTCAGCAAATTCTCCTCATCACTCCCAGAGATCAGCAGATCTGCTGGGGTCATGTATGTCCATATCAGGCACACAGAACGTATGCTTTCCTGTCCTGGGAAAAAGATCTTTCTCTTTTCATCACTCAGTTACATAAAACTACAGACTGCCTCAGCTCTGAGGGGTCAATTTTAACAGAAGAAAAAAAACTTGTAGGGAGTAATGCCATGCTACAAAAACTTTAAAACACCACAAAGAACTTCCCTGCTATCTTCTCTTAAGGTTACAACATAATTCCAATGTCTTCATGGTAGGACAGTTGGGTACAGCATCCTCCTGTGAGCTGGATATGTAATTTCATGATGCTGTCAACCCTGACAGCTGTTGAGAGCCACATGTAGCACATAGGCTGCAGAACAGTGGGAAGTTCAGACAACATCAAAGCTGCCAAGACTGACAGGAGAGGCAAACCTGCTAGCTGTGCAAGTAAATGATGGTAGGGTTTGAAGGCTATTGCAATTCCTGGCCAGCAAACTGATCATAACAGAGTGAGCATTTCTCTTTGATGGAAGAGATCAAGAATCATTTTTGATTGTTGCTATCCTACCCACTGCTATTCTAAAATATCTGCTATTTACTTTTTCCAGCAGAGGAAAGAGCAAATGAGGGAATAGCTATCTGAAAGGCTATTCTGAAGGTATATTAAATACCTTCCTATTAATTACAACAGGGACGTAAGTGGATAGGTCAGCCATGCTGACGCTCTGTCAAATGTTCCCTAGATCAATCTAAAATTTTATCTGCTTATTCTGATCATTATGAACATGTCCTTACTGATAAGAATTTCTAGGCTTGCTTTCTTAAATTGTTAGAAGTTTATGGAAAATAGTCTTATTTTGATTTAACTTCACACACTTTCAACTCTGAATCAAGATTCTGTAACGCACATATCAAAGAAAAACTAAAATATCAAATTTTATGGTAAACAGATTTGCAGTACAAATATCTTTCAGGTAGATCATGATTCTGTGATGTAAGTAAAACATCAAACAGGAATTCCCATGAACTTGCATGCAATGTTCACATGATTTTTATAAGAATTGTAAACTTTGACTGTTGATCTTGTACTTACAGATTTTTCAGAGGACAGTTTGGCATTTTAGCAGAAAATTCAGCTTGCTATAATATCACAGTAATTTTAATATGTGTGTGTTCTTAGTTAATAATTACATTTGCTTTGTGTTTTATTAAAAAAAAAAAACTATCTAATTCTTTCCATTACATGGTTTCTATTTTTACTACTATTACTCTATGTGAAATAGGTCATTTCAAGAGTCTGTGTAAAGTAAATTTTTATGGTAAATTAGAAATTAAAATAAACAAATCACTTCCAATAAATGTTTTTTAAAAGTTATATTTTTTCCCTTTTGAAAAGAAATTACTGTACTAATTTCTTCAGATGGTTGTAGGGACAATGTGAAAAGGATTTAATTGACCGTATTTGGCAAAGAAATAGCTTAACTGAGGTATAATTTTTAACATTTTGGGAAATGTTAAGTGATCATTAAAAGGAGAAAAAGTCCTGTATGCATACTGTCAGTTTTCAGCTAAAATATATAAATATTTCTTAAAGATTTCAATGCAAGAGTCTCAATTTCTTTCTCTCCAAAGAAAAGAATAGGTCCATAGGTCTTTCTGAAGCCAGACAACAGCAGAAGTTTCTGATTCTTTCATTTTGAAGCTGTCCACACTAAGCTGTTGCTTACCTTTAGGTATGTATCTATAGACAGATATATTTGATATATCAAATAGAAATTCTACTCGATGATGAGTGTCAACTGATTAAAGCACAAGAATGAAATACCAGTCAGGGATAGGCACCTATTAAAAACTGAAACAGTTCTGGTTAGATCTACTGTTAGAAATGCACACACTGTTACAGGAAAGATAAAGGAAAAAACAAAGCAGCCATGCATGCCAATGAGATGTCCGTGCTGAGGCAGAGGCAAACCCTTCTCTGAGCACAAGCAGAAGTTATCTTCTCCTGTCTCCCTCCCAAAGCACGTCATTTGCCTCGCCCCATTGAAGAGACAAGTTCTTCAGACTACAGGGCCACCCACCTTCTCCAGGCCATGGTCACCATTGGCAGAGACAATCACAAAGCCCAAAGATCTTGCACTAGTGGATCCTGACTCTGCATAGAGACTGAGTGCCCCAAAATCGGAACAGCCATGTACCCATGCATCAGCACGACAGGCATTTATACTCACCGGCTAAAAGGACTAGACAGAAAAGAGGTGAAGCTGCAGGCCCTCAGCTGCAGGAGGCTCATCATCCTCCAAAAAGCATAGCCATACAAGCAATATACGTTGATCAAAAATACCAAGACCACCAAATGCCTCTTCTCCACCCACAGGCCTGCTAAGCACAGGCCACAGCCACAGCAATAAGAACAAGATATTAAGCAACACAAGTAAGACAAAGAACATGCAGGCAGCTGTTCCAGTGCATCTATACAGCTATACAGATCATTTTTAGTGCTCCTGTCAGCAAGTGATCAATGCAACCTGAAGGTGGGTGGAAAATCAGTGCCTAACTGTGTTACACACTGCAACTAGCAGCCAGGTCCTCCCAGGCTGACATTTGGGTGTCATCACAGGAGGGCACCAAGTTCAACTGCAGCACAAAAGCCAAACTGTGAGTCTCATCCATCCAATACTCCAGCAATCCAAGGACTGCTACAAGTGCAGAGATGAAGGAACAGCCAGAAGGTGAAGGAACCAAGAGGTACTTGCTGAGGTTGTCGCTCTTCAGCTCATAAAGGCGCACATGTGGGAGGCAGTCTTATCAGCTGCTGAATGGCAGATATAGTTGGCATTACCCAGATATTGTGTCAAACAGAAGCATGTTAAGGCCCAAAGGCAAACACTGAGTGCAAAGGCAGGCTCACAGTAGAGCTTGGGGTGGATGGACAAGTTTTATGTAGTTTATGAGGGATAAGCAGTGAAGAGTTTGTCATATTCCTTTAAGAAGCTGTAGGTTGGCAGCAGGGAGAAGGTTGCTGTTTGCCTTGCTCTGCCAGCTGCACAGGGAGCCAGCAGGAACTGGAAATGGAGAGAGGGAAATGAGGCTCTGGGAAGTTACCAGGCACTGCAGAAAGAAGTTCCAGTGTGAACAGCAGATGCAGATGTGCAAGTACAGCAAGAGAAAAGTGTGCAGCAGAACAGAGGTTGAGGGACTGTTGAGAGAAGCAAGGACTGCCAAATGACTAACATTTCTCCTAGGGATACAGAAAGAACTATATAAAGTTTGATGCAAGGCAGAAATGAATCATATCTAAGGACTTATTTTTTATATATTCTTTTATTTTTTATTCAATTTTATTCTGATTTTATTTGAAAAAGAATGTTTTTCTACTTTATGCCCTCATGAAATATACTTTTGGAAGTTCAAAGCCCTTTTGGTATTTTGATGTGCTTGCTTCTAAAGAGAAAGTCAAGGTAGCTACATCTCAAAATCCTAGCTGACTTGAAATCCCAGAACTTTAACTCAAAGAGGAGGGGAGTCCTCTGTGTGGCAAAACTCCTATCCACTCTGCTGTTGTATCCCTGAGGCTGGTGGCCTAGGGCACCTCAACCAAGCCACTGCGGCTGGAAGTAAGGCAGCAAACTGTCTCTAAGAATGAACAGGGGTTTACACCAAAAACCACTCAAAAGCCCCACCACTTTTCATATTTCAACAATCTGACTCTCTTTTGGGCACTGTTACACAAAAAAGTCTTCAGCCAGCCCCCATAAGAAAGGAAATACTAACAGTAGCTAGCATCTGGTATGTCATTTGGTTTGGGTTATGCCCTCCAGAGGAAAGAAAATATGAACTTGCATTTACCCCTGCAATATCTTTGTAATCGTTACCTCTCACCCCAGGGCTCCAACCACAGCAGCAAACACTGGGTACTGAGTGGTGTGAAGTAGAGGAACAGCCATCTTCACAGATCACAAAAGAGGAAGTCATTGAAGAAATCATAGTGGCAAACAAAGTAGCATGCCACTAGGCAGGGCTAAGGAGACACTGCGCATGTGGGAGAGGAGTTTACAGCTCTTGATCAAACATGTGTTGTTCAAAAACCAGGCTCTTGCAGCATGAAAAGGGTCGTGAACAAATATAAAAATGTCTAGCTTTAAAAAAGCAAAGTAAAACATCTTTTCAAATCATATTTCTCAGGCAAAAAAATGTGACTTCTTTTCTCTAAGAAGGACCATGCAGTGTGTGTTACCAAAGTGGTTGGTGTAATCTATTGAGCTTTCAATAGCATTTTCAAACCAAAAACAAAAAATAATTTACTAATAACTAGGACAAACAGAAGCCAGAAGATTGCACATGAAAAAGTGATCAGTGTTCTGCCACATTTAAGTACATGCCAAAAAAATGAAAGAAGAAACTATAGAAATAAGTGACTAGATTTCACTGTGCATTACAATAAAACAGCCCCACACTTACAGATGGGAGGTTTTGGGAAAAACAAGCAAATAAAAAAAATACTTTCCTCAGAAATGCTGAGTTTTTGCTTAATGACCATCCAAATGAAGACTAAACATTGTCCTGAATAGAAAAATGCCAGATTCTGTAAAAACTGATGAATAGCATGCACATGAAATGGAAATTATTACAGAATAAGAAACAGTGAGAAAAGACAAAAAGGTTTGTTAGTATTATACTTGATAAAAGCACCAATTTGAATGATACCTCACATATGGCTATTCTTTGAAGACCTCATTCTCTGGAAGGACTCCAAGAGGAAATGCATTGTTTTAAACTGCTTTAAACAAAGGGAATAAATACAATGGAAGATTCGGGTATCATGTTGAAGAGAACGGACACAAAAAGATTCATAATATAATTGTTAATGTTACTGCTGTTATAACAAAGAAGCAAAGAGGAAGAGCTCAGTGGTCATTCCAATCACAAATATCACTACCTAATGCACAAGAAAATTATTTTTGTTAAATACAAATTATCAACATAATGGTATGATGCACAGAATGAAGAAAATTTTCTCACTTTGAAATCCAAATGATGCTCCCTGGCAATTTAAAATGATGATGGATAAATTAGATACTTCTAGGGCAAATTTTTTTTCACCATTTGACAGTTAACCTGTCAGACTGATATGCGAACTGTCTTGATGCAGTTCGCATAATTTTCAGCTTTGTCAATAAAAAGACAAAGTTATCCTTAACTGGATCATGAAAAGCAGCTGGGCAGGCTCACAGTCATGACTGACATGCTCTAGTTACAAATGGTGGGGTAGCAACAACATTTAGAAAGAGTTTATTTCAAAACCAAAGGATTCACTAGGCAATGGTTCTTGTTTGTGACACTAATAATTTGGTCTTCTGTACTGCTGCTTAATGCCATAGCAACACCACTGCTGCAGTGATCGCTTCTGCTTTTGCTACCTGCTGAAAGCCATGACGCTGTCTTTGGCACCCTAATAAGCCTTGCCAAGAAACTTCCAGTGCAGAACTATCTGCACCTGGCCTTCTGGGAAGCCAGGCAATAAACCTACTGGGAGACCAGGTGACAAACCTATCAGGAAGCCAGGCAACACAACAGGTTAGTGAGGATTATAACATCACCATCATCATCATGAACTATTGTATGAATCTCAGGAGCTCAAACCAGAAGCTGCTGCTAGCACAGTGCTAGCTGGGCTGGTGAGGCTCCTACTCAGAGACTGCAGGGAGGCTCCTACCTGGAGCACAGCAGCAGCTTCCTCACCATCTGTAATGGAGACGGTTTGTGGGAGGCTGCTTCCCACAAAAAGCAAGTCTGTTTTCCACCTTAGGCCTGCCGCTATTGCTTTGTAAGTGAATCTCTCCAGGATTCACGTCCACAACTCGGATCAAAACTCAATACCAGGAGCAGAGAAAGCTTCTGGAAAATTTTTAGCAGTCTCCTCACTACATACTAGGGTATCATGTATGATCCTGCAATTTTTTTGGAGTCCTCTTGCTTTTGTTCATTTTTTCCTCAGCATCTTCATGAAGAAAAATAAAATCTTCCTAACTGCATTCCACTTTTCAAAGTGTTTCACAGATGTTAACCAACAAGTCCTCCCAGATCACTATAATTTTCTTCATTCTTCCCTCCTCTTTAGTTTTCTGGGTTTATAATCACAAAATAAATAACAGCATTAGATTTTTCTTCCACTCTTCCAAGACAGGGGTTCTTGCAGCCTGGATTTTATGTACTTTCTGTAATAATCAAACCTAGAAATGGGGTCACGTATCTGAATTGGATTGGAGATAAAGACTCAGCACATTTTTGTTGCTATGTACTTCATATAGCAGATAGTGACAGTAAATGAAACCATGATTAACGTGAACAAAAATTAATGAATGGACACTGAAGTAAGAGCTTTAAAATCTCAAAGGGAAACTCAATATCCCTTTTGCTTAAGAGGCAGAACAAGCCAGTCTTGCGTCTTATAACAACTTGCTACATGCAGGCAATACAATTTCAACAGACATTATATCATTGACTATTGCTTCAAATTTGCACAGTGTTCTGGTGAATCTCAAAATGCCGACAGAACTGCATTAAATATACACATATCTAGCAGGAGGAAACCATATTCATAAAGACAGCTAAAGTAAAATCCTCAATTTTGTAGCCTCTCTAAGATTACAGTGGCTGTAAGGTCTTCTAAGAGAAAGAAAACTGCTATGACGGTTATGAACTGTCATAAAATGACATGATATGTAAATGAAAAGAAAGTTGCTAAACATTTTCATAATTCTCTTTCAAAACAGGTAGAGATAAACTGCAAAAACAAACCACATTTCAAGTTAATTTCAGAAGGTATAGTAAGAAAATATTATTTTATCCTTTGTTCTTAACAACAGCACAGATATCACATATTAAAGAACTGCTAATATTCATAAAAGTTGCCATAAAAGTAATACACTGAAAACCCTGCAGAGTAGATAGATATTGATGCAAAACTAGACAGACCACTCAGCATGTTGTTCAAATAAGAGACTGATCATTTATGAAGGCAGCAATGGAAGGCTATTTACTCTAACCACTTATCATGAAACTGCCAAATAGTAAATAAGTCAATGTGGAGTGTTGTATACACACATAGTCCACACAACAGAAAATCAAGTTGAATCACAGCATAAGAGCATGTCATGAAGTTAAATCTAAAGATAGAATAATTCATGAAAAAAGCTTCTTTATTCTGTGACATATCTCCAAGCAGTCTAACTTGATTTTTACTGCTAAGGAAATGCACCTTTTTCCGAGTTGCGTTAGTCTCTAAAGTGCTTATAGGTGACATTAGGAAACACCACTAGGGCCTTAAAAAGATTTTGTCTGATAAACTATCACGAAACATTTCTGAAGAAATAGATCTTCTAGAGAGACAAAGAACAACATAAGACGTATTCACAAGAGCAAAACAGAAAACAAAAAACAGCTATGGGATATTTGTTCTACCCACACTTTGTCTAGAAAATCACAAAGGAATGCTTCAGCAAAGTCACCTTTGCTGTTCAACTTTACGTATAGCTAATGGAGGGTATGCTGTTGCTCGGTTATTTTTATAATGGCCCATCATTTCCCCCTGCTGGTCTTCTTTCCCTTCAGCAGCAGCTCAGCTGCTGACTTCTCTCATATCACTTGTGTTCAGCAGTTTCACGGTCATCTTGCCAGGTTCCTAATTGCAATCACACTAAAGCTGTTGGAAGTCAGGTTTTAACATAAAACGAAAGATCAACTAGTGTTATAAATCTTAGCAATCCTATATTACAATGTGTCAGCTGTGAGTAAGAGGAGGTTTTGGCTAGCTCTGGTAGAGGCCAAGGGCTGGGCTGTCTGCAAGAGAATTTCAGACTTTCCTCCTACCCCATGTTGCCAGCAGAAGGACAATGAAGCAGACCCTCCAGCGCTGCTCTCTTCACTTGAGGTATGGGACAACCTGGCTGCAGTACTCTGCTATTTGGGTAACAGAATGAAGGAGAAGGACCTATATACATAGGCTCACCTTAAAATCAGACCCTTTACTCCCAGAGCTTCAGGAAACAGTGAAGTGTGCCAAACATAATGTAATGGTAATGGCTGGGAACTCTTCTCCTCCAGGAGGTGAGCAAGGCTGGGCAATGCCGCCTTTTAACAAGGCTGGATAGGAGAGTGGAAAAGGAGTCTGTTCAGCACAGTAAAGCAGTTGGATCCCTAAACAGGGACTTGTTCTGAAGCCAAAGGAAAAGTAAAATAGGATGAGTAAAGCATCTCCTCCCTGGCTGAGGGACAGAGAAGCAACTTACAGCGTTTTACAAAATGTAGGCAGTTGGGTGTCTCATGGAGGAAGGCCTCCAAGGCTGAAGCGGAAGCCAAGGCCACCCCAGCGGTGTTCCTGTGACTTCACACCCAGAGGCATCCAAGGATTCTTGGACCTACGGGACTGGGACTGGGAGAATAGCACTACAGGTTTGTCAAAGCAACTACGTCGGGGCTCACACCTTCATCTTCAGCAATGCAGCTGCCAAGAGGGAAAAAAGGATGGGGCCCAAAGCAGTGCTAGGAATTGGCTTTCCATAGACGTCACTTCCCAGACAGCCAGAGCAAGGACCCAGGGTCTCTACGGACACGATCAGCAGGCCTCAGCTACCCATGAACTTAAGTGCTCTAGGAAGTAGCTAGATCCATACTCCACTGCTTCCATATGGCTTAGGAACAGTCCCTAGTAAGGTGGGGAGTCACTCTCCTTCCACTGCCAGGGACTGCAACTATGGCAGAGTCTGTAAACATAGGATTCGGCAGATGCTGCAGTAGGTGCTGTCTCCCTACAGGAGATACAGCAGGATACAGAGCCTCTTGCCCACGGTTCCTAGCTGACATAGCAACATGAGATTCCTAAATTGATACCTACCTAGCTGCTCTGGGAGCCTCGTACATGAATTGGGAGTCCCCTCACAACCAGGTCACTGGGGAAGCAATGCCCTCCTTTCTCACTCTGCCCAGTCTTTCCCATACTATTGCATCCTGCTGCTCTGGGCTTACATATCTGAGTTTTATCTCAGGAGACTAAGCCCAAAAGGTGTCCTGTTAGCATCCTCCCCTTTCCCAGTCTCTGTGTGTACTTCATCTGCAATCTGCCTGCTGCAGGGTTCCAGTGGTGCTCTCTCATTACAAGACATGAGGGAGAAAGGAAGATCCTTCACAGGCCCTGAGGATTTCTTGCTTTTTCCTGTTCCTGTGAGATGATCCCATCCCTTCAGCCTGAACCTGACTGGTCTCCTGGCCCTTGACTTTAGGTCGTAACTTTGGCTAAAACTTTGACAAATCCCTGGAGCTTCAGCTGAAGGAATTTACGTCCAGAAGAGCATTTCCCTTCCACCTCAGGGGACCCTGAGAGAAAGGAGCCTCAGCGGCACAAAAGGAAAAAGAGAGGATCATGCAGAAGTGTTTTACTTATCATGACAATCATCAGGGGATCCAGTCTGCCACAGGTTAAACTGCACACTCACCAGCCAGCCATCAAGGAAAGGGTATTTTCTCAGGGATAGCTAGAACTCCTTCAGACCTGAAAAGCTGTGCCATCACAAGGGAATTGAAGAAAGTAAGGGGAAATGCGGGTCAGATAAATTTGGGCTTAGATTTGTGGTGTATTTCAGAGGCAAACAAAGCAGCATGCATAATGGTGTACCAGCTGCTTTTGTTATCTGTATGATGGATTACAAGATAGTGGAGATATTATTTGGATACTGAAAGGCTGTTTATAAGGAAATGACAGTCAAGTTAATGGAAATATTAGACAAGAACACCTCTCCAGGGCAAGAGCTGAGAGATTTCTTAGCAACAAGGAGACAGAGCACAGGTTGCCTATCTGTATGTGGTACCGGGAATGCCACTCACTTGGTTTCAATTTGTTGCAGAGAAGGAAAGGGCACTGAGCTATAAACAACCAAATCTACATGAGTTTGGCACAGACTCATTTAAAATCAGGGCTGCCACATCCATTGCCAGGGCATGTGTTAGTCAAAAGCAGATAGATCAATTTTTCAATAAGTGTCTAATATCCATTAGACTTTTGTTACTCCCACACTCAAGAAGGGCAACTGCAGCTGATATTACTACATTCCTCTGTGTCTAGGTCAAATAGTGGATTTGTGATCAATGGCCTTCATGCAGACCATTCCGCTGCTTTACTCTTCTTCTCCCTTCTCTTTGAGGATGTATGTACATTAATATTTCTCCAGTAGCAAGAACAATTTGAGGTTCTTGCTGTTTTCTGTTTATAGAAGCTTAATCCCACCACAATGTCATAGTTCACACCCTCCTCGGATATGCCAGGTCAACAGGATTGTGAAGCTGCTTGGTAAAAAAAAATGGACCAGGATATAGGAGTACAGAAAAAGAAAGAAAAAGAATATGGGAAGAGAAATGAGATTTTCTGGCTTATCGTCTTACCTCAAACTCAGTGTAGGAAAAGCTCTCTAAGACTGGTGAGATTTTAAGATGCATGAGTATGCATCCAAATGCACTAATGCTCACACTCTATTTGCTTGTGTTGCTCCAAAAAAGTACAGTGGGCAGTCACTCAATTAATACTCGCTTTATCAGGAAGAAATAACGTTTCTAATCACCTCACAGGAAAATACTTTGATCTTCAGAATATTCTGTCATCTGTCACTTCATACCATGTGATCATTTGTACTTACAAGTCACATGTTTTGAGACTGCAGATAATGAGTAAGTCCATGGGCCCCACGGCCCCACCACATCTTGGGAAGCCAACATTCTCAAAGTCTGCAATTCCATTTAAAACACTAGTTATTATGCTCCATGCATGAACTGCAATAATTTGTGCTTTTTTATACCATCTGCTGATGACTTGCTGACAAACTGATTAGTAACCATTTGCAGTATAGGGTAACCCACTTCTAAATGAAAAATCTGTTTTAATAAAGCCTTTTGGCATAAAAATGAATAGCTCAATGCTATCAGTAACTGCAGTCAGAAGTCTCTGTGTGTCACTTTAAAGCAAAAAACAGTGCCAACTGATTGTTTGCATTCAATATGTGGTTTATGAAGACCTTATTTTTTAAAAAGCTAAATACTTGTGTGAAATCTTTGCTACAATCCCAGTAAATGGTCAGCCTTGAGCATAGCCATATCTGTGATGTGGAATACATTGCAGCTACGGGGCATGACATGAAGAGCAGGAAGTAAGTGAGACACAGCAAGCATCAGAATCCACAGCTGATCTACCATCAGAGCAGCGGTGGTTAAATACAATGTTTCTATTGCAAAGGATATACCAATCACATGTAAGTGACAGGAGAGACTTTAAATTGCACTTGACAATTTTTGTACATGCACTGTTTTTTAACAAATAACCTATGACTCTGCAGTTTCACAGGCATCCAAGACACACAACTCTAGGACAGATGACAGTTACACTGTGCAACCTTTCTCAGTCCATTTGTCAGTAAAACTCTTTAAATTCAGAGTCAGTACTGCACTATATATATGTAAACTGGGACTGAAAGTGGAACAACTTTATATATTATAATGACAGAAAAATCAAACTATTTTGGATGCTATTTTAATATAAAAAACAATAAAAAATATACTGTCTTTGAGTTTGAAAGACAAGTGCAGCCACACAGCTACATCCACAGATAAAACATGCAGTAGAGATCATGAATTCAGTATAGCATATAAGTCATCTCCTACATAATTTAAGACAGTCTGAAACATAATTTGAGAAATTTAAGAAAATATTTAAGAAATAATTTAAGAAAATGCTAAACACTATTTTGGCTATCAGTTCTCAAAGAAGCAATCTTTGAGAAAACTAACAAACTGAAAACTGCAAAAAAACATCCTTCAGACTCATGTACATGGACTATATGGGCTATAAAGAAAAATAACAGTAAATCTCAAAGTATAAAGCTATGTTTGAGGCTGCTAATTCATCTGACATGATTTTAAAACAAAACCAAAATTATTTCTGCCATGAAAAACATTAATTTATCAGGAAACTCCATGATTACTAGAACTGAAATGATGTCAAATGGTATTTGTCATCTGATAACAAGTGATATAAAAATCATTCATTAATCAGTCTGCAATCTGGTATACTGACTAGTTGTTATTAATATTTCAAACATTTTTTTAATATGTGAAGTTTTCAGGGATAACAGCATGAAAGATTTATTGCAAGTCACATGACTGAAAGAGACACCAAAAAGGGAGAAGAAAATCTTTCAAGCTTTCTGTTTAGTAGATGAATGTGCTGCACTAGAAACGTCTACGTTCATCACAGAGAATGATTGAGAGTAAAATCAGTTTCCTAACACTGTGCCAGAAAGAGTTTATTTTTCAAGGTTCCTGAACTATCACTCATTCTCTGCCAACGGTCATTATGTTCAAACATAATTCATTTTCAAATAATGATTTGAATAGAAAGAACCTGAGTTTAGCAATCTTTTTCTATGCTAAACCACTGCAGCACAAGTTATTTAAGACACTTGAAAAAAATCATTGCATATATTGCATTTGATTTCTTATTACTGTATGCAGAAAATTACTGGCTAGAGGGAAAACTATGCATAGATTCAGAAATCCTCAATCAGAAGCATGCCTATCTAGTGATGGGAAGGATGAGCACTGTGAGAACTCCACAGCTGACTTAGTCACTAACAACTTCATAAAATTAGAATGATGTCAGTCCTGAGCAGTCAGGAGAGAGAAATCTTATGCAGAATATGGCTCAAGAAATACAATTTAGACCAAAATAGCATGCTTCACATCTCAAAGACAAAATATAAGGTTAGCGCATCAACAGCCTACATAAGATGTTGATTTTTTTTATAACTGGCTGTTATTGTATTATTTACTGGCTACGTTTATTTCTTCATTCTGTGCATGGATACTGATGTTAGTGAAATTGCAAATACATAAACTGAACTTTTGCTGATTTTGAAATGGAGATAATCATGCAATTTCAATAAAAAGCTAGACCATAACAAACATTTGTTTGTGAATTCTCAAAATCCCCTACTTGAAAGATGTTTGTCAGAAATTAAGTCCTTTTTTGTGGTTTACTTACCTGCATGAAATTTGATTTCAACTTTAGAATTACTGATCTCAAATACAAATTTTGTTTCACTACTACTTATTTCAATGACTGCACTGGAACTGTGGCAATCCAATACACAGGAAAATTCCAGTCTCTCATAAGGGATTTCAGGTTTAGGAATCCCAAAACATCAGTGTAGTTTGCTCACAGCCAAAAACAGTTAATAACCACCAAATCACGGAAAGACTTGATAAGGCCTCACATTCAGGTTTCAGGGAAAGATCTGAATGTTTATCGATTTGTTGCAGGACTGCACAAAATATTTGCACTGGAAACAAAGATAGACACTCTACGGCATACCAGGAAGGTTTGAATGATACACAGACAGTTCAGTCTCCTTCTGTTGGTCATTAGCACACATCTATTTGGGTACTTTATGTGCTATACAGCAGGTTCTAGAAGTTAAATGCAACAGAGCAAGAAAGGGGTATGAATGACTGCCAAGGAGTCTAGTCAGAGAAAAAAACAAAAGAATAGACATGCTAATTTCATGCTGTTTGGACTAATGAATATGGATTTGTTTCTAAAGTCATGCCATATGTCTTTTCTGCGGAGAAACTGTTCATCATTATGGAGTGTTCAGTGACTTTCAAACAAAACAGGAAAATTAATGCATTGATGAACAATACATTAGGCAAGAGGTGGCAGCTCATGAAAACTTAATCTCTTTTCATGTACATTTTTTAAAAAAGTAAAAACATATGCTACAAAAGGAGGTTGTCAGATTTTAATGTTCATGGCAAAAAAGAAGTAAGCCTTCTATCTGTAGGAAGATATCTTCAGAAGTTCTGCTTTTCAATAGCTCCTATAAAAAAACACAGTATTGTCTTTATAAAAAAAACCTGCCACTCTCTGCAGAACAGTTCAGAGTGGTATCTAATAAAAGGGCAGAGGGCATAGGGGCTTAGTTTAGCTCTGTGTTAGTTAAATTTCCCTTGGTTATTGTTGCAAGATACAGCGCTTTAGAATTAGAAGAAGAAACATGTTGCATGGAGCAACAGAGGGGAACAATTTCACAGGAGCTGCTGGTAACATTCTGAGGAATCCAGAATTGAAATTAAAAATTTTTAGAGTAGTTACTAGCATGTTGTTGCTGTGTTAAAGAAGTAAAGAGGATTTGTACTCTGCTAGAAGACTATACTGTTTACTCAAATTATTCTCAAATTTCATTACTCCTCCTGTCAAGAAATTTTAACTTCCAACCTAAGGATGCCATTGTAACCTAGGTGGAAAACTGAGAATTCATCTCTAGGCTTCCTCATCTTTGACTCCCAAGCAGTGTAAAACTGGGCTAGGGTTAGCTGGGATATGCAGAAGAAGGGAGATATAGGGTTGGGATTCTAGTGAAGTGGAAGGTGCAGAGGTACCTCAGTGGGGACAGCTCTGGGTTTCAACAGATAGTGCCAGTGCCGCAGGGACAACCCACGGTGATACTGAGGCAGGAAGAAGGTGATGAGTTTGAAGTGAGAAGTATTGAAACAGCTTTAGGAAAGGAGTGGCCTACACTCAACAGCAGGCTCAAGCTGAGGTACTAGAATGGCCCCTCTGCAAGGGTAAGCGAGGAGTTGGTAGAAAAACTTGTAGCAGTCCTTCATCAGGCTTGCAAAGACCTTTCAGAAAGGACATATTGATAAAAAGGGGACTTAAGAGGTGAAGGAGAAGCACAATGGCTATGTCCTGTTTGGCAGCGGTAGCTATGAGGTTTAAAATAAGTGCAGGATGAATGTAAATTTATTTTAATATAAATGAGAACAACATTTTCAAGCCCAAGCTCTTCTTGCACAATGCTCTGACCTTGAACAAAGATATCCTAAGAGATTAAGTGCAACAATTCTACTGGGGATTTTGCTTCAAGATATGTACTCATGAATCAGTTAAATCACACTGATGCATTGCTGTATTTGGGAGCTGTTAAAGCAGGGATTTTCTTACTACTTAGTGACTAATAGAACCAGAAATCTATTACTGCAAAAAATTAAAAGCAGATAAACACACAGTAAAACAATATGCTACGGCTAGCTTTCCAAAGCTGAGGGGTTATGCAGTAGTATGCCAGGTTTCTTTGCTGCTGGAATGTCAACTTGGAATAGAGCGGCTGTACAAATGTTAAAAGACATATGAGAGGCTTGAGGCACTGGGGATCTTACAGTTTCACAGTCTATTGAAGGAACCAGTGGCTTGTTACTAATTAAGAAAATTAGACCACGTGTAGAACAATCAGGATACTACTAGACTAGGCTAAGGCAATATACAGAAATTATGAGCAAACTGCAGTCAGTTCAGAAGAACAGATGTACTGGAACCCAAAACAACAGATGCTGAACAAAGTTAAAATATCGGCACAGATTTGCTAATGCATATTTGCTTCGCTCACTGCCTAGCCAAGGCATCCCCGGTTTCCTTGATTTCATACAACTGCATTATGTCCTTCCACCCCTCCTTGTTCAAAGGTGCTTCTCAGTGCTATCAAAACAGATTTAGAAGGTAAATACCCTCTTCTATGAGCTAATGGGGAAAAAAGCACTACTGTTCTCTTTCTGGGAAGGGAAATAACTACAGTTGAGTGGGTCTTAGTACATCCATATTGAATCACAAGGTTTCCCTAGCAAAGATGAAAGCCCAATTTGCTACCCATAATGATCATTAGTAAAATTCTCCTTGATTTCTGTGGGATTAGATGACAGTGGTTGTGGAGATTAATAATGTTATAGAGTCAGATTGTTCCCACAGGTGGAGAGTGAGTTCTGCTGGTTGTACCCCTTTCCTAATCGAGAGGCAAAATCTTTTTCAACCTTTGCTTGTGTAAGTTCAGCCTTCTTTCCCTGGTTTGAGGGAAAAAGGTTTATCTCTTGGTTTATGCTTGTACTGCTCAGCCTCTTATTCTGTTGGTGATCTGCAAAAGATCAGCGTCCCTCATTTTTAATCTGAGCTGTAACTTGACATTAAATGTCAGATTTCTGCTGTCTGCAGAAATGCAGCTATGGAACACCTCTTTATCAAAGGTTAGTGTTACTAACAAAAAGCAAAAATATCTCCAAGGCTTAAGAAGTGTTCAACTAGGGCAAAGCCATTAGAAAATGAAACAGCTAAGTTTCAGATGTGTCCCATGCCTAATTTTTTCAAAAAAATCCATTTATATGCTGGTACTGAAAGAAGCCAGAATTCATGAGCAGCCTATTCAGTTAAATTCTTTTTCTACATACTGCTAGGTCTGATGAGCTAGGTAACAATTGAAAAAGCCTTCTAAAAGTGCCAGATTGGCTGAGGACCTGTACATCATGAATTCCTTTTCTTACACCATTGGAGCAGGTATTTTAAATTACCTAAACAGATTGCACTCAGGGAAAGTCAGGGATTTAAAATAATGCTAGGAAATACACAGGTAAATATTTTTTTGACTGGTATACTTTAAATGTCAAGCTCCTACTTATTTCTTTGGTATTCTGTTGTCTGACTCACCTGGGCTTCTTCAACTGAGGAGGAAGGTGGTGCTTGAAATGGCAGAGATTCCCTAAGAATTTCAGGAAATCCTCTGGGTCAAGATCTACGCTTTGGTTTCAAATAAATTTATGGTGCAGAAATACCGGCATAAAAAGTCAGGTAAGTGACATTTTAGGAAAGATGGAGAGAAAACAGTCCATACACTACAGAAACAGAGGGCGTGGGACAGCCAGAAATAGGTATGACCAGTGTAAAACCAAAGTATGATCTTGGGTTTTGTGATAACCTGAAATCCATCTTTTGGGGCAACTCAGAAGATCAGTGTTGAGCTCTAACTTTGGATCAGAAGTCCACATTGCCCTGCAAGCAGGTTAGAATAATAAAAGATCCTGGACATACTTGCCTATGTTTCAGTGGCCGATAGAGCTGTGAGTCTTTCCAGCAGTGCAAGAGCTATTTCACAGGATGGGTCCCCCATGGTTGTATAGGGCTCAGAAGCTCCCTTTTCCTTGACTCCCAATGCAGCAATCTCTGGGTTGGAAAACCTGTGCCATTCAGTGTAAGTAACACACAGCTACTTTTGCTGGGAAGTCTTTCAACATAATCTGTATCAGACCACATCAAGATGTCAAGCTAGTCTGGGCTTAAATCTCTTGAATAATCTTCCTGGATGAAGAACTAGGCTCTTTACAGGAGACAAGTGGGAAAGACTGTGCTTTTACATGTCAGCCAAAAGCTAGATGCAAGATATCTTCCTTTGACTAGTGAGGTAGTGTTTCCCCAAAATAACTAACCAGAGGACAGCAGCTTCCGCAACAGACCAGAACCTGTTTCTGATACCAGTCCTGCTGCTTCCTGCTCTCACCTGCTCCAGCAAGTTCTCTGCTCTTTGCTGGATCTGATGCACAGACCAAACCAAAAATACCCTGCAAAGATATGGCAAAATTCCTGCCCATACTCTGGCCTCAAGCTCTACCAATGCTGCCTCGGTTCCCAGTGCCAGGGCCAATGCAGCAACTGCTCTTTGCAGTGTTCCCAGCAGTGGGAATAGGAGAATCTGCACTTCATCTCCAACTCCAGGTTGCTCACATCAACACCGACATCTTGTGGCCTACTGCGCATACAACAACTTCTCCTGCTCCAAGAGAAGTGGGCCTCATTTCAAGGGTGTGCTCCTTCCATTTAAAATCCCCTTTTTTCCCCAAAAGGATCATTGAAGTGAGTCTCTCCACAGGCCAGGTGGATCAGAGCCAGAGCTAAAGAGAGACTAGACACAAAATCTACAGAAAGGATGAGAAATAAACAGAAAATGCTGTTTTATTAATGATGGCACAGGACAACTGTCATACATGTGTAATGGAGTAACAACTTGTTACAACATATAACAAGTTTCATGTATTTTTTAACTAGTATTTAAATGCCTTGCTGAGTTCTCACACATTTGTGTACCTGCACAGTAACTTTCAGGTCAAGATTTTTCTGGCTGTCCCCAGCCAGACATGTCAACTTGGCCACTGTCTGAGCACAAAATGGGGAACATAGGAGAAAGTTACATTATCGTTCACAGGAAAACATCATTTTTCCTGATTTACAACATAAAACAACTAACTATTCTCCTCTTCTTAGGTTACTCAATATCAAGATAATACTACAGAATCCTTAATTTTCTCCTCTTAAACCTGCATTGCACACAAATCTGCTGAAAACTTTCCTAATGAGATGCCTGTAAGCTAAAAGCTGTTAGAGACAGCAATACACTGCACTTTAACAAGCTTAAGTTTCTCTTACAGGAGCCAGGACAAACATACATATAAGGTGAAAAACAATTTGTGAAAAAGTGAGTTTTCTATTTCACCTTCAAGGTTCTGCTACATCCATTATTTGAAGACGGAGTCAACACACTGTAGTACTCATGCTGATGAAACTGCTTTTGCACACTGAAAGCACTAGAAGCTGACTTTACTAAAAGGATTCAACATTTAAGCCATATACATTCATTGTTAAACTCCATGGAAATGATCTACATACAAATACTTTAAATGAAAAATTTATGTTTTATAACATTATAAACTATAGTTATTAGCTATAACTAAAATTGATAAGCCTTGTAACTTCACAAAGAGACACTCAAAGTAATCTCTTCTGATTCATTAGCCATCTCTTCTTATGATATATAACTACTTGAGGAAAAAAAATATAAGGGCCTGTATTTAGGGTTGTATACCTCAGTTAGTACATATTTTCACAGATACTCTCTGTTATTCTTGGCACCAATTAAGTCACTTAAATGCCACATCTATACTGGCAAATTAAACATGTCTGGGAATGTTCCTAGGCACTCAGGCCAACTGACATGGGATGGCTTGCGTCTATGCTAATAAACTCTCTCATCCTCCAAAGCAGGTTGGCTGCACAAACTGGTGCCTGGAACATGCCAGCTCCAGAAGAATGTCCGGAAAGTCCTTGGAAGTGCACAACTTGGCACGGGTCAAAATTGTGCCAGTGAGTGTCTAACAGTTTACTAGAATAGATAATCACATTCCCTTGCCCGGGAACATTCCTGGGCACTGTTTAACCTACCAGTTTAAATGTAGCCAAAACCTACAAGTAGAGTCTCCAAATAAATGTCAGACACTGCAATCTTTATTGGGTTAAGTCAGCTACAAGAAATTTATTTACAGTGGTCATTTGAGTTCTCAAATGTTTTTTGAAGCTCCAGTCCCAAATTTTTAAATGGCATCAGTATACTCATAATTGAAAATAGACCATTTATATATATACCAATTTTTGCAGTATTTGTATTACTTGCTTCTGAAATGATGTCTGAACATTATCTACCAGTATACTGAACTTCTAATTCAGGAAAGACAGTACACATCCTTAAAAAGTTACCACTTATACATGAAATGTTGTTGCTTTTAAATCAACACTGGAAGTAAGACCATTCTTAGTGAGGTTCAACACTAAAACTGTAGGATTTTTCAGAAGCATAGTCCCACAGATGACATGTGCTTGATTTTGTGATTAATTTTTCAGGTCCCGTGAGTGGCTGGGAACAGTCTTTTAACCTCTAGTGAGAAAACAGTAAATCATTTTGAATAAGACTTGCTAGAAGACAGCTTCCAAGCTGTCCATTCCCAAATGCCTCTGGAAAAGCTGCATATGTAGTGCTATAGATAGTCTGGGATATGATGAGAAAGTGTGGACTGTTACCTGACATGGTGTTAATGATGAAGACAGACAACAACAGAAAGCAATGGTGAGTATATGCACTTGTTTCGTGTCTCGTAAGAACACAAATTAAATCCATATAAAAGCATGCCACAATTTGGGGGGGGGAGGGGAGAAAGAAAAGAAGAGAATTAGCAGAAACCTAGCCTTACTTGGAAGTAAAATTTTCCTTAGTGTAAGAAAACCTCTCCATAGTAATTTCCAAAATTCAGAAAGAACTGGAAACCACTCCCATGCTGGGAAGATTTGACTGGCTGTACCTCAGCTCTCAGTGAGGCAACGGGTCCCAGCTCCTACTGTATTCCTACAAAGCATCAAAGAACTGGATCCCGCAGATTCTTCCACTCAGTCACTGTTCTGAAAGAGGCAAGATACCACTCAGCAGCTGGACATACTCCATATGCTGCCTGTACACATATACAGGCTGCAATTATTTTCAGCATTTTAAAACTCTTTTTCAATAATCATCAGTCCAAGTTGTACATTGAAGTGATTCATAAAGAAACCAAAAATGAAGACAGTGCTACAGGCTTTATGTTCAGCATCAAGTGTTCGTTCAGTCAAGCGATCACAGTGATGAACCTAAAGGGGACATGGCTTCCTGTCTTTGTCTAAGTCAGAAAATGAGCATAAATGCAAATCTTAATGCTGAAGTTACAGAAAACTTCCTTTTGTGGAAGGCACACGAAAGCTGTATGAAGACAAGTGGTTTGTCATAACAGATGTCAAACCTAGGCTAAAGTGTTTGTAAAAGTTTCTTTGCACTGAACACATCAGAAAACACAAGATACGAACACCCATAAAATAGTATAGAGATTCAAGAAATGAGCAGCAACTCTAACCTAAAAAACTAAAAACCTAAAAATCTAAAAAAGAAAATGAGAAAGTTTTTGTAAGAACCACACCTATGAAATAGCTGGAAGAAGTCACCTATGCAGAAACTCAAAATCACTGCAGGAAACAAGAAGAGTTTAATGTGGGAATTAGTAATATATATGTTACTGTGACTATGTGTATTTAATTAATTTGAAATAATTTAGCAAAATTGAAGTGAAACATATTTTACAATCTGAATATTTTCACATCAAACTTTGTATTATGTTCCCACAATGACAACTACGAAAATAACGATACATGAGGCAACCATTAATCAAAAAACTACACTGAGCAATACAACCATTTTCTCTCTTTCTCTAGATTGTTTCTAGATTTAGATGAAATGCAAAACAGGATGGATATTTTAAGTATTGTTCTCAGAGTAACTGAGGTGATTTTAGTGAAGATAACATGCAACAAAACTCAGCATCATTTGCTGTGAAAGTTTAATTAATTTCCAAAAAAGAAAGGTGAGGATCACAAGGAAACTACTAGAAAATTCTTTCAAACCACCTGTGTGACACTGTGACAACTACAGTTTAAAACCAGCAGATTAGTTGAAAGAGAGGTTTCACAGGTGAACCTTTTTTTTAAACAAGTTTTAGAGAACATCCCCCCAAAACTAGTAAGAACTACACACGTGCTGCAACATCAAGTGTATATTTGCAGCATTTCAGCCATATTTTAAACTGCTGGTGGGTGACATCAACAGCACCATCAACTTATGCTAGATAGAACAAATTTCTGACTCTATTCAAAAAGCTTACAGAAAGAGAAAATGGTCTGTCACACAGTCCTACTGAAAATGTGGTGCATCATGGTGGAACAAATTAGTTCACTGACATTGTGCTGCAGCCAGACACATTTTATTACAATTAATTTCTAATCCTTTCAGCATCACCAGCGCACGGAGTATAGCAACCAGATAAAAATTCCTATTTAAAAATAACAAACTAATTTGTTGTGCCTCTACTCAGAGTCAGTATCATTCCATGATATTAAGGATGACAATAAATTAAAGTAGCTTCTCATAAGTGAGACCAGTGTAATTGCTTGGTATTCTAATAAGTAGTCACTCCTTATCATCAGGTCAGGTAAGTTGAAATTCACCTTTGAGATTGTAATGTAAGCTAAGACTGGAAGTTAGTCTGATGTAATTAGTCTAGCATACCTTGTCTAGCAAGCAAATTTCACGATTTTTGTAAAAGAACATTGGGTTTTTCTTCTTTACAATTTACTGTTGAAAATCCCTCTTCTAAGATCGACTGTGCCTCAAAGAATTTGTAGAATGATATAAGATAACTAGGATCTGGGCCACTTTTTGAAAGGGAAAATTATAGTATGCTATAAAAACATATTTCCACAGTCTACCACTTACAGGCGCTGGAGAACACAAATGCCATCTCTTAAGAATGTAAGGTGACAACGTAAATCAACAGGAAGGACACTTAGTGAATATTCCTGAGAAAAAGTATATTTAAGGAGTATCACTATCTTGCTTGTTCCTGAGGACACAAGTCTGTGAAGACTTATTTATTCCAATAAGTAACAGACATAAGCGATCAAACAGTCAGATTTTTTTTATTATTCTTGTGGACCATAATACATATAAAAGTGATCCTGCACAGTGTTCAGTATGCTTTGCAATGAGTTTGCAGGATACTTAAGTATTTTACTGTTCTATGCTTACTGAACATCTAACCTAGCTCTGTTCTCTCCTCCCTTCCAACAAAACTTTCTAACATTTCCCCTTACCATACACACATTCTTTTGACATTTAAGTAGGAAATGTGAATTGCTCAAAGCACATCCAAGTTGCAATACCTCATTATGTACAGTGTGCTTTTCAGAACACACAATGATATTTAAGATTTAGATAGGAACAGGTAGAACATGTGACATGAAGCAGAGTGACGTGCCAGAAAAAGCAACAAAAAAGCTAGTTATAATCAGCCATGTTTAAGGACTGACATCCTGACATGTTTCTGTTAACGTAATGAATGTTTTATACTGTCACTGTATTCTAAATCATCATTTCTAAGAACGGGAGTATAAAAGGTTTTTCCACAAAGAACTTACTTTTTTCTGTAAAAGAGATAAAGCAATAAAAAGGAATGGACTTTCTATCAGTTTTAGATTTGGGGTTGGGCTTTTTTTTTCTTTTCTTTTTTACTGTAACAAAAAGTTTTGAACAGGTAGCAACAATGCAGGCAATACTACTGCCCTTACGTGTAGCATGTACTCTTTACTGCCTTGGGCAAAAATGACTACATACTCATTTCTGTAAAACTCTAAATACTCCAGAGTCCCATGGCACCTGGCCTTTTCTTTATCAGAATCCACACTGATTTTCTTGCCACTGCATACTTCTTGAACCATATATTTAACGCAGGATATTGAATCCAATCTTAGTATTGTTTTTAGGATTAGGAATTTTCTGATTTGCACCAAATTAAACCTTTGTGTTTATTTCAAAGCAGTAAATAAGAATGTTTATTAAAAAATCCATCAGTTATGAAACTGAGTGCACAAAAGCCCTACCCATCCCTTCCATTAAGAAGGTAGCATTGCCAATGAAATCTTCTCCTTCTGCCAAGCAGTTTGATGGACGTTAACCATCAGATGTTTGTCATCATTCTGATGACAACCTGTCAACTCTACCTGCTATCCCCTTGACAAAATTTCTTGTAAATTTTGCATACTGCAGGCAATTTAAAGTGGGGATGTTTGATTTACTAAGGTCCAGCCTAGTTTATAATATTTTACAGCCTTTCAATCAGCTTAAAAAATAAAATAAAATAAAGCTATTTCACTGGGATTATTTCAGTGGTAACTGACTCTCTGATGGATACTCTTTAGCTACTTAGGTTTCCAGGATCTAGTTCCCTAAGCCTTAGCCACCAAAGGTTAGGCCACACTTTCAAAAGTGAGTAATCATCAGCAGTTTTCCACGTATGTTTTATGTATTTTTGTTATATTTAACTGATTTTTCTCCCTGCTTAACATTTCATAGCTGACATATATGTATATGAAATAAGGGAATTTGGGGGAAAAAATATTTTAAAAATAGGATATGTCCTTTGTGTAAACACTAGCTAGAATGAGAATTATTAGAGGCAGAGCAGACAAATGAGATCTGACTCTAAAGGATTGAAAGATGGTTTATACAATATTCAGTATAATCTTTTATTAGAAATACGTCGTCTCTTTCTGAATCATCTTGGGTTAACCCTGGTGTAGCTAACAGCTTATAAGGATATGAAAACAGAATATATCCAAAATGTAATCCATTTTCTAGCAATCAAAGAGCGCCAATGGCTAGGTACTGCTGAAGTGTAGAGGATGTGTCAAACAGAAACGTCTTATACTCGGAAGTTGCTGCACAGACACTCTGTGAGACTTCACACTTTCAGCCAGTTTATGTTTGCTCTCTAGTGATATATGAAGCAGAAATTACTTATAAGCAGGTGTGGTCTCTGAGTCACATCAGACATGCTGTAAAGGACCTGAGCTATTCACTTTTCCACACACCTAACCTACAGACAACCCTATACTTAATTATCTGTTCCAGACTCTGTTCCACCTACCCTCTGCCTAGAGACCTTCCTGGTACAGAGTACCTCAATAAATTTCTTCTTCTGTTACTAACTAATGTAAAGAATAAGTACTTGGCCAAGGCTGCAGGGCCAATAGCAGTAGTACCAGGTCAAGAGGACTTTCAGCTTTATTTGGTCATCCCCATGCATAAGCAAGCCTTTAGAGAACAGGATTACCTAACAGCAAGGGAAAGCTACACAGCTTGCACTCTTGCCAGTGCTCAGTGTATTTCACATTTGCACAAAGCTTACAGTTTCACTGAGCTACACTCCAGCTGGCCTCTGAAGAATTATACTTCTGTTTAGCACATTATCTACAACCCATTTTGCTATCCTGTGCCACTCCTACCTTGAAGGTCAGGCATAGCCCTTTTGGCTTGATGACAGACCAGACTAAGGTCTTGTTTACCTGTCAAGGTCCTGTTTGTCTAATGGGACATGTCTAAGATCTGGGCTACCAATACTGTAACTACTCATACCAGCAGCCCACAGTTCAATGAATCTCGCAGTCAGACAATTAGGCTATCCTTAGGTGAACAGGGATTACAGTGCTTGTCTTGCAGGTTTTCCCGCTGCAGTTCAAACAAATCCAAAGACTATACTTGCACTTCCTTTTTTACTGTGTAGCTGGATGTCAGTGCTTGATGGCTTTAACTGTCTAGCAAATTTTCAATGTTTAACATGACCAGACTGAAAATTCAATAATCATAAAACTTGGCAAAAGAAAAACTAATTATTTAATCCCTTATTTCAGTCTCGTACACAAAAAGCAATACCCACACCACTTCTACATTTCATATGCCTGATTCTTCTGCAAGCTTTTTTAATCTGATGTCAGCAGCTTAGACAATGTCAATGATGAAGTACAAGGCGTGACAGAACTCCTGTCCTGACCAGTCAGCTACTAAGGTGGATGATCTCCAAAGCAAAATTGGATTAAAGAAAAATAAAAAATAAAAAATAACTATTATTTCTCTTACAAACCTATGTGAATAAGTTAATAAGTATTTCTCAAAGTAACACAAACTTCAGTCAAGGGTAATGTTAACCAATCAGTAGTTAACCAAACAGCCTCTGCATAAGAACTTTCTATACTCTTAATTTTCTTCATTCAGAACACTAGGTGTTCAATCTGCTTATGTACTGTCATCATATTACTGAATATCTACATTAATCAAACTGATCACCAAAATAAGTTCATTTTTATACTGATGCCAAAAATAGATAGCCTCCAAACAGCTTTTACCAGGTTCAGATCAGGTCTCACCGAAGATCCCACTTGACTGTGATGGTACACAGAGTAATTTGAAAAATTACTGAAAGTTTTCTACAAGTAACTAAACTTGAGACTGAATACAGTCAAGAAGTAAGAGTGTTATCTTGCCCATAGGTTAAAAAGCTCAAGACTAGTGAAACAAAATTGTAAGACAGACATTACTGTATCAACTACTGTATTTTCAAAATATCTTGTCTGGTAGCTGAGTTGAGGGAAGGCACTGCTTCCTGTTCTATAATTTAGTGGTGTAAAACTAGGCAGTTTTTTTCATTGTCTTTTTCCAACCTATTTGCTACAGACTGATACAGAAATTCTAAAAATGCAGAATTTCACAGTAGTACACCATTGTTGTAGATAACTAGACCTTGAAGGAATTGTAGAAAACAATTAGGCCTTGAGTCTTGGGACTTGTGAAAAACAATGAGGCTTTGAAGGACTTGCAGAAAATAAGGAGGCCTTGAAGCTTCTCAGTCAGAATGTAACCATTAAGATAACAACAGGAGGTCTTCAGTATCAGAGCAGAAGAGACCGGTTTGCAAGACTTACATGGGAGTTCCAGCAAAGCAGTCAGCTAAAGGCCATCCTGGTATGACACCTACCCGCCGCTAGAGACCCCCACTACCTCAAAAGACAGCCCCTCCTGGACTCAATGCACACATGTTACAATATGTAAATATATAAGCAAATTCCTGGAAAAGTAATGAATACCCAAATTAATTGTAATGAATATGTACAAGGGGTATCAGATATAAGCTCAACGATTCATGGTCTGAGGGGGTGTATTAAGTGGAGGGATCCCCTACGTCCCCAACGCCTACTAAAGGAATGCCTGCCTCTTAATGCTACATTGGCATTAAGGAGCTTTATTTACAGTTTTCAGTGACAGTTTCTGCTGCCCAGATGGAACACTGCTTCTGAGTCTCAACGGATCCATGTGATTGCAGAACCTCCAGCTGGCACCAAGGGATTCTTGGGGAGAACCTCTGATCCCTGGACCTGAGAGCTCCGAGCAAGGTCCCCTGTTGAAAGGTAAAGGCATTCCTTTTTAAACAACAACATCAACAAAAAAAAAAGGAGCGAAGAATCCTGAGGCAGGTTGCCTGTCCATAAGACACAGCAAAAGCCTCGCAGGATTGGGTATAAGGGTACCTAAAGGAAGGGATGGGAATTCTGACAAGTGTAAGTCTGCAGATTGGTTTAGAAAGGTATTGGGTATTGTGCAGCCGCAGCCTTCTCTCTCCTTTTTGTTCCTTCTTTTCTCTCCTTCCCTCTGTTTCTCCACGCATTGTGCAGTTGTTGCTCCACCTTGCATTGTTTAACAACTGTAACAACTGTAGCAACTGTAAAGTTACAGTTGTTATGGGATAAGAAATACTCTGTCATCTGAAGGGGGAATTTTAAGGATTTCTCCCTTAGGGTGCATTATAAAACATTGGCGAAAAATGGGGGTGACCCCCTAACAAAGAAACAGCTTGTAGAATACTGTAACCACTGGTGGCCACTGTATACTATGGAAGATCAGGAAAAGCAGCCAAAGAAGGGAGTGTTGCGATATGATACTATTTTGCAATTAATGTTATTTTGCCGAAGGGAAGGGAAGTGGGATGAAGTGCCATATATAGATCTATTCTTTACCTTGCAGAATCACCCTGAATGGCAGAGAGAATGCAGGATTATTCCACAGGACCTCATGATTTTAGCATTGGACAAAGATTCAAAAGGTATTGTTCAGCTTGTAGCATAGGAAAGAGATGTTTGAAGTGCGAAAAGGAGGAGGAGGAGGACTGAGACCTAATGGTCGCCCTTCGACAAAGGCTGGGGGGGGGGATTTTGATGATGAAGATGGCAATATATGTAGGCGAAGGGACAAGGCAGACGATATGCAGGACGCAGACCAATCTAGCAAGGCAGAAGGGTTTAGTCAGGTTGCAGGAAGGACAAGGGGATGACAGGGAGAAGAGAAAGAAGCCTTACAGGCACCTCTTCGACAGGGGGTGGGAAATAATGGACCGGTAAAGGTCAAGGTGCCCTTTTCAATCACAGGTCTGTGATCCTGTAAGGAGACGGCAGGAATTTACAGGGAAGATCCAGAAAAGGTTGCTAAGGTGTTTGAAACAATAATTACGACTCAGGACCCTGACTGGAATGATCTGGAGTTACTATTAGATACTCTACTAGATAGTACTAAAAAGAAAATGGTATTAAATGAGATCCGAAAACAGGTGGGGAGAGCATATATAAATGGGGACTTGCAGGGAACAGTAGATCAAAACTTCCCTGCTCCTAATCCAGGATGGGATCCCAATCTGCCAGGACCCTGAGCACTTTTAACCAGATATCAAAGGTGGATACTGTTTAGTATCAGACATTCTATGCCAAAGGCAACGAACAGGTCCTAATTATATGAAGTCAAACAAGAACCAAATGAATCCCCATCTGCTTTCATAGAGCGGTTAAAAGTTACTGCCAGGAAATTACCAGTTTCGATCCCAAGAAACCAGAAGAGGCCACCCAATTGGCCTCTATCTTTATGAAGCAATTGACTCCAGATATAAGGCAGGAACTTCAGAAATTAGAAGAGGCAGATTCAAGAGATTTGGGAAAGATGTTGGAGATTGCATGGACAGTTTTTAATAACAGAGAAAAAGAAAAGGAGATACGGCAGGCTAGAAGAGAAAATGTGAGGGATACGAGGTTGATTGTGGCTCTGACAGGCGGGATCATGGAGGAATGCACAGATCAGGAAGGAATGGCAGGGGAATGG
Organism: Rhea pennata; assembly: GCF_028389875.1. Lineage (NCBI taxonomy): Eukaryota > Metazoa > Chordata > Aves > Rheiformes > Rheidae > Rhea > Rhea pennata. The sequence continues at coordinate 60,683,797 of NC_084664.1, read as the reverse complement.
GCACGCTCCCCCCTTTTATGCAATCCCACCTCGCAAAAGACCAATGTGCAATCTGTAAGAAAAGGGGGCACTAGAAAAGGGAATGCCCTCAGGCTGGGACCCTGGATCCATTCCTGCAAGCTATTAAGCTGATGACATTAGATAATGAATCCTGGAGGGGACTGGGGCAGTCATTCCCAGCTCAACCCCTGGTTACATTAAGGCTGGGAAACGAAGAAGTAGGATTTCTCGTTGACACGGGAGCTACTTATTCAGTTCTTAACACTTGTAAAGGAATTTTTAGCTCTAAGGTTGTAAATGTTGTTGTTGCTACAGGGGAATGAGAAAATAGGCCCATTTTGCAGCCATTGAAGTTTAAACTCGCTAAACAACGGATAACTCCCCAGTTTCTCTATAGGTCTGAATGTCCAATGCCCCTGATGCAGAGGGATCTATTGAGCAAACTCAAATTACTTTTAAAATGGAGAAATACAGCTATTAATATCAGAATCAAAAGCTGCAGAGGTGAGAATTTTTATGCTACAGAATATACAGAAGCCAGAGAAGGAGATTCCTGCAAAGGTAGAAGATGCATTATGGTATGGGTAAGTGAAACCCCAGGCCGATCCAAAGCAGCAGAACCAGTGAAAGTTATATTAAAACTTGGAGTCAAAACAGTAAGACTGAAGCGATATCCTATCAAGTGGGAGGCTAGGAAATGGCTTGAAGAATTGACAATGAAATTCTCGAAATATGGGTTGTTGGTAGAATGTGAATCGGAATGTAATACCCCAATATTACCTGTGAAAAAACAGAATGGCAACTGATATATGCTAGAACAGGATCTGAGAGCCATAAATCAGACTGTCCCAGACCCAGTGGTAGTCAACCCATATACCCTTCTGACCTCTTTGAATGAAGAACATATACGGTTTACAGTACTTGATTTCAAGGATGCCTTTTTCTGCATACCTCTAGATAAGAATAATCAGGCGACACTCGCCTTTGAGTGGGAAAGCCCCACCACTGGACGTAAAACGCAGCTTACCTGGACGGTATTGCCCCAAGGGTTTAAGAACAGTCCAACAACATTCGGCAACCAGTTGGCCAAGCAGGTAGAGACATGGAAGAAAGACAATTCTGATGGGACATTACAGTATGTGGATGATATCCTGTTGGCTGCCGCAACCCAAGGGAAGTGTATACAGATGACTGTAAGCCTACTCAATTTCCTAGGACAAGGGGGATATCAGGTGTCGAAGAACAAGGCCCAGACAGGAAGAGAGGTTGTGATCCACTTAGGGTTTGAAATTTCACAGGGACAACGAAGGTTGGGCACTGATCAGAAGTAGGCAATCTGCCAAATGCCAGAACCAAAAACACTACAAGACTTGAGAGCATTCTGGGGCATGGTCAGGTGGTGCAGCCTCAGCCCCAGGACACAGTGTTTGGGTGCTCAGCGACAGAAGCTGGACAACCCTGCCCAGTCTAGAGTGTTGGTAACACTGGGATTAGTGACCCTCTGCCCAACCTGGAAGAGGAGTCCTATTAAAACTCAATATTGGAGGAAAATTAAAAGGGAAACTACTGAAGACACACAGAAAGGGCCTAGCACTGCCGTGCAAAGACGGGGAATCCAAAGTCTCATTTTCCCTGGATTAATGGCCCTAGAAAATAGAGAATTAATAGAAAACGTACCTGGCAAGTAAACAATTAGCTAAAGCAACAGAAAAAGGATTTATAGAGTTTAACTAACAGGTACAGGCTAATACCAAGGTGATATTACAAAACCATTCAGCTCTAGATCTAATCCTAGCTAAAGAACACGGGGTGTGTGGATATTTAAAAAATAGATTCAGATCACTGCTGCATCTGTATTCCCAATGTGACAGAGCGCCTTAATAAACAGATTGAGCAAATTAGGCAAATAGTGCAACAAGCCCAGGATCTTCAGAAAAACACCAAAGACACCTGGATAAACAAGGTTCTAAAGGAATTAGGAGGAAACTCTTTATCTGGATGGCTGGCTTCACTGGTACAAACTGCAGTCCTGATAATTCTGGTAATTCCTTGTGTAGTGGTACAATGCTTACCCTCCCTAATTTCTTGTTGTACATATAGGGGAAAGAAATTATATATCTGCAAAATAATAACCAGAACCATTACCAATACCTATCCTATTAGATGAGTCTCCTGAATCTAGTATCAGAAGTCTCAAAGGGGAGAAGCATTGCAGATAACTAGACCTTGAAGGAACTGTAGAAAACAATTAGGCCTTGAAGTTTGGGACTTATGAAAAACAACAAGGCCTTAAAGGACTTGTGGAAAAATAACAAGGCCCTGAAGCTTCTCAACCAGAACATAACCATTAAGATAACAACAGGAGGTCTTCAGTATCAGAGAACAAACCAGTTTGCAAAACTTATACCGAAGATCCAGCAAAGAAGTCCTACCAGGATGGCCTTCAGTTGACACCTACCTGCCACCAGAGACTCCCACAGCCCCAAAGGACTCAATGGACTCAATGCACATGCACAATAATATGTGAATACATAAACGAATTCCTGGAAAAGTAATGAATACCCAAATTAATTGTAATGAATTATGTATAAGCAGCATCAGATGTAAGCTCAACGATTCATGGTCTCAGAGGGCATACTAGGTGGAAAGATCCCCTACATCCCCAGCCCCTATTAAAGGAACGCCTGCTTCTTAATGCTACACTGGTGTTAAGGAGTTTTATTTCTGGGTTTTGATGATATCTTCTCAATCCTCTATAATCTGGCAGTTTTCATACTTCAAACTTGGACTCCAGTATCCTGAAGGCACTTACCACAAACAATTAAATCCCATGATCCTAATACCACCTTACAGTATGAGTAGTACGCACTGCATTTAAGTGCTTTACGTTTGCAAACTATCCACTCAAGGATCAAAGTTTTCCTCTGTAGAAGACAAGGTAATTGCTGCAGGAACCTACAAACAGCTGTGATTCGTCCAAGCATTTGGCCAAACTGGCAATTCAAGTACCAAACTCCCACTTTTTAGCACACTGTCTTGCTATATTTCAGATGTCCACAGATTGAGCATTTGAACAATCATTGCTTGAAATTATGTTTGAGTTGCATAATTAAAAATACAGTTGCATTATTCAACATTTGGCTTATTACCCTGGGGCTTTGGGTAAAGGCCTGTTACTGCACTGTAACTAGATGTTACTACAGGAGGTTACCAAGTTTCTAAGGCTGGGATACAGATACTGCCTTCATAGCCACCAACAGTAAGTAGAAGTGAGAAATTTTAATAATATTTGTTATTAAAAAATTGGAGCCATAACTATATAAAAAGGGGAAGAATCGGTCATCTGAAGACCTGCTTATGTTTGTGATTTTTTGATTAATAAAAACTGGTACTCTTGGAAAAAAACTGACTTAGTAAAGTATTAACCAACCTAAACCATTCCGATTTCACTACAGAAACCTGTAGTGTTTCAAAAAAAGAAAGAATAAAGCACAACACAGAGGCTGCAGCATTCACCCATACTCCTACATGTATGTTAGCAGTCCAAGACTTGCAATAGCTTTTCTTATGGTAGTCAAATTACCACACTACAAATGGATTTTCTGCCCATAACCACTCTTGAGTCCCAGAAAATCCCTCAATTGCGAAGGCACTGTCAAAAGTAAACGCTTAAAATCATTTGAATAACCTATTTGAGCAGCTCTCCTAATCAAGACCTGTGAGTCACAGTAATCTGCAGCGGGTACAGCAGGACCTTCCGGCTCCGGGCGCTCTAACGACGGCGGGAGGCCGTTACGGCGCCAACGGCCACACCACGCGCCGACCCTCTCCCCCCCACCCCCAGCTCTCCCCTCCCACCCCCAGCTCTCCCCTCCCACTCCGCCGGGCCGCCCGCCCCGCCCCTCGGGCGACGCGGCGTATCCCCACTGGCTCCCGCCGCCCCACTGCTCGCCTGGTCCCGCCCCCTCCCTTAAGCCACGCCCCCTCGGCGCGCCCCCGCCAATCCCGAGAGGCAATGTGGCCTCTCTCCCACGCGGGGCGGACCGGCTGCCCCGCCTCCCCGCTGGCCTCCTCCCCCCGCGGCTGCAGGACGGCTGCGGCTTAAACTAGTGGCAGCCGGCGATTGGTGGCCCCCGGGCAGCCAATGGGGTAGAGGCACCTCAGACCAAGAGTCTAATTTTATGCACGGCGGCGTGCCCGCCCTCCCCAGCCGCGGCGCTGCTTGGGGGCGCGGGGACTCGGCGCGCGCGGGGACACGCCACGTTCGAGCCTTTTGTTGACGCGCGCCCGGAGCGGAGCGTTTGCGCGCCTGCAAGCCACTCCGGAGGGCCGCGGGCGCGCGCGGGGATTGGCCGCCGCGCCGGCCAATCAAGGAGCGCGGCGGGCGGGGCGGGGGGCGCGCCGGAGCGGGCCGGGCCGAGGCGAGGCGAGGCGAGGGGGACCGAGGCGGGCAGGGCTGGGGCCGGGGGCGACGGTGGCGGCGGGATGAGGCTGAGCGGGGTCTGGCTGCTGGTGCTGCTGCTGGGGCTGGCGCAGCTGGCCATCCTGGCGCGCTGCGAGGAGGAGGACGGCGGAGGTGAGTGCGTGCGGGGCAGCGCGGGGTGAGGGGCACCGCGAGGCCGTTGGGGAGTGGGGGCACCGTTAACGGCTCTGGCCGTTCAAAGCCACCTGGAAACGGGCGTGAAGCTCCGCGGCGCGTTGCTCGCCCCGTTGCGGCAGCGCGGTAGGGAGCAGCCCCCAGCGTTTGCTCGTAACTTGCCCAAACGCGCTGGTTGCGCCAGGCCTGACGCAGTTGGTAAATGGCCTGGGGAAGGTGGCGTGGTGCGGGGCTGGCCGGGGCCTGCTCCAGGCCTGGAGCCGCTTCCCAGCGTGCTGGGGCTGCGGGGGGGGAGGAATCGCCTTCGCTGGGGACTCCCTCCCTCGGCTGCTAATGCTCGGGGTGGCTTGTTCGGGGCGGGGGTGGAAGAATGTCCCTTAATCCCAGTAACGCCTGTCGGAGTTAGGTGCTCGCATGAGCTGGGATCGTGTCAGAAAGTTGGCGGGAGACGAGCTTTGCGGGTCCTGGCTCTTCGCTCCCTTTTCAGACCTCTTTGGGCTGAAATTTAAGAGGCTGGGGCTGAGTTCCTAATCTGGGCTCACAAAATCATCAGTTTCTCAAGGGTTGTAACTTTCCAAGGTGTCATCTTGCCTCAGGAACTAGCTCTGCCTGATCTCCTCTTTTACATCTGAAATTAAAATTAGAAATTAGAAATGTTAGCAATTATTGGGTTTGTCAATTAGCAATAGATATTTCTCTTTAAGGAGCACGTTTCTCCCCTAACTTGGGGGCTCTATGCTTTTATATGTGTGTGTGTGTGTATATATATATATATATATATATATATAAATATTTTAAAAATACTGTTTTTTTCAGAAGAGAGTTTCTGTGTTGTGCTATCTTTTTGGTGGCCTTTTTTCCCCCTTATGTTTGAGTTTCACTGATGCATGTCTCCTCCCTTCCAAAATTAGTTAAGGCAAACCTGTTCTGACTTAAGTTCAGAGTCTGTTCGTGGATATTTTTAAGTGATTTTTTTTTATAAGTGACTCGAATTTTGAAAAATCTTGTATATTTCACATTTTCTAAGTTAACATTGCTGTAGATTAAATATTAGAGGGCATTCTTAGAGGGTGGATGCTGGGTGACCTCTTGAACTCCTGTCTTGCAAATTCTGGCTGGTTGAACAGGCATCAAAACTCAAATGCATTTATGTCAGGTTCCTTATCTACCTGAACTACTGTGGACACTAGACTCTATTTTGTGAAAACTCTTATAGGATGCAGCATCTGCAATAAGAGAGTGCACTTATTTCAAAGATTACCCTGTTTTTTCAGGAGGCTTTTACATTATAATTTTGCTTATTCTCTGTTCACCAGAACACTCGCTTATTATCAGTTTTAGCATGTTCCCATTACTTTAAAATTGTTTAATTGTGATATTGTAGTGAAGTCTGTATATGACATTATAGCTGACAGTAGGAACACAACCTTAGGCTTCAGATAGGCTGAGTTTTCATCAGTATTTCCCAAATGTGCTATTCTTCTGTATATAGGAGTTATTTTAGGATCAAATACAAACAGTGAGAGAGAGGAAGAATTTCCTCCTATATGCAAGTTTAAAATTAGTCCCTGTACAACCTGATTAACTTATCTCGTGTATCTCAAAATTGTATATGAATCATGAACTATGCTTTATGAAGGTTTTGATTTACAAATAAATGTAGCTGATGATTTCCATTTTTGCCGTTAAAATGCGGATCTGTATTAATTGGAACAACACTTTAAAAAAAAATTGGTAGCCTTATGTACATCAGTTCTTCATGATGAAGGAAGGAGGAGCACGCTGTGCTGTACGATTTTTTGGAAATGAACTTTGACTAGAACATTTAAGGCGGATATGCCCACAGCTAGGTTAGCCTAGAAGTTGTGATGGGTGGGTTATGACCATTACACTCTTTGCATATTGACAAGGGGAAAGGAGGAATTGCACAGCTATTACACTGCTGAAAACAGAGAGGCTGCTTTATAAAATGGCTTTTGAATGACCTCACAACAGATTGCTAGAGCCTAGATCTTTACATTTCTCAAGACCAAAAACTGTCTTAGAATGTGCTTTTCAAAAGGAGGCTTTCAGGCAATCTAAAAGTCACTGATGATCGGATGCAACTTTTTGATACTAAATTCATCCTACTTAAAGTAGGCCAGATTTTCAATAAATTCTGAAAGTTTAGCAAAATTATTACGTAAATTAATTTCAGCTAGGTTAGCCATCATCCTGAAACAGTTCTGCCAACTAAACTTATGCACCTGAAATTTAAGATAACATTTATCTTTGGAAGGATTTTTGTCTTGTGGGTAATAGTCATGTGTTGAAACTTGTGGAAACTTTTCACTGGAATAAATGGGAGTGGTCCATACTTCACAGAAGGACTAGTTTTAACCCAAAGCTATCATTTAATACTGTACTCGCCTGTTTTGCAAGTAGCTTTAAGAAACAAATGCACATAGTTTTGATGACAACTACTGTATTTTCAAGAACTGTCTTAAACAAATATTTATTAGCTATTTTTGCAAATTCAGGTGTCAATTAAAAGGTCATTTGGTATCTGATCACTCCAAAATGTAGCAAGTAATGCAAAAGAATTTGTCTCTTTTTTAAAAAAAAAAAAAAAAAAAAAAAACAAAATCAGATCTTTCTACTTCTCTCTCCCATGCTTTGTCAGGTACTTAAAGCAGATCTTCAATACAGACACTGGGAGGGAGACTGGTGGTAGCCAAGATAACTCTGAATCTCGTTGAAGCTGGAGATTACAGAAGATGAGTTTCGAGTCTTGAGCAGAAATTTATCAGTGTGCTGTTTGGATGGTATTTGGGGAATAGGGAAATGTAGATCATCCTTAAGCACATCTGCAAGACCCAGTGTCCTGTTAAAGGCTTCTATTCTGTGTTTCTGTCCCAGAGGTGGAGGAAGTGAATAAGTGTAGTTCCCATGACAGTGTGTTGCTGTCAGGGAAGTTTTAGTTTGGCAGGGCATGCAGGTATTTCCAGTGAAAGATAGGACATGTTTTCAGAATGGAAAAATAGTAACAGAGGTTTCAGTAATGATAGGTTGCGTGTATTAACATCTTCACTTGTGCAAAACTGTGGCTGCGGATAGTATTTAGTTCTAATCTTTCTAAACAGTCAGCATATGCCATTCTGCATGGTCTTCTCTCAAAGGGGCAAGGGGAAGGAGGAATGATACATAATCAGAAATAGGGACCGCAGTCTGATGATTGGTTTCAGTCAGATAAGCTGAACTAACTGCGTAGTTTTGGTGGATAAATCCGTGCCTCTAAAAAACAGTCTGAAGTGATTTGCTTGGAAAATCAATGAATTTTGCATAACTTCCTGGGAGTTTCAGGCATGGGTCAGCCATGAAGGCTCTGCAGTGAAATATAGTTCTCAAAACTGCTGAGCCCTGAGATCAATAGAAGTTTTGACTGCTAAACAGCTTTTAAAACTAGCTTTCACCACTGCTGTATGTAAAAGAATATGGTAATAATTCTCTTAAAGTATGTTTTGAGAGTTACTTCATTTGTAAGTGCTCTAAAGTAACAACATAGAATGCGTTGTACATTTATAAATCAAGACTTGGAGTTACTTTCTAGATCAGGTGAAACAGCAGTAGTTGTTAAAGAAGTCAGTCTGTGTCCAGATGACTTTTGTGTGATAAATGATCTGTTGTAACCTCACTACATTGGAAGCTTATGTTTTGGTGTTATGTAAGTCTGTAACTTAATCAAAACTGACACATTTTCCACGGGGATGAATTTTTTGGGAGGAGTGGGAGGTATATATTTATTATTATCTTCTTTTAACAGAAAATGAATATTCTAGCTGAATGAAGGACCTTATTCTGTCCACAGTAAGCTTGCTCCTGTGGTCTGCTCTTTGTCTGAGAATAGCTTTTTTTTTTTCTTGTCGCCTCCCCCTCTCGCTCTATTTTGTTGTACCAGGTCACTGAATATTGCATATTTCTAATTCTCAAATCTTGAACTCCAGGTGAACTCGGAGTATTTTCAGCATTCTTGTCTTCAATGAGTAAATGATGTGTGGTTTGTTTTACAGCAGTCACACCTGATAGCTTGCTTGCAAGCTTACTAGATTTACGTTAAAGAATAGTTTTAGAAAAAGGATATCTTTAGTTTTTTCTCATGCACACATGCTTCCTCTCTCACACTCTTTAATACTGAGGCTCCCAGTGGTTGGCTAAAAGGATCTTAATTTTGTTGGTGTTTTTTTTGTTTCATTTTGTTTACACTTGGGATGAGAGATATATCATGGCCTGTTCTGTGACTTAAATTCCTTTAAAGTCATTCAGTAAGGCCTGCTTGCCTTGGATTATAACAACTTCAACAGATAAAAATGTTTGTTTAATCCCTTACGTGTTCATTTATTGAACAAAGGATCTCGATTCCAGGTCAAGAATGAATAAACTGGTTGAAGTATCTTAGCTTCAGATTTAATATGCTAACTTTGCTTTTGTAATGTAGCAAATTTGTTTTCCTCTTGATGGGTATATTCTTGACCAATGTTTTTCAGTCTGGTTAAATCAAAGGCTTTGCCTAAACTTCATCAGAGATGTTTTTACACCATGTATTCCAGCAGGGTACACCCTGTATCTGTCAGATGTGTAGAAGTAGGCTTACACAGGACTTCCTGTGACAGTTACTCATTTTCACACTCCTTCTGTGGACTGGTGCTGCTTCAGAGCCAGTAAGTGGAGTGACACTCCTGCATGAGGGAAGTTTCCTTAGTAAATTGCAGACCTGAAACAGCTCTGTAACTGAGAGAAAACTACACTTGAGGTGACAGGGATAGGAATGAGCGATCAGGAACAGGGCTATAATTTTAATGTGCCACCTCTAAACCACCTTGCTAGTAGCAAAATGTTAAAGTTTGAGATTGTAGCAAGCATGTCTGTTGTTCATCAGTCCTTCAGACTTGCAGAACATAAAAATTGTATCCTTATTCACTGTACCTGTAGCACCACAAGGTAAGCATGGAGGCAGATAATATCTGCTATCTTGGTAAGGTATCTGTTTTTCCAGCCACATGCTGCTGTATTTGAAGGGACAGCTATATATCTGCATAATAGTCGGCTTCTGTCTGAATTCAGGTATCTTGTGCTCTTGCCCTGCTTCTCGCACTTCAACAAGGTACCCAATGTGCCATGGTAGAGACTTTCATAGATCTGTATGTATTAATACTGTATTCATTTTGTATTTTGCACTGAAGAGCAAATTAACATGTTGACCTTTTACTGAAATATTGATAATGTCAGCTGGCGCAGCATGCTCTGAAGTAAAATAGGACCATAAGTCTAGGCTCTTTGCAACCTCAGGCAGCTGCTATATGTGGACCTCTAACTGGGTTTAGATACCTTTTTTTTTTTTTAACTACAGAATATATTTGAATTTGTCATTAACCTCATAGTGTTGTTTTACATTTGAAACAATTTGTATTACAACTTTACTTTTCCAGAATCTGTTACAAAAGAGGAAGCTGATGAGGAAGACGATGACGATGAGGAAGACGATGACGATGAGGATGATGATGATTCTGAAGTTAAAGAAGAAAATGGTGTATTAGTCTTAAATGATGCGAACTTTGACACCTTTACTGCAGATAAGGATACTGTGCTGCTGGAGTTCTATGCACCATGGTGGGTTTAAGCTTGCAGTATCCCTGTGCGTTCAGCCCTGCCTTAGGTTTGGGGTAGGGTAGATGTGAGGGTTTTCTTGACGGTACACCCTCCTGAAAAGTGAGCTTTGGTTGGAATGGCTCTCGGGGGAGAAATGGTAGCTTGATATTTCTTGTTTTTCCCGAGATGTGTTTAGGTAAACGATTTTAGGGCATAAAAAGTTGTCAGTAGCTTACAACCGTGAGGAAAAGCTGCAACAGCAAAAGCAGAGGTCTGGATCATGACTGGATCGTGGTTTAATAATACAGGGTGTTTAGAAGTGATGCCGGAGTAACTAGCTTCTAGGAGAAGCATGGGTCTCTGCTGTGGTCCTGGGCAGGGGATGGGGGCAGGAGATAGTTCTTCCCAACAGGGTGTGGAGGTGTTCCTTTGTCTGCCCACGTTCCAGGTGATAGAGCAGCTTGTTCTCACTGCGCAGATGTGAGTCGTACTGAGGGATCCCATGCCAAGAGAAGCACAGTCCTGCTTTCATCCTTGCTCAGTGTTTGTCAGGGAGTGAAGACAGAGCTGTGGTACTCATAGGGTAGATGTGTCTGGCTTTTTGATGGGTTATATAGGAGTTTATAGAAGAGGGGACTCCTGGTTCTGTTACTACATCCCTGGTGTGGGGATGTGCATAACCCCATGCAGATTTGCAAGCTAGCGGTTGACTGGCTGAAAAGCACTTTGCAGAAAAAATCTTGACCAGCCTGCTGTATCACAAGATGAGCATAAGCCAACAGTGCAGCTTTACAGCTAAGAAGGCCAACTTAATCTTGGGCTATTTTAGTGAGAGTGTAGTCAGCAAGTTGAGGGCAGTGCTTTTTCGCCTGTATTGTACACCTATGAGACTGCATATGGAGAGCAGTATCCAGTTCGGAGTTCCTAGTAGAAGAAATAACAGTGATACAGCTCAGTGGAGGGATGCCAGAGTGGGTGGGGGGCTAGGGCACATGACATAGAAGAGAAGCTGAGAGAATTGGGATTACTCAGCCTCAAGGACAGCAGGCTGAGGAAAGATCTTACTGCTGTTTGCTGTTTGGGAGGATCGAGGTAAAACAGACCCATTCTTCTCTGAAGTGCAAGCAGAAGGATGAGAGGCAACAGGCACAAGTGGCACACTGGGAAATACCCAGTCATAAGGAAAAGCTTCCCAAATGCGGATGATCAGATGGTATAGCAGGTTGTCCAGAGAGACTGTGAGCTCTTAGTCCTTTGAGGTACTCAAATTGGGCTGAACAGGGCCCTGAACAACCTGGTCCAACAAGAACTACTTTGAGCAGGAGGTTGGACTGGGTACCTTCTTGCAGTCCCTTCTAACCTACCTGTTTCTATGGCCAGTTGATTATTCATCCTGAAAGGTTCTTGATTTCCACACGCACACACGCCCGTTGTGTTGGTACTCTTGGGTCCTATGGACTTCCAAAAAACTCATAACGCAGAACCTCTGCACTCGCTCGTCTCAATGGAGGAGGCTTCCATAGCAGGGGAATTGTCAGAAGGTTTTGCTTCTCCTCAAGCTCAAGTCACTGCCCTTGCCAGAAGGATACGGTGGGAGTAAGGACATAGCTTATGCATATTGTCAGCTTAAACGGTGCATTGTTATGCATCTACGTGATGATGATAATTCTGTTGATGTACCGGGGTGCATTGAGTAACTCCATAGCACTCCAGGGAGCTACAATGGATTCACCTGTGTATAATGGAGACAAAGAATTTAGGTCAGAATGCATTTTTTTTTCATTTTTAAAGGCAAAAGTAAGATTTGTGGAGAGAAAAACGAGAAGAATACGTTTGTAGTGAAGTTACTGAGTTAGTGTTGCAGACAACCTCTTTTCCTTCACGGCTTAGTGATAAAAGGGATTTTTGCATTTTGCTGATCCTTTTCTAGTCTTTGAATGGGAGAGGGAGAAATATGATCTTACTTGAGGTGGTTTTGTATTTTAACTAACTTACATTGAGTCTCATCACGCAGAAATCCTTCCCTGCTTGGTCCTAGATACTATCTCTGGAGGTATAGCTTGCCTGCATTAACATCAACTTCAACTCAGCAAAAGGACACGTGGTCATTGCAGACTAAAGAGCTCTTTTCTTTCTACTCTTACTCTTGCCAGTGGTGAGGCTAGGCTATCTACTGCACACTAAGTTTGCCTTTTTTTCTTTTTTTTTCCTCCATTGTTACTGGCTTTGTCTTCAGCTTGTCAAGTCATATTTAGGTTTTCCTGTACTAGTGTGCTCTGGCCCTCCAATTTTTATAGCAGGAACATCTGTTCTTCCCAAAGAGCTCTGGTGCCAGAGAGCGAGTGAGGGAGACCTATGTTACGATGAATGTGAGATTTTAGTAAGCTTAATGAATTTCTAGTTCATTTTTCTTTTTAGCTTGGTTTAGGCTCACAGATAAGGAAGATGGACCCAGATTAGGGAGAAGTTGAGGCCCAAGACACAATATTTGGGGAGGGGGGATGGGGGCAGGGAGGAGAAGCAGCATGAGGTTTACAGTTTCTTTTCAAAAGCGGTTGTTAGGGTTTTTTTTTTTTTTTTTTTTTTTTTGCTGTGATGTTAGGCACCACATATGGAAATGTTACCTTCTGACTGAAAAAGCAGTGGAAAAGTGGTGCTTTGATTCCTTTTCACATAATGCCATGGGCATGGCAAACTTCCGAGTAACACGTAAAGTTTCTTGAAAGTATGATCACTTGAAAACAAGAGCTATAATGAAAAATGAATTGTGTAAATCCAAAATGCAGATACAGAATGGTATATAGACAGCACTTCTGAGTACATTTATTCTAGTGTATGTCACAGAACAACCATTAGCTACAGTTACTGTGTATCGGTCAGTGATTTGAAACATAATAAGCAAAAATGTTCTGTGTTGATGCTGTGAATATTTTGAGAAAAGACCTGGAAGTGCAGAGTGACAAAATACCTTTTAGGTCCATTGTAGACTTGTTTACTTGTGTCTCCCTCTCCTTCTGGCAGGTGTGGACATTGCAAGCAGTTTGCTCCTGAATATGAAAAGATAGCTAAAACTCTGAAGGAAAATGACCCTCCTATTCCAGTTGCCAAAATTGATGCTACTGCAGCCACTTCACTAGCAAGTCGTTTTGATGTTAGTGGCTACCCAACCATCAAAATTCTGAAGAAAGGCCAACCAGTGGACTACGATGGCTCTCGGACAGAAGATGGTAAGCGTCAGTCCTTTGCAGTTCTCTGTAACAAAGCAAGAAAGTTATGATCTTGCTTATTTTCATGGGATATGTTCATTAAGTCTCCTATAAATGGCTTTGATCTTGAGTTCCGTTACCTTAAGTAAAATAATTACTATGACTGAAATTTTACCTAGTCTTCTAAATTGGCTGTAGGCTGAAAGACAGTTTCACAGGTAGGATGGTTACTGATGGAACGTTCCTAGAAGAGGAGGTAGTCTCATGCTCACAGGGTTCACCAGTCAGAAGCACTGGATCTTTATATTAATGGTGGATTTTAGAACTGCTGCTTAATGTGTCCAACTACAGGCTAGTCAAAAGGGGAAAACACTATCTTTTCTGACTGTTTTTTAGAGGGATTCATGAAATAACTTGTTGGAAGTACATAACTAAGATGTGCTAATGTGGGGTAGAGAACATGTTAAAGGGCTTCTTGGTAATACTGCCTGTATGTTTGGTCCATAATTGCCACTCTGATTTCAAAATGTTCATATCAACTCTCTGCCTTGATATACTACAGATATGACGATGCGAATTTGCTAACTGGGCAATTGAACTGTCTTTCAGCTATTGTGGCTAAAGTCAAGGAAGTTTCTGACCCCAACTGGACCCCTCCACCAGAAGCTACCCTAGTATTGACCCAGGATAATTTTGATGACGTTGTGAATGGTGCTGACATAATTCTGGTGGAGTTCTATGCCCCGTGGTAAGCAGGAAGGCAGTTAGCTCTGCTTTTCTAGCATAGCTGTCCTGAAAACAGTTGGTAAAGCTAGCAGACGGGGGCTGATAACTGCCAGATACAACGGTTTTCTGTCATTATGCCTCTTCTAAAGCGGCTTGCCTCAGCACTGTGCAGATGTGTCTAGCTCTGTGTATCAATTCTAATCTGGACCTAAAATCATATTACAAGTTACTTGAAGACTAGACTGAATCTGCATCTCAGCAGGGGATGGGTTCCAGAACTTTATTGCCTGTGTAGTTTGTTTCTTGGAATTTTTCCATATTTACTAAGTTTGGAACCTGTTGGGAGGTATTGCAAACTCTTGAAGGAGGTTTGTCCTTAGTTTAAAAATTCATATCTCTGAAAATGAAACTGCCTTGGTAATGCAGGAGCAAGCATAAAGGCTAGCTTCAGGTTGGGAGAGAGAAGTCTCCCTGATCTGGGACTTTCCTTCATAGGTTGAAGTGAATGATCCCATTTCTACTTTTACTGTCCGTGAAAACTTAGAACAGTTCTGCTTCAGGTGCAGAAGGTACCTAGTAGGACTTACGGATTGCAAAGTACCTTTTCTTTCCCCCTTCCCTTTCCTTAGGTGCGGACACTGCAAAAGGCTTGCACCAGAATATGAGAAGGCTGCCCAGGAGCTCAGCAAACGGACACCTCCTATTCCTCTGGCTAAAGTCGATGCCACTGCTGAAACTGAGCTTGCTAAGAAATTTGATGTTACTGGCTATCCAACTCTGAAAATTTTCCGCAAGGGCAAACCTTATGACTACAATGGTCCACGAGAAAAATATGGTATTATAACTTTCATTTTCTAAGAGCTTGACCACGAATGTATTGACATAACTATAGACAAACTTGTTCACATCATAGGAATAGTATTTCACTTGAAGAAATCTGGTTCTGTGGTAGCTGGAGGAACCTGAAAAATACATGCTCTAATACCCAAATGGGCTAACAGGATAAAGTTTTATCTCTGATAATTTTTACAGCATCTTTTTGTCAGATGGTACCATAGGCTCCTTTTAATGTAAGTTAAATACACATAGTAAAGCAGTGGCAGTACGAGAAAATAGTGACTCTTAATTACTGTATGGAGAGCTTTGGAAGGGCTGGCAGTGTTCAGTACTGGAAAGTTAAGGATTTTCAAGCAGGATTTTGTCTAATGGCAGGGTTAGGAGACAGCAAATGATCTTGAATTTCAGAAAGGCTGGTTACTTGCAAGGTCAATAACCTGAAATTGTACCTAGAACCAGAACCTTAAAAAAAAAAAAAAATAAAAAAAAAAAAAAAATAAAAGCTATTAATTTGATGTCTTTTGTTATGGTGCACAGATAGCTGTCCATGAAAAATATGATATTAAACAGTGCCAGAGAAGGGAACCTCTGAATCTTTCAGATGAGTAAATGTTCTGAGCAATTTCTTGGGGATGGTTTTTTTGTCTTACAGGTATTGTCGATTACATGATTGAACAGGCTGGTCCTCCATCCAAACAGATTCAGGCTACCAAACAGGTACAGGAATTTCTGAAAGATGGGGATGATGTCATCATCATTGGTATTTTTAGTGGAGAGAAGGACAAAAAGTATCAGCTGTATCAGGAAGCAGGTAAAGAATGCTTTAAAATATTAAGCAAAAATGTTTGGGATTCTGCCCAGGACCTTGTAGGCATAGACAGAAGAGTTCCTTTATTTCTGCTCTTAGGTTGGTGGGTGGGTTTGAATTGGAAAGAGAAGGGGTGGGGGGTGAATTAAAGGGTGGTGTTTCACTTGCATTCAAAGGAAAAAAAAAACTCACAGCAGACATCAAGGATATAATTGGTGTATCAGTTTGCCAGTAGCAGGAGATCTTAGCATTATGCATTTCTAAAATAGGAGAACTAGGAAGGAAGGAGAATTCCTAGCTGAGGAACAAATTCCAAGGTCTTGACTTAAAGCCTGTCTAGTTTTATCAGCTCATGTTGTGGTTTCCCATCTGACAGCTCCGGATGCTGTGCTCTACTGAACATCTTTGGGGTGGGGAACCTGAAAAAAAGGAGAAAGTTCATCTGCTGCAGAAAAGTGCTGGGTCAGGAGTGGGGAAGAAGAGAGGAAAAAGAGCAGCTTTGTAATTGCACAGACCGGGACAGGCAGAGAGGCAAGTTAAGAAGTCTTGCAAAGGAGTGTGTGGGGAGGGATGTTGAGAGGTGAAAGGCAGAATATGAAGCAGAGACTCACTTTGATCAACTGATGCAGCAGGTTCTTTTTAGGTGGTTGCTGGAGATTGGGAAGCCCCTCTGAGAAGATGAAAATGGGCTGGAAGGGGCCTCATTGTCTATCTCTGGACTGGTATAGCTCAACCATCCCTGGCAATGTCTGTTCCTAAAACCCTCTCTGATGTGACATATTTGTCCTGTTAACAGTATTTTCTACCACTCAGAAGAGGCCAAGCATTGCTGCCTGACTCCCTCTGATTAATCATTCTGTTTTGCATGCTCAAACTACTCAGAGTCACTCTTGGTTTCTGCCAGTTTTGAGAGCAATATGGGCAATCCATTTTCCCCATGGCTATGCTTGTTTGGAGCTGCCATCACTTACAGTTAGAGTTGGAGCTTGGGCTACTTCAACCTAGTAAGGTGCAGCATTATTCTGCAGGCTGCCCCATAGCACATAGGTTGACTAGATGACTGAGTTCCTTTTTAGCTCTTCTTTATTTGCGGAAAGCCAAGAGTTAGGAGACCACTAGAGGTAGGGGGTTCATAGGGTATGTTTTGAAAGCTGTTAAAGGTTTTGTAGCATTTAGAGTAAACCCTCAAGCAGATGGGCTATTCAAAATCATTCAAGGAGAGCTATTCAAATTTTATGCTCTATTGACTTCTTTTTAAATACTTCTCACCCTCTTTGGATGGAAACAGTTGAAAGATGGTAAAACTTGTCTCAGGCTTTGCTGCAGTCCAAGTCTCTGAGAATGGGAAGAGAATTCCCTTGCAGTGCAGTTCTAAGGTTTCAGTCAGAGACTCATAGATAATTACTTTATGATTTTTTTTTTCCTCATCTTTCTCCCTAATCTTAATTTTTCAGCTAACAGTTTAAGAGAAGATTACAAGTTCCATCACACCTTCAGCAACGAGATTGCAAAACTATTGAAAGCATCACCTGGAAAACTGGTTGTTATGCAGCCAGAAAAATTTCAGTCAAAGCATGAGCCAAAGATGCATGTTTTGGATCTTAAAGTGAGTAGTTGGTCCAAAGCTACAAAATTTGCTCACAAATTTATAGGAAGGCTCTTTACTCTGTATATATGAGTAGTTGACCTCTTCCTGTTGGAAATACTTATTTAATATTTGGAGCAGCCTGTTTTTTTCCCTATGAAATTCTGCTTCTTTGTTCTAATAAGCTTGATAAAGTGAACCCAGAAGTTATATATTCAAATAGTAAGTTAGTGTAGTATTAATCTAAAGGTGGAATACTACATTATCCATAGTGTTTAAGGATTTGAAGGATATGGTAAGGGCATTGTGCATAACTTCCTTTCCTTCTCATTTGTGTACACAAAAAACATTATTTTGCAGTAATGTGTAGTAGGAATATCACTTAAATCCCCTTTTTCCCTAAACAGGACTCTACAGATGGATCAGAAATTAAAGCGCATGTGCTAAAACATGCCTTGCCTCTAGTTGGTCATCGCAAGCCTTCCAATGAGGCTAAGAGATATACTAAGCGTCCCCTAGTGGTCGTCTATTATACTGTAGACTTTGGTTTTGATTATCGTGTTGGTAAGTTAACTAGGAACACCTTTGATCCACTTCACAAGGAGGAAAGCAGTTAACTAGAAATCACTAATCTTGTGTTCTGGTGATTTCAGCTACCCAGTACTGGAGAGAGAAAGTCCTGGAAGTGGCCAAAGACTTCCCTGAATATATTTTTGCTGTTTCTGATGAGGAAGACTATTCTTCCGAAATAAAAGATTTGGGCCTGATTGAGAGTGGAGAGGATGTCAATGCAGCAATCCTGGATGAAGGTGGCAAGAAGTATGCTATGGAGCCAGAAGAGTTTGATTCTGATGTACTCAGGCAGTTTGTGCTGGCATTCAAAAAAGGTACAGTTCCTAAAACAGGATTCTCTTTCACATTTACCACTTATTTTTCCTTCCAAGAGTGTTTTTCCTGAGGTGATGGGTACAATTGATATTAATAATTAAAATCATATACGCAACCTTAGTATTTTGTGGCTTACAGATTTTGGATGTCTTTTTGCCTCTTTCCGTTAAACTCAGTTCACTAACTTTGCCTGGACTACACTGTGGCATCTGGCTAGATTTAATATTGAATATATGTTTGGCAAGCTTAATATGTTCTTGTAGCTTTGAAGTGCAAACTGATGATAATTTATATTCATGATTGGCGTAACAAATCAGTGTCTAATTTATTGTTGACAGATGCCCCTAAAAACAGAGAGAGAGAGAGCTTCCAGGCAAATGCAAAACAAATTTTGTTGCCTATATTTCACAAACTTCCTGTATTAAAACGTTGCCAGCAAAGTAGCCTGTGTTTCATGCCAAGAAAAGTTCACTTACTGGCACAATACTCCCTGACGGGAAGATATATTCTTGCTCTTTTTTTTTCTTAACAGAGATCGTAAGAATTGCTCTTGTTATATTCTAATAATGGTGTGTATTTTGCTTCTTTATAGGAAAACTGAAGCCTATTGTGAAGTCCCAGCCAGTGCCAAAAAATAACAAAGGGCCTGTAAAAGTGGTAGTGGGTAAAACATTTGACACCATAGTAATGGATCCAAAGAATGATGTTCTCATAGAGTTCTATGCCCCATGGTGTGGACACTGCAAGAAACTAGAACCTGTGTATACTGAGCTAGGAAAAAAATACAGGAATGAGAAAAATTTAGTCATAGCCAAGATGGATGCTACTGCCAATGATGTGACAAATGACCGCTACAAAGTGGAGGGATTCCCCACTATCTACTTTGCTCCGAGGGACAAGAAGAGCAACCCTATTAAATTTGAAGGCGAGGACAGAGATTTAGAGCATTTGAGCAAATTTATAGAGGAGCATGCGACAAAACTTTCCAGAACAAAAGAAGAGCTTTAGATAAGTTGAGGGTGGTGAAGAAGGAATCGTTTGTACGTTATAGTTAAAGCAAGTTACTGACAAAACTCATTGAGAGAATTCGGCAGTTTGAGCAAGGAAATTCTTGAGCAGTAAAGCAATTGCAGTATCTTTTTTTTTGTATTGCAGAAAAGGTTTTTTGTTTTTTCTGGACACTGAACTTCTCTCTGATGTGAATGTCTTACATTAGTTATGATTTTGATCTTTGGAGAAAAATACATCCTTTATTTTTTGTGACTATCTTGAGCTTGATTATTTGATTCCAGTGCAGCTCTTTTTTAACTTAAAAGATTTTACCAAAAAAAGAAGGGTGGGGGGAGGAATCCCTCTGCTTCTTTTATTCTGTTATTTGTTGGTGTGATTATTGTTGGGTTTCTTGTTTGGTTCGAACCAAACTCTATTCTATTGTATTTTTGTATACATTCATTTGACTGTAGCATTATATTTGTCACTTAGGGCAGCAAAAAGATTTCTGAATTGTAGACTAATGATCTTACTGAAATTGGACACAGCAACATGCTGACTAAATATGCCCATGGCCTGGCTGCTTTTGTATTGTGTATCTCTGTAGAGAGG
The DNA here is from genome assembly GCF_028389875.1 of Rhea pennata. Lineage (NCBI taxonomy): Eukaryota > Metazoa > Chordata > Aves > Rheiformes > Rheidae > Rhea > Rhea pennata. The sequence continues at coordinate 60,663,923 of NC_084664.1, read as the reverse complement.
GTGATGCTAAAACACTAAGTTTTTCTAGCTGGCCTGTCTATACCAGCACATATTCATCAGTCTGTCTTGGAGGTCTTCCCAAGTATGTTTGGAATAGAAGGAATGCATCCATAAGCTTATAGGCCATGTCAGACTGTCCAGACTTAATGACATCAAGGACTAGCTTCTAAAACAGTTGAGTTGTATTTTGGACAAATTACTTAGAGTTCTTTCTCCTTAAAGTGCCAAATTTTCATTAGTCAATAAGAAGGCAAAATAAAGAACTTGGGATGTTGGCAGCCTTTAAACCATGGGGTTACCAATGCCTAAAATGAAAAATCCTAAACTAAAATGTGTTTGAAAGCATTGCACTCAGCACATCTGGACTATGACTACTTTCTTGAGTAGTGAGAGAGTCCTGCCTCCAAAGGGAAATGGGACAGAATTGTTGGAATCTGTAGTAAGCTGCTTCCTTTTTGGTGATTCAGAAATCACGACTGTGTTGCTGACTTTCTGAAAAAAAGGAGCAGACCTTACCTGTTGGGATAATATTTGTTTTTAGATTTGAGAGTTGCTAACCCCAAAGTGGGTGGAAAGAAGAGGTAGAAAGAGAAAGCTGGGTATGTAAAGGTGGGCAGAAACCTTTTGGGCCCTATCCATAAAGATGGGTCTTATCTCTCCTGCAGTTGCTGTTGCTAGGTCAAGGAGTTAGGTGCAGCCTGAAATGCAATTTGAAACAACTCTTGTCATGGGGTTACTCTGTATGCTTTTGTCAGGTACCAGATAGTATGTGCAACTCTTCCTCCTTGTCGTCATTTTTTTTTCCTTGATATGTTAGAGAAAAGATGAAGTCATTTCAAGCATCTCCAAGCCATTGCTTTTGATAGGTAGCAGGTTTTTTTTTAAAAAAAAAAAGAAAAAAAGTAGTACTATCTGCCTCTTCTCAGAGCTCTGATGCTGCAGTGTGTGCCACTAGTGCATGTGTCACTAGAGCAATTTTGTTACAACTTAGTTTTACAGATAAAGCTCCTTGTGTGTGCTACCCTGTCTCATAAAAGACCAGTACAATCAGTCTTCTCTGCATGTTTCTTTACTGCATTGTGTTTATGTGCCCTCTAAAAAGCTGAAAACTAAAGTCTTGTATGGAGACAGATTTTTTTGCATAGCAAGGATAAACCTTCATTCAGAAGGTGGCTGGACCCAAAGCAGCAAGGGGGTACATAATCCTTAACCTTTGCTGCATCTTTGTATTCCTGTTGAAAAGATTTGTCCCCTTGCTGCTGGAACAGGGAGCTGTCCCCCACTGACTGTGCTATCAGTACCCAGGAAAAAGTGACTATTGAATCATTCTTGCAGAGGCTCCATAAAGGCTTTTTTTGTTACTCAAAATTAAATTGACGTTAGTGAACAAAGCACCCCAACAATCTCTGAAAGAACACGACAGTATCGAATCCCCATTGAGTGCTGGGATGTGCTTCAATGACATTCAGCTCCTGTTGTTTATCAGCAAAAGCTGAAAACTGCTAAGCAAGTATTCAGATCAGGTCTCAATTGCTGCTTTGTGTTTAAGCAGTGTAATCATTCACTTGAGACCCTGGCATTGCCATTCTCCTCTTCCCACAGTAGAGGGGGGGCTTCCTCCTCCTTTATCCTTACATGTGTGGATATATATTGAGCTTATGCAGTACTTCAACTGCAGGGCTCTTATTGAGTGCTTTGTCTTGACATCACTTTGCCATTTCTTTATGCAGCTTTCCCTTCCCTATAAGAAGGTTGTAAAATGCACTTCACTTCTGCAGTCTTAAAGACTTGTGTTATATAGCAGTGTGCATAGGAAACAGACTGAGATCAGTCTTAGCTGTGCATCAGTTTATATTACAATTGATTTTTGAGCTCTGGGAAGCGTACCTAAGACTAAATTTGCCCCTCTCTTCTGTCCTGTCTCTTCCCAACTTGAGACAAACTCAGTTCTTCACGTAGCAGTAGGGCTTGCTTAGTACTGCAGAAAACTAAATTGTTCCTACTTATCATTTGTTCTTGCAGTAGGTTAGTTGCAGGTTCATGGGGTAAATTTCAAAACAGAGGACACTGATAAATACAGAACATCCCTAGATACATGCAGAGGGGAGGAAATCTTTGCTAGTGGCAGTGGTTGCTGTGGCAGTTAAAGCTCCATTGTTGCTCAGGACAAGAACCGTCATCTTGCAGCTACTAACTTACTGTCTCCGAATATTAATGTTGTCGTTGCTAGTGTTGTACTATTTTTAAGACTTCCTTCCCAGCAGAAAGTAGTGTGGGTTGATACCAGTCTCCTGCATTTAAAACAATCCTTCTGGCCTGCCAAGAGCTATTGCACCAATAAAAAGCACTAGGCCCAGAGGGGTATCTTGAGTTGAACTTGCTCATCATTCCTGCCTGCTTTCCTGTCTCTGCCTGTGCACATGAAGGCAGACTGGAGCGCAATTTTTTCAGAGCTGTGCACAAGGACCAAAATTTTACTCTGGAGCAGCAAGATGGAGCTAAATTAGGAAGGCTAAGAGCTGTAGTATTACTAACTCTTTGATATCTGTCAGCTGTAAAAGTAGGCACTATTAGCCCAAGTCAGTTAAGAGTTTATGAGCAGTAGAGTGAATCAAGTAATTCATTTTTATGTGGATGTTGGCCATAGTTCATGTGCATCTTTGGCCATGCCACCATGACGTCTGTGCCTCATAAATTATTTGTCTTCGTTTCCCAGCAAGAGAAGAGGTACAGTCATCTCTAAGCATTGGGCAAAGTCATATTGGAGAGTAAACTTCTTTCTTCCCCTAGCTCCACTCTCCTGTCCCTACTGAGTGCACTATCAATATCACATAGACTTTCTGTGAAACTTAATCCTGTATTAGAAGTCTCAATGGAATGGCTTCATCATTAGGCTTCTGAATAATGCTTTCTACCTGAACAGCAACTTTAACACAATGGATGCCTTTATGGGGGGAAGATGTCATGATCTTTTGTAATTTCTTATGAATACATTCGTATTTCTGTGCCTTAGAAAGGTGCATCTGTTACAGTATCACCAAGTGTCACTAATCTGTTTTGGTGGACTCTCTTCTCCCCTTAGAGAAGAAGAAGAAAAAAATGTGTGCAGTGAGAAAAAAAAAAAAAAAAAAAAAAAAGTTGTTTTCTCCTACCCACATCTGTATAAGTGTATGACATCATCTCTGATAATAGTTCCAAGTGATGAAAACCTGCAGTTTATGCTTTAGTATAGGGTAGATTTGTGCAGTAGCAACAGTTTCCAGGAAGGTTTCAAGAAAGTCTGTCCCACTATGGTCATGCACACATCCAATAGTAAACAAATTATTCTGTAAACTTAATAAATCTTTTAAAATACTCGAACTTGGGAAGATTTCTTTAGGGCCACCTTCTTGTCTTGAAGGACCAAGGACTAAGGTAGGTAGCAGTTCTAACCCAGCCATCTTTTCCTGAGGTGTGAGCTCAATACTCATGTGCAAGACATTCCAGGCCAGTGTTCACAGTAGCCTTTTATCTTTTTTATACTACTTAACTGTTAGTTATGGAGATATTTAGGGATGGTCCAAGATTTAGTTGGTAACAAGTAAGGCAGTGTAAAGAGGAGGAGACTGTATCCTTTCTGCTACATGCTGATGCAATAATTTTCTGAAAAGTGGGATGTAAATAAGACTATTGCAGAGAGACTATTAGGTCAAAGGCTTTTCAAAAAGGAGCATTAACTGTACTAGCCAGGCTTATGTCCTTCCTCTGTGGTAGGTGGGAGAATTTGCTGCAAGCAGCTTAAGCTCCAAAATGCTTTTCGGTCACAGTCAGAATTGGACAAGGATCAGTGAATTAAGTACTGCGGTGTGTATGCTCAGCCCTTGATGTGGAATGGAAAGGCTAATAAATCAAGAGATAGGTAAACAAGCATGTACCCAGTTAGTTAAACTGGTACATAGCCTTGTGTGTGTTTAGCAATTCGGTTCAGGTTTGCTGTACTTAAGCTGCAAAAACCCCCTCCCTCTTCAGTGCACAGTGGAGCAGGATACCTAAACAACCCTAGCACAAAGCAGTGAAATGCTCTTGTCCCAGCTGATCACAGCTATCAGGTTTCTAGGATTTCAACTAGCAGTGCTGCATAGCTTGAAATATGGTGGTGTGATGAGGATCACCACACATCACTGCCTGCACTGCATTGATCAGAGGAGATCACTTTTTTTTTTTTTTTTTTTTTTTTTTTTCCCCCACATGTGAAGGACTCCCACTCTCTTCCCACCTGGATCCCATATTAGCTTATGTAAAGATACACCTCTGTGAACAAGAGAAAAATGTCTTATGGCGTGCCCAACCTGCATCCAGAATCCTGCTGAGCTCATAAGTCACCTGGTTTTTCTTTCAACTATTTTGGAAGTTACTCTACCCTAAAGCCAGCTCCTGTAGCCACTCTCCAGTGTACTCATGAAATCTAAATTATGATTCCTTTTCCCAGGCTGAGAGAGACTGCTTGAGCCTTAAAGTCCGGAAGGACAGGGCCATTCTTCAGCTCCATTTCTGCATATGGAAAGGAAGAGATTTGTTCTTCAGATTATGAATCTAGCATTAGAGGTGGATGTTTCCCTTTCAGAAATGCTGTTTGTTAAAATCCCAAACTGTCTATGGCTTGTCTAAAGAAAGAATGGAGGAGATGAAACTATTTTTAGCTCAGTCATGCAAAGCAAGTCCTTATTATGCAGTCAATTACCCAATGCTCTGAAAATAAGTTGCATAATGGCTTTCCATATGCTGAGGTTTTGAATAACCAGTTGTTTCCTCATAGTGGGAGATGATACTTGTTACCATGTTTTCAGCCTGTTCTTGATTAAAGCTCTCCTATTTGCTTTGTCTAAACTACAGTAACCTTGAAATTCAGTATGTTTTGCCTTGCAGTAGAGGAGAGTTATTCTGGAAAACGACCTAGCAAATTGCTGCTCAGAATGATAGAGGCGAAGTAACAGAAAATAGAGACAGTGGGCTCAGAAAAAGCAATTGATAGCCCAAATTTCCATAATTTCCCAAGTTTCCAAGACTAGATCAGACCATTCACTCACCTATTTATTTCCTTTATGTATCAGGCCTCAAGTTTTCAGCTGTTTGTTTTCCATATTGAGCTTAATCACTTCAGTTTAACTGATGTACCTCCACAACTTTGTTGAGTGCTAATCTTGATTTCAGAACCACAAAATGCATTCAGGAAATGGAATGTGCCTCTTAAAAGTCAAATTGTTTTGAGTAAGGAAGGTAATTTTACAATCACTAGCTAAGTGGAGTGTTTCATGTTTCTTTTGCTTATGCCTTTGAATGGTAGTGTGTGGCAGTAGTGTATTTGGTGGTAGCCCAAAGGCTTTTATTTTATTTTATTTGAGTGTATGTTTTGAGCTATTTCTTGTCTTTTGCAATCTCAAGATGAAGGAACAAGTAATGGATGGCCACTAAACCTTCACTGGTTTTAATTAAACTGCAGCTTATCCTAAACAAAAGAGAGCTTCACAGAAGACCTGGTGGGTTGAGCTTTGTTCAAGATCCTTCCAGCTAAGCTGGAGGGGAAAGCAATATAGCACATAAATACCACGGATGCAACTCCAAAGATATATTAGTTAGTGTGCTAAACAGTCTATTGAGATATAAGTGGTATTACTAATCTGCACGCCTTTTTATTCTGATAAATTATCCTTAATGTTCAGTTAAAGCAGCTAAATTTTGAAATTGCAAAATCACATTTTAAATACAAAAAAAAGCTCATGGTGGGCTTTTGTTTGTTCTCTTTCATGATGGACCACAACAAAGTGTTAATGAGACCTTTGATTCCAGCTTTTTTTTCTAGAAGCACAACAGCAGGGGTAATTGCAGCACTTCCTCACATTGGAAGCAATCCAAAGGAACTAGCAAGGATCAAAAAGTACTTCTCTGATCACAGCGATGTGACAACAAACTCCAGTGGCATAACCATTTCAATGTTCGTTTTATTTCTAACAATGCAGCCTGTTTTGCTGAGAATTAGGGTGTTGTGTAATGTAGGAATGGTCAACCTTATCAGACACAGCTATTGAACTATGCTTGTGTAAGTAACAAGTCATCCTTTTGGCTGTGAAAACACTGCTGCCTGAAAGACCTAAGTGGTTGGTGGAAAACACATAGCTTGTAAAGGAATGAGGGAAGCAGGATAATAAGAATGTGGTACAAATAATCGTGAATATGTAACCATGAATAGCAGATGACAGCCGTTGTCAAATGCAGATCAATAATTATGTTACTGCAAGCAAACGTGTAGTCTAAGAAAGCATCAGTTTAGACACAGAATAAGCAGAGGTGTGTAAAGGTGTTCTATTTGGAATTACAAGTATCACTATGGTATTGACAAATTGAAAAATACATAGTTTTGAAACTGCTGTTTTCAACTTGTCACTAGCTGAAATCAGTCGGCGATTTATACTACACATTTTTACCAATGATGAAAAGAATGAAGGTGCACTGCCAGACTTGAGAGAGGTGCCTCTGTAATAGACAAACTAAAAGTTAAATTGAAAATTGTTTCATAGACTTTGACCTCCCAGTCAGTCAGATATATTCACCAATGTAGTGCTGGGCTCATTTATTTTCCAACAAAAAGAAATTATTATTATATGGTTCTCTGCTGTCTGAGACACTTCCTTTCTCCCAGATCAAGCTTTTCCTATCTTACTATTTTAAATCAAATTCAGTGTCAAAAGCCTTTCGCAATAAGAAAAATACACCTAGTATAATGATGACAAAGTTTTCCCCATCCAGTCATGATGATTTAAATCTAGTAAAAGACTCAGTACCTTAAAGATTAGGTGACTGGTCCCCTCAGGGGAAAGGGAAGTCTGATGTTTGATACCTAAAAGGTAGAGGTGATTAGAGCACTCGTGTCTAAACAGATCAAGGAGAGATCTTTACTTCCTAAATTTGCTTCAGTGCGCATCTCAAGAACGTGCTCTAGGCATCCAGCTCTACAAGATGGCTAGGCATACCTTCCCGTTACATCTGTTTAGAGAAGCAAAAATCGCTTGGGACATGGAAGGAAAAGGAGGCTTCATCACCGAGTTGGTGGAGATAACTGGCTTGCTCATCTCATTCACAGGATGCTTGGGGCAGTTGGGTGTTTCTCCATCCAGTGCTCAAATCTGACCCACATTGTGCTGGAATGGGGCACTAACAGACATACGCACACCCAAACGCAGGTAGTGAGCAGTGGTTCGACTGCTAGCGATGAGGAGGGAGGGAGGGAGACACCCTGTTGCCCTCGTTCACCCCAGCAAGTCAGTATGGACGGTGTACGTCTGGAGGACGTATCTGCTCCTCTTCCCTGCAAGGACAGCACTGGAGGTAGGATGTGGTTTGAGCATGACAGCTCTTGGTGCTACTTAGTCTGAGGGAATAGACTTAAGTTTATGTGCTGAAGAGTTATAAGGGAAAGAGTGGGTGAGATAAGGAAGTATGGAGCTGAGGGAAAAAAAAAAAAAAAGAAAAGAAAAAGAGAAAATGGATGGAAAAGAACAGAGCACCAGAAGGAAGGGGAACATGAAAGAGAAATGAAGAAACAAAGAGGTCAGAAGACACAAAGATAGCAAGAGTATTGTGGAGAAATACTCAGCTGTCATTTCTTGCTTTAACTTCCAAAGCATAGAATTTTTCCAAAAAGAGTTAAGTGCTATTTTGTAAGGTTCTTCTTCCCCTGGGAAACTTTATTTCTTCTTTGTTTGCATTGAAATATTAATTCATTCTTCAGGTAGTGATTCAGACCCCTGTTAGTACACATCCTTTTTTTTTTTTTTTTTTTTTGCTTATAGTGTCAAAACTATTAGTATCTTTAATTTCTAACCTTTTTTTCCTCTGTGATCTGAGATCAACAGACCAAATGTACCCCTAAAGTGCTCCAATGTGCAGTGAAGCTGTATCTATCTGACCAGCTATACTTTCAGAAGTGAGGTTGTTATTCTTATAACAATACTTAACAATACTTGTATTTGTGTTAACTAGATTATATGTATTAATTCGTGCTCACAAAGAAGCAGCAATTAGTTTTCATAAGTAACTTCTGCAAATATTTCAGTTTTCTTCAAAATGTTTTTGTTCTTTCTGGGGAAGAAACAGAAAGATCTTTTCCCATGGCTTCAAAATTATCAAAAATATTACATCTCTAGGGCTGGTGCTCAAGGACCACTGGGCTCTTCTCTGTGCTCTCTGCCACCCCTACCCCAGATGACAACAGCAGGGGTGGCCCCTACTTGCTTCATAGGGCATTCATAGCACCAACGTGCTGCCAGAAGCTAGGAGGAACCAAATTAATTACAGTTTGTAAAGTTTTCTCTGTCTCAGCTGATCATCTCCATCTGGAGCACCCTGTTCTCTACAGGCCACTGTGTAGCCCTGATTTCAGCATGCTATGGCACTAGTCAGAATTGTTTAGCATGTTATATCCTGGCTTTGGAGGCTGCCAGCAGCACCAGGTGAAATGAACCAGCAAATGTTTGGCTGGAAGCGTGGTTCTTGCAATCTGTGCGCTTAAGGAGAGATTTTGTAAATACAAGGCTGTGAAAACTGAGGTAACAGTATTTTAAGTGTCTGGCAAAGTTAAAAGTTCATTTTTTTACATTATTGTAGGTATTTTTCCTTGCACTAAATCAAATGGAGAGAATGTAAAACACCAGTGAAGAAATGTATGTGGTGAGGTGCAAAAGACTAGTCAAGTGCAGTAGTGGGAAGGGGGGAAAGAGAGAACAAGGAGATCAATCTGTAACTGACTGTGAACAATCAATTGAGATAACCCACTACCTTCGGACCAGCCGAAAGTGCAGTGCTTCGTGACAAGAATTTATATCACCCCTTGCAAGTTTCTTCAACGGTTGGGGTGGCTTGTAAGTTAGTGCCACGCTTTTTACCCGAAAGAGTTCTTCATTTCCCTCTGCTTTCTGAAGAGGAGGGAGACGTGACTGCAAAAACATTCCCTAAATACCTGGTGAATATGCTCCTGAAAGAGGGAATCCGTTGCGCCAGTGCATTCTGGGAAGCCAATATGCAAAACAGGCATGCGCGGCGCCAAAGTGGCGGCGGCCCTGAGGGGAGGGAAAATCTGTTTTTTCGCATAAGAGGGAGCAATAGGGGATTGAGTCCCTGCGCGTGAATTCCGCAAGGTTTCAGAAGGAAAGTCTACAGGATCGGGCACTTGTGAAAGTTGAGGTTTGCGTTAGATCTGCCCTTCGTTGTTGGCCTCGTCAGATTTTATCAGAGGGCTCCCCCGAGCTGCCGTTTTCCCTGCAAGCCTCAGCCTTTGGGTTAAATGAATCCAACGTAGTTACGCTTTTTTAAAAAATTCATTTTTGATAAATAGTTCTGCTCATCCCCAAGCTTCAAGGGAAAATAACTGAAAAACGTGATGTGAGCTTATACTAAAAATCAGAGAAGTAGATTTACACAGAGTGGCCACATATTTTTATTCTGCTTTCTTAAGAACATCAAGCTTCTAGAATCATACTGGTCTATCTCCTTCCATTAGCCAATTTTAATCATATTTGATAGACAGGATCTCAAAAATAATTCAGTTTCTACCAGCTTAGTGGAAGAAAGGAACCTGTCAGCACCTTGAAGGAGGGAAACTCCACAATTTTAAGAAGAATTTTTTTTTTTTTTTCAAATTTCCCTGTAGGGAAAAGGTCTATGTACTTGCTTCAGTTATACAAAGAGCTTTGTGTAATACTTCAGGCAGCCAGCAGACAAAAATCCCTAGGACAGAAGGTTTTCTCTAGCACCCATGCTCTTGAACACTTTGTCAAAAGTGAAGAAATTAAAATACAGCCTCATGCTGTGTTAGCTGGTCTGATGACTGTTAGAGGCCTGATGTGCAATTACTTGGAGAGGATAATACTGTGGCTCTGTAAATATGTGCCCACACTTACAGAAAGCAAGCGTATTGCACATATTCACAAGGAAAAAGAAACTTAAGCCTGTGATTCACTTCTTGCACAGCTAGACAACGGGCCAGCAGAGTGAACTTGGGCATATGTTAGCAGAAGAAGAATTGTGGGTGCGTGTGGTAATGCTATTAACAAAGCATTAATGGGATCTAGAAAGGACACGAGCAATAGCAGTTCTGTTTTAGTGTGCAGTTAAAGTAACTGTAGCATAAAACTAGAAGAAAACACAAAAGATGAAAATGATGTCAACTGGGGAAAAAAAATCTCCAGAGAAGAGAAAATATATGGTCTTGCAAAATGTAATGATGTGACATCTTATACTTCCTTTCAAGCACGCCATACAATTAGTTAACAGTATTTTCTATGCAATGTATAGATACACACTCACGTGACTGCTATGCATATAGTTATTTGCCATTTCTTCATTTCCCTGATATTTAATAGACTACATCAGTTGATTAATGGAGAATGTCATTTGCAGTAATCTGTCCAATACTGAAAATTTGTAAAGAGCACTCTAAGTGATTGGCATGCAATTTTAGATTTGTTTTAAAGCTATAGTTATTCAAAATATTCATTACATCAGCCACAGATTGTAAGTGAATATTTTGGTGCAGCAAGACAACCCATAGTTATCAAGAACCACTTGCCAGCCAAGGCTATTATCTCCTGGTCCGCAGGATTTGTGGTGGCTGTGCAGCTGTTTGCATGGAAGTGAAGATCCTGGTCTGAAATCAGTCTTACTTTTATATAATATAGATAGAAACCAGGCCATGCAGACCTTGGCCCAAACTTGGGCTCCAGCTGAGGACCTCACCACTCTCTTGGGCTTCAAGGAGAATGTTCTTCCTAGAACCTTTTGTAGGTTTATTTATATTATTTACTTTGTTGTACAATTACATTAATAAAAAGAAACTTCTAGGATGAATTTACAGTTGAACCAGCCTAATACCTTACTGATACCAAAAAAGACTTTGGTCCTCCTCTGTTCCACCAGTTACTACATTTTTTTTTCTCTTGCTGGTCACTTTGGTAAGTTAGTTTTCTGCTAGGTTAGTGAGTCAAATCAGCTTGCAAAGGAACTTGATGAGCAGCAGAAGTAGCTGAAGGCGAGCAGCAGAAGTAGCTGAAGGCAATCAGCAGGAGCATGTGGTTAGGATGGGGGGAGAAAAATTGGGCTACGGGACTCCTCCTGTTTGACAGAAACAGGTTGTTAGATCTGCTCAGCTGCAAAAAGGAAATTCATGTTCGAGAAATTTAATATATTTTACGGCTTCTACATGTAGCAAAACCAGACAAGCACTGATTCACATCAATCATTTTCTCCTAGGCTTCTTTCTGGTTTCTCAAAGTGGCTCCTTTTGCTGTGGGAATACCGTATCTGTTCCACCCGAAGGAAGCTTGGGCCAGCCACAGCTGCTTTCTCCCTTCCTGTAATCAGCGCAGTGAAGTGGAAGTAACCAGTAGTTAATCCTCTCTAATTGCTACATTTTCCCTTCCCCCCATAGGCCTATGATTATTGAAAGAAGTTGGGTTTTCCTAGACTTGGAGGGCCTCTCTTAGTCTCTCTCTCTCTCTCTCTCTCTCTCTCTCTCTCTCTCTCTCTCTCTCTCTCTCTCTCTCTCTCTCTCTCTCTCTCTCTCTCTCTCTTTTTCTCTCTCTCTCTCTCTCTCTCTCTCTCTCTCTCTCTCTCTCTCTCTCTCTCTCTCTCTCTCTCTCTCTCTCTCTCTCTCTTCTCTCTCTCTTTCTCTCTCTCTCTCTTTTTTTTTCCTAAAGGCTTGTGGGTACTTGTCTCCGTTCAACTTTAGGTCTGGTACTATTTTTAATTGAGAGTGGTGATCCATAACTGACTTCACTGAGTGCTTCTCAGCTGGGTCACTCTTCAAACTCTTAGAAGTTTCCTGAGGTGTCAGCATATACCCTGGGCATGGTCTGTCATGGTTAAAGGCTGAGCAGGAGAACGTATGGTTTAACTCAATGGCTTTGCTGTACTGGGTGTATAGGGGGACACCATGTGTCCAGGCTGGATGGCATTTTTGGTGCTTCCTGCAGAAAAGATGCAAAAATTTTGTCCTTTAAGTTACTATGCCAGATGCAGGAGGAGACTGACCACCTATCCCTGACTCATTGCTATGTTTTCCTAATCTAGGCTCCTCATCTTTTCCCAGAGCCGAGAGGGTAGGTGCTCTTCTCCTACTATGACCCTACAAACTACTGTTATTTACAAATTACCTGGCCAGCGGAGAGACATCCCTATGAAAAAGCATCAAGGACTTGTTAAGTGAACTATTGGCTCCCTTGAATCTAGAGTGACCCATGATGATGGACAGAAATATGAGATAGCTAAAAGGGGTTATAACAGGAAGGGAAACTCTCCTCATCGCTCAACTAAAGAGGGAGCTGAGTAGTAACTGTAAAGTACTTTTTTTTTGGGGGGGGGGGGAGGGGAGGGAAGGAGGAGTGTAAAGAAGTATGATGATAACCTAACGCTACCTGGTTTACAGGAATGGAACTTCAGCGTTCGCCAGAGCTGCTACTCCGTGTCCTTCAGAAGGGTTCTGTGTTATGTAAAAAAAAATTAACTAGATAAGTCTGTTATCCACAATAAAACCCCAAACACAGAGAGGAGATGGTGAAGCAGAGATACACCCTTCAAGGGCTGCAGCTGCTGTATTTGGCTTGGAGCAGTGTGGTAAACGTTCCCTGCATTTTCCACTAAATGTTAATTTTTTGTAGTGCTGAAAATACCCATATGTTATATGTAATAAAAGTGTAACGTGTAATAAAAGGATAAGGCTTAGCATGGGATGAGTTTTTAATTGTTTGGGTGGATTATTGGTAGCAATGTTTTGACTTTTCCTTTTGGAGGAGAAACTGCAGTGTTATTAAATATCCAAAACTAAAACCTTTATAACTGATCTTTATCTTGAATTTTCAGAGAACAGACTGCAATTAAATAGACAGTCACAGATAATCACTGAGATGCTAATCTCCCGTACTGCCTTTGATGTCAATTTATTCTTTTTCCTTTTTTTCCTATGAAAGGTTTTATTATCCTTGTGTCTCATTACTACAAACTGAGTAAGTTCTGGTTTCTTTGATTTAGTTTGAGTTTCTTTTTTACTTGCTTATTAGGAGATTGTGGACTTGGATCCTTATCTCATCAATTTTCTCTTCTGGAACCAATTATGGGAAGACAGATCAGGTCCAGCTTGTTGCCTAGTCTTCCTATTTACAATGAGAACTCTTTACAAAGGTAGAAAGTAAGGATTCTCTGCGGTCTATTGCTTTATTCAGTGTGGCTAGAGAAATTTTTATAACAAAGGAATTGTTTGCAAATTAATTTATTTTATCCATACTGTTTGACTTCTGTGAAAATTATTTTTTTTCAAGGGAATGGCTGTCTGTATGGTAGCTGTTTTATTCCAGCTAACATGCATGATAGGTTTCCATTTTATTTTTATGCTTGCAGATAGTTGAGTCTATATCTTCAGTAAGTGTGAAACAATATTTGTTTATTAACCTCAATTACTATTAGCAATAATTTACATTGAAAAAGTACCTACAGGTCTCTGCAAGAACTGTGCTCCCCTATGTTAGACAAGAGATAATGCCTGCAAGCTCCTTAAGGCAGAGATTTACTGCATTCTGGTTCACATCAGCTAAGGCCCTTGGAATATGCATGAGGTTAGGGAAGCAATCTGGAATGATACATAGTGCATTGTTAATGGGTGTCTTCTTTAGGTGTATAACACTTCATCATTTTAAATAGGTGGGAAATTACTTTTAAAATTATAGATCTGTATTTTCTAGACAACAGAGAAAATTATTTCATGTGGCACCATTAGCAACACATCCTTCTGAGATCACGCAAGATTTTGTTTTGCCCTACTCAGGGTTTCAGTCCTAAGATAAATAATCTGCAGCACTATGAAAACATTTTGTGTTTTCTGGAGGGAAAAATGTGAAATATCTGGAATTACAAATATGTCTTTTTTGCATCACTTCCTTGCAGTTTAGCATTTGGGAAGTCTTTCCTTCCCTTGCAAATTAGTTAAAATGACTTTATTTACTCTCTGTGGACTACAGATATTTTTATATTCAGATGGGTCTATTGCTTTTCCCTTGGGAACACTTCCTGAAGGAATAACAATGTTGAGTATTTCCAGTTACTATTTCCAACACAAAGCATCTAAGTTAATGCTTAGTTCTCCTTCCGTGGGTTATTTTGGGATAATCCTGTCCTCTCCTGCACGGTGCAGATGACCCTTTGGCAGAAGAATAGCAGTGTTTCTGTGGCACAAGGACAAGACTGTCGTAGAGAAGGTAAAGCTGTCAGGCTTGATGGTGCAGGCACCTCCCTCACCTGGGCAGAGGGGCACGGGGAAGCACCAGCTTTGGGCTGATGTGTGCTGTGTTACTGTACTGGAGACTGGGTTGGGCTCAGCAGCAATCTGATACAACTCATTGGTTTTGCAAGAGGGGGGAAGATTTCCTTAGCTCTTGGTAGATGGAGCATCCACCTCTGCTACTGGGACTAAAGGCCAATGACTGGATTTTGTCTCCCTGTTGGAAATTTCAGTAGTCTCAATTAATTTAATTTGAATATTCTTTTTTCTTGGTCCATTGGTGATGGAGCAAATCAGTGGCTCCGTAAGTAAGCTGCACCAACCTTAGAAAGACCTATCACTCTAGGAGAGGCCACTAAAATTCCTGATGAAATTTCTACATGAGTGATAAGACCAAGAGCACATGCTTGCATGTGCCCATGCCTCTTTCACCGCCACGTGACCTTTATATAGCATCTACTTTTAAGAGCCTCAGATGTTATGACTCCCAAGTATTCAAGAGTCAATTTCCAGCCCTGCAAATTCACAAAATCTTATTCTTCGAAGCAAACACTTTGCAACTGACTTTTTTCATACATGTCTTATAACTAGTGTAAGTGCAGCTTTTTCTGTTTACAGTGCTTGTTTCTTCTTCCTATCAAAATTGGTGACTGCGATATATTTGGAAACCAGCAGAGTGAGCTGTATATTTAGCGTGTGTGCATCCGGAGCGTGTATCCGGAGTTCTGCATAGGCTTCCTTTGCCGGGGTGAAGTCCGGTCTTTGCTCATGTTTCAGAGAAAGGCACGCTCTTAAGGCTTTCTAAAACGGTTACATTCTTTTACCTTCCCAGGTTTGCTAAGCTCCGTGGCAGTGGGGAAGGGCGCTGTGTTAGCAGGATTAGCAGAAGACTCCGGCCGCGGAGAGAGCCCTGGAGATCCCTCCTGCACAGCAGCGGCCCGAGCGCGGGGAGGAAGGTCGGCACGAGCACGTGCACGAGCAAGGCGCGCCGAGAGGGAAGAGCGGGTGGCCCCCGAACGCGTATCCTGCCGGCTGGGGCCCCAGGGAGGATTCTGCAGGGTTCTTAGCCTGTTTAAGAGGCTTACTTTGAAAATGAGGGTGCAGTGCGTTGCTTGGCGAAGGCAGCAAGCAGGGGAGGGGAGAAGCGGTTAGAAAACAGAGGAAAGATAATGTTCCCCCTGTGCAAGAAGAACGAACTGGAAGCGTATACTGTAAAATAAGGGAAATAATGCATTCCTCTGAACACAGCGATGAATAATGCAGAAATCGTTCATTGCACCCTGGGTGCTGCCTCGGCTTCATTACATATCCCTGCAGCAGTATAAATTTTACACGGCGCTTTGCAGAAGAACGTGATGGGTGAGGTGCAGCCTCTTCCCCCCCGCCCACACCGGGGAGCTGCCCCATGTGTTGCAATAACTAAAATGCGCCGGGACCCTTTGGCGGGACAGGGCAGAGGCCACGGCTGAGCAGGGGTGCACGGAGCTGCTGCCGACAGGCGTCCCAGCGTGGGTAGCTGGGCCTAACGCCGGGCTTGCAGCACCAGGCTGACGCCTGCAAGGTCCTACAGGTCTTGCCTGCTCCTCCGCTTCTCTCTCGGCTCATTGCCTGCAGTTCCTTCTTCCGCAGTTGGCATTCCTGAGCTGTTCTCAGTGGGATATCCCGTGGTCCAACCTGCAGAACTGCTGGCCCCTAAGTATTAAAAAAAAGTAAATAAAAAATAGAAGTTGAGCAGTTTTCAATGTGCTGAGATTGAAATAACCTTTCCTGGCTTGTCTTAAATCAATTTTTGAAGTGACGACTGTACGCCTCCAAGGAAAATATTTTTCATGCAAATTCGATCGTAGCACATGATGGTACAGAAACAGGATTTACCTGTAGGCCTATCGAAGCACAGTGGACATTTTCTTCACAGTAGTGTTGCATGTCTACTTGACTTGGGGCTCAAGTTTTCAGTATCTTGTTTTCCTGGCTCTGATAGTTAGTCTCACAACATTGAAGTATAGTACTATAATACTGGTAGTAACACTTTAAAAATACTTAGTTTTGTTTTCTTACAAAAATACAAATGCACTGGTTAGTTTTACGTATCCCACATTTATTTGAAAGCAAAGATTTGGGGGTTTTTAGATGTAAAATGCGTATTTCTGGTATTAAAATCATTGCATTGCCTAGCAAGTGTGTGTATTCCCCAGGTGCATGCAGACTCTCCATCTTTGCTGCAAAGCAAATCGTCGAAGGCTGTGTGAGCGAACGCTGCCCGGAAAATTCTGCTAGGACACGCAGACTCCACTGGGCTCTGCTAAATGTCCTGTGAAGGGTGAAGGTGGGGAGGGGACGTCACTGATTGCTGCTTGGCTTGGATCTTTCGGGCTAGGTTGGAGGTTGGGATTTGAGTGCTGCCCCGTTGCCCACGTTGCCCCCGTTGCTCTACCACGGCAGGAGAGCTGGGTTCCCGGGGTTGAGGGGTTTCCCATCTCACCCGTGGGAGAAGGGCTGCTGGGTGCTAGGTGTCAGGGGTTTCCCTGCCCGCCTTGGAGCGAGATCTTAAGGGCTTGTGCCCTAGCGGTACGGAGCAGAGGAGAGCGGACTGCAGTGCGGAAGTTTGCCAGACCCTGTGATGGAGACAGAGCTGCGGGTTTCCACCCACCACACCTGCTTCAGCACAGGAAGAAGGGAGGAAAATCAATTATTTCCACACTGATAAATAATGCCAGGGTAAATATTAATAAATGGCCTACAAAATTTAGCTATCATTGGCCCTCGTTAAGAAAAAGCTTTCACACCCTTGGAGACAGTAATGAAGTACCTGCAAGGAGGAAATTGGGAAATGGTAAAGAAAATGCTAAAGGAGAAAAAGAAGTGAATTTAAATCTATGCTGGCATGCAGGTATCATATTCCTACTGGTATCGTCATGCCATTTGGGATGATAGGAAGATATGTGACTCTTGATTTGCAGATGTGTGTGCGCAGAGCGCCCAGTGCAACTCCGTTGCACGAGGAAACTCATGAACTTTCACCGGTTTCACTTGCTTTGCCTGAAGATACAGTTATGCACGAGAAGGAGGTTGTGGAGGTGGTTAAATAGTGCAACTCTGCCTGTGCGGCTCCATCCACAAAGGGAACCTTTTGTTGCTACGCTATATATTTGCGTGTCCGTACTCTTGTAAGGCATTCGCAATATAGACACAACTAAAAGCAGGGTAGTGGAGAAAAAAACAAAGGAAAATGAAGAAGAAAAGCAAAACAGAAACAAGAGCATTTTATGTAGTAGACTGCAATAATTTAGCAACAAATGCTTATTTCAAATACATGAAATGCTGATAAAAAGAACCTGCAGGAAAAAAATAATGCGTCTGTACTGGCTGAGTAAATATTCCTGTCAACACAACTAGCATGTCACAGGGCTGATAGGATGACTTAAAATAAATAAATAAATAAAATAACCCCCTGTCTAGAACAAGGGGGCTGAGACAGCTCAAAGCTAGAAGCTTTAAGCAGCTGCCTGTGGGAACTGGTTGTCAAAGGAATACTTGAGGGTCATGACAACCAAAAAGGAAATGCCTTTCTGTGTAAAAGCAGGAACTCCACCTCACTGAGTTGTGTTCTCTGATAATCAAATAAGACATTTGCATAAAATACCTAGAGCAAAAAATTGCCATGCCTAGTATGTGAAAAATTCAGGCAGTCATCACTTAATTTGTGCTATTCATTCTTCTGACTGCTATTAGTTTCTTTTAATCTGTTAAAAACCAGGCTTAAAGTCACAAGTATTAAAAATGAAGACCTTATAATTATAATGGAATCTTAATTTTCTCCACTGACTGCTCTTTCCTCCTCTGTCCCCAGCAGCGATTAACTCTTTCAACTGCCTTTCTAGAAATGCCTTCAAAGCGCAGTGGCTGTGTTAGCAATGGTAAAAATCAAGCAAGCAGCAGGCACTGGGTTCACAGAGAGACTGGACAAGAAAGCCTAGGCTGTGAGGGATGCAGGTGTTTTTTCTTTCTTGACTGGATGTTCATTTATTCCAGAACACCACAGGCTAACAAAAATGACTGTCAGTTAACAAACCAAAAGGAATAGAAGCTACCAAAAATGTTAAAATCAGTAAAGCACTTGACAAGTAGAAGCAGAGTGAGGAAGGTTGAATTATACTGTGTATGTTGAAGGTATTCCTGAACGCTGATGATGAATTGCTGCTTCGTCTTGCATGTTGAAGTTCTGTCCAAGCAGTATTTGTATAATGTTCTGCTGCAAATAATACAAAAAATGTGGTGCTTCAGCAACAAAAGACTAGTCAAGTGCAGCAGTGGGAGTGGAGAAAGAACAAAGAAATCTGTAACTGACTGTGATCAATTAATTATAAAGTCCACTGCCATCGGACCAGCCGGAAAACACAGCCTATAAAAAGTGTATTTATAGCTCTCAGAGCAGCACTATTTTGCAGTTATGGTGGATTTGTTAGTGCCAGCCTTAGAAAATCTGACAAAACTGTTGATCCTTTCTAAATTAATGCACCTGTATCTCTGTTAAAGTCCAGTGAGTATTCTGTTTTCCCATAGAATTTTTTTCTTGCAGTAACAGCTTACTCTGTTGCATGATGGGTAAGTGATATGCAAATAAGCCACTTCATAAATTGCAAATTGCAGAAAATGAGTGCTGTGGTCTTGTTCTTTTCAAAATAACAAAGCAGCCTGGCTTCAGTTTTGCAGACATTTCAGGATGGTCTCTGATATAAGCAAAACGCACTTTTCAGATATTCTTTAACAAATGAGGAAAGCGTGATTTAAATGAGCATTCATATGTAGATATTACGTGTTATATGCTTGCACTTCTGCATTTGCAACTCTCCACCGACAGACAAACAGGGTCACACACATATCTACACACAGGTACTCTTTCACTCGTATCTGCTGTGGCTTATAACACAATAAACCTATCTGTCTATGTAGGAGAAGCTGAACCACCGCAGAAGCTTTTCACTGCTGACAGCTCCCTGCTATGCAGATCAGTGCTTGAACCAAGGAGACAGAGAGGCAAGTAGCAACATGGACATGGATGGGATCTGGTTTTCAACTGCTGCTAGCAAACTATGCCTGCAAAACAGAACTTTTGTTCTAGAGCTAACTAAATGCTTCAAAATGACATTTTCCTGATGATTTACTTTGTATTACTGGAAAGAACTAAAGTGCATGCAGCAATGAACACATCCAAAAATGTCGGTGAAATGTCTGAATGTCTGTTTGCAAACGGTATCAGTTCAAGAACCTCCCCCTTACGTCACTCCCACATCCGTGCTGCAGCTCACCCTCGGCGGTGCTGCGATAAATGTTTATGGAGCAATGCTCTACTTCCCGGAGAAAACAATCTCAAATTTTAGAAAACTAAAATATGCTTCATATTGAGAGGTTCTGTTTAACCAGGATCAAGTCAGTGCTATGGCGAACAGCGCAATGCTACAACTACTTCCATCAGCATAACTGTGAGGGCGACCATCTGCGCTATAGGGGCAGGAATTCTGTTACCCTCCAAAGTCAGCATCTCATTCACCGTTATTTAGTTTCACGGTAGTTCTTCTGCGTGTCCCCTTTTAGACTATCTAGGAGAGGAGACCTTAGGAGCAGTTCTACAGCTGCTTCAACTGGTTTAAGTCCAAGCTGCTGAGGTCACACCTTTCCTCCCCTCTTGCATATGCTTATCTTCTGCCTTGCATCAGCATAACTTGTCCAAGGGAGTGATACGGTTGTAAATAACACTACAAAAATCATTTTCAGTCCATTTAGTTCACTGTGCAGTTGCACAATTGGCAGAGGGGAAATAGCAGCAGGATGGGCCTACCTTGGAGATCAGGAGGAAAGAAAATCCTCAGGAGCCTGTTTTTAGGTCATCTTTAAATTGCTGTACGTGCAAGAGCTCACCATCTCATCTGTGGAGGAAGCCAAATAGTCCTGAAAAAAAAAAGCAAATAGCTCTCCTAAAATGTTACAGAGGCTAAATCTGGCTTGATGTCTACAGTCTATCAGACTTCTTCTGTGAGTATAAAAAATAAAAATAGAAAAATTCCATGCTCTCAAACCAAGCAGCCTACTAGAAGAGAAAATTTCATTATTTTTGAAATTTTTGAAATAATGTCTAAACTTCAGATTTTGGCCTATTCAGAACTTTGTGTATACTGCTAAGATGGAGCTGAAAGAAAATGTTTCGGTTTTATTGTGGTGGAGTGTTTTGGTAGTGCTATCCTAATAGCACCATTCTTAACGCTTGAATTTCTCCAGAAGAGTGCTGCACTTTTGTACAGTCATAGAACTTTTATATTCTGAAAAAGGAAAGCTTTTCATGGCTTCAGGAAGTGAAGAGTCCTAACTGCAGTAAAACTGTTCTCTCTGAAGTCACCTCTGTTCGTTGTGCTGGAGACTCAGCAGATCGACTTGGATGGGAGTAAGCTTAGCACAACACAAGCAGGGACATTGAAGCAATGTCCCTCTAGGCATCTCCAGGCCTCCAGGATTCTCCTTTACTTGTTCATGACTTCTCTTTTAAACCCTGAAGTCTATCTTTCTCCTATCTGCTGTTTTCAGGCTTCTATCCTTCTGTCCCATTTGCATCTAAGATGGCTAGTAATCCCATCCTTATTTTCCTTTCTGATCTTTTCTTTGGTCTCCCTGCTGTCTTTTCACAATTTAGACATGAAAAAAAACAGATGCATGTCAGCTATCTATTTGTCCATGTTAGCCCATTTGAATAAATAATCATTAAAATTGTTTGTCCTTCACTGGGGGCAAAATTGTCTACTGTTGTCTTTTAGCTCTGTATTAAGGCAAAAGACATCAGCCAGCAACTGAGCCACAGAATCAAAATGATGCTCATAAAAAAGGAAACAGGATTAAAAGAAAAGAGAATTGATAAATTATACACAGCTTACCAAATCATGACGGTATCAACTTTAAGTTCAGATATGTTGAAAGGAAAATAAACAACAGTTTCATACTATATTATTTATTTATTATGTAGGTTGTTTCCCCCTTCCCAAATTTCTTTCATTAGTCTTCCTCCTCAAACTCAGAACCTTTTTACCATTCTTCATTTGTCAGGAGATCGTAAGTAATCTTTTTTTCTCCTGCTGAGCTCCTCTAATTACATAAAATTACTGGGCAGAGACAGCAGAAAGAAAAACATTGCATAAAACTAGTTAAAATGCAACAGAAGGGATGCTCTCAGAATTCAAAATGATCCCTAAGCTTATTTACTACGTCTCTTTGTTATCAAATATCTTTCTAATGCTGTAAATATGTTTGGTTACCAAGCTGCTTTTACAACATAGTTCATTTGGGTAAGTTTTACATCAGTAGTATTGTGTTCAGCCTTTTCAAAAGATTTCCTAATCTCACAACATCTTTTTGGACTATATCACAGTTGGAATCTATTTCACTTGCTACCACTTTGGAAACTGTTTTGCTGTGGAATTTATATCCTTCAAAAAAAGGTGCAAAATCAGGCCACTCTCAGTTGTCATTTAGTGCATTTGTTGTAAAACCATTGCTACAACAGGGTCCTTCACCAGCCTTCTCAGTTAGTGTTAGAGGTGCTAACAACTGAACATGCATTGGAACTAATCTCTGTTTTCACCCTTAAAAGGGATTGAATATTTTCCTTGAGCCTTCATTCTCTAATTTTCACATATATCCTCCATTTCCCACAGCAAGGCCCTACTTACCTTCACAGAGACCCCTTTTACTTATTTCTTAGATCTTCAAGGATTAGACCTGGAAGAGGCATCCCTTATGATCACAGAGACCCAAAATATCTGAGCTCCCTGGCACATGATGGGAACGTTGGGCCAGCCCCCAGGAAGGCAGCAGGATCTGTCCCATGCTTGTTACTCCTGGTTTCATTGCTGACCTTGTCCTATTTACTTCTCCTTGACCTCAAATTCAGTATTATTTTAGCATGCTAGTTAGCTACCCTGTAGGATGAACTGGACTTCAGGGCTGAAGTAGGAGATGTATGTCCTCCTCTGTGCCAGCTTTTTCAGTATAAGGGGAATGATACAGGTTGGAGCTTTATTATCTGTTCCAGAGGACCCCATCTACAGCAGAGATCCACTCTGAATGTAATAGGTTTTATAAGAGCTCAAGAAGTTTTCTTTATCTAGCTTGTGTTAACTTGCTCGTTGCAAAGCACTGCTCTTCTGCATAGCCCTGTTAATTTTAATGCTAACTCATTCTCAACTATCTGTATGTTGAGCTGGATCTTTAAAGACTTAACCCATAATCAAAATATTTAACATGTAATGTTGGAGGGTTAATGTTGCTATAGAAACCTTTATTATTACTTTCATATAGTTACCTCTAATTAATTATGAGAGACTGAGAAAAAGGTGGCAAAGATTCTGCGGTGTGCTTCAAATAGCGCTCCACACAGCACTTCAACGTGCAGCATTAATGACGGGGTTACAGGTGCTCACTAAAAGCAACAAATGACCTCGCCTGACACATCAGCACGTGCTGTAAGCTACGCTCCCAAGAGCGCTCGAGGAACGCAAAGCAACGTGTAATTCGGCAAGCGTGTTCACGTCGCTAGTTCTACCAGCGCAGAGGTTGAAGAGATGTGTGTCTCCTTCCACTGGGTCCGAAAGGCAAAGTGACTTGGGTGACTCCAAGCATTCTCCCCCAAAAAGGACTTCTCCTTGAGAACAACTGTTTTATCAACACTGCTGATCTTAGCAAACAATAGCATAGATCGTATCTCAGAAAGGAAATTTTCTTCATCAGGCTCCTCACTCAAAGAACTGCGAAGCAAGACTTCCTCGATTTCCACACACCATAATGCAGCTACGGAAAATGCGAGAGCCTGGCACCAAAAAGCAATGGAGCCGTCCAAGTGATCTAATCCAGCAATAGGATTCCAGTGGGTGGAGATAAGGCCTTGAGGTCATCTGGTTTCTCCTTTACCTTATATTTCCTAATATCGACACACGGTTTATTTTTCATAATGTTTTCCTGCCTTTCCCCGCACTGATACTGTTTTAAGATAGAGTGACAACTGTAGCCAAGAAGCAGCGGTAAAAACAGGGTTTGGGCAAGCAGATTTCCCACTGAAGGCTGAGCTTCTCGATGAAAATCAAACAACTAAATATGTCAGTATGGGATTCCTTTTCTCTGAAACAGCTTTCTTTTGTCCCCTGTACCTTGCCGCCAAGCTCTCTAATTTGTTACAGGCTTGCAAGTGCCTGCTGAAGACAAAGTGGTGTCATGAGCCTACTTACGTTTCTCGCTAGTATACACTTTCCTCCCATTTATATTCTGCTTTCTTCCCATGAGTTTTAATAACTGTATTATACTCCAAAATTATCTGAAACCATGTGTTATGGCAGAAGAGCTGTTTTGCTGTACAAGCCTAGCTTTAAGCCCAGATTTTACTGAATGTCTGCAAAAGAAGTAATAAATGCCAGTGTATTTCAGAGACTGAAAAAGTGATCAGCCAGGGACGTGATGTAATTGGGTAGAGGGTCTTCGTTGTTTGACCTAAGGGAAAGCATATAAATTGGCATTTACGTAACTGGGCATTTATTTCAATAGGAACACTTTCCTTCAAGTATTTCCAGCCATGGGTAAAAATGTTTTTCTGACTTCTCCCTTCCTGGTTTAAAGGTACAGCTTGATTTAGTATGCTGAATCAGCTAAATGCTGCAATTTATTAAGATTATTAAATCAAAGCAATGAGCACTCCTACCTCTTAGGGAAGAGTTTGTGGCAAAAATATTTAAAGACTTCTAATGTTCATGGTTATTAACTTACTAAAAATAATCTGATCAGAGACTGAAGCTAATTTGATTTCCTCCTGTTCAGGCAACTTTGGGAAAAGTCACCTGAAAATTGATTTCTATTTCAGCCAAGAAAATTCTCTCACGATTTATTTTGCTCTGATAGCCCTGACCAGCTTTCAGAAACTTTGATTTCAGTTGAGACTGCCTACCAGTAGGCCTATTGCTATTCTCTCTGTACTTCATCTTTCTAATCTGACTTGTGCTTGCAAAACTGACTTGATATTGCTATTTCCTAGTATATGGTGACTCACATCTTGGGATTTTTCATTCACATTTTTTTCTTCTTTCTTTTGATAGTCATTACTGGGAATTTGAAGACTGCTAGCAATACAGCTCATACTGTGCAAGCAATTATATGCTAAAAAAAAGAGTGTTTCTCCCTTCTCCCAAGATGCAAAGACAGAGCCTAATGAAGGAAATGCGTGATGTATCCCATGGCTTTTATGATTTTTAGTAACTTGGAAAAGTTACTAAAAAAGAAACCAATGAAGCATGTAGAACTTTTGCTTTCTTTCTTTAACATGAAATCTAATGTATTATCTTACTCAGGGCCCCATGGATGCTTGAATCTTAATAAAGTAATAAAAGTATGCCCTTCATAAACTCATATATTGATTAAATTTGCCATTTGGAACATCTATTTTGATTCGCTTGTGGTAGGCCTGATCAGGAAATAAGACTCTGTGATAGTGAGTCTAGGGATTTAAATACAAAAATACAAATGATGGCCATGATTGCCAGTGTGATCGTGTCCCAGAATATCTCATTCCAATAAAGATTTGGGGCTGCCCCTGAGAAGTGTGTAGTGAACCAATGTTTCAGATTATCTTCAGTATTAGATCTTAGCACTCAGCTTGCCTTTAAAGTTAAAATAAATAAATAAATAAATAATGGATGCCTCTTCGGGTAAGATTTTTTTTTCACACTACATGTTTTTAGTATGGTTATGACCTTTCACTATACAGTCAGTTTATGACCATATGCAAGCGGTTAAATGGTTTACAACAAAGCAGTTCCATTAAATCTCAGTCAGTAAGAATATCAGCTGAAGTCCTGATCTAGCGAAATATTTAAATCCTGGCAGTACTCTAAGCATGCAGCTACTTCTTTTGATGTTGCAAATATTGTAGCTGAGCTTTGTGCTGGATGGAGGCCATGTAGGGTTTCGTCTATGCTGGTTGTCCAGACTCTGCTACAGCTCTCTTCCCGCAAAGGGTTTGACACACTGCGTATTTGTGCTGCAAGTGGAAACCAGCCCTCCCCTGGCCCTCTTCTCAGTAACCCCCCCACCAAACGCCGTCGTGTTAGAAAAGGCCAAGGCTTAGAGAATATCAGGATAATTAATTCTTTGGTAATCAGGTCTGGAGTGCCTCCTCACTTCTGTATGCCTGCACGTCTCTGTGAAACTGGGTCTCGATGATGTGCTGCTGAATGGCTTTAAAGCAAACAAAAATAAAATCGCTCCTCCACTTCAGCCTAGATTTCAGCCTGACATTCAAAATAATACATTTGGTATTCTAGCAACCTAAATAATAGTTACTTTTACACTTCAAAAATCTGTTGTGGACTACAAAAGTAGGGTTTTTCAAAAGACTACAGTACATTAGGAAGGAAAGCTTGGGAAGATACTCATGGTTTTTGTGTCAGTGCAAATAGCAATAGTCAGTATCTGCTAGCCTAAAACAAATATTTAGCTTCATTTATTTTATTCTAAGCTGTCAATCAAGGCTAATAGGGAATTACAACTTCACCTGAACGTCCTCTGAGAGAGATGAAGTAAAGTTTATGTGGTCCTTGTGAATGTATTGTAAAAAGGCGTTGAATAGCACTACACAAGCACATATACACACACTACTGCATATATTTAAGTACAAGTAATGTTTATGTTGCTACAACAGTCAGGAATGACTTAAGGGGGCCACATTTGGATACAGTTGACATTTATAGCAATGTTCAGGCTGTTATCCAAGTCAGAGCCAGAGATTCTCATTCCAAAAGTTTTCCTTCTAGATTTCTTCTCCATACACTGTAAACCATTTTTAACACCAGTTACATTACAACTGGAACCAAGAAAGAAGTTCCTTCTAAGTTTGGGTTCAATCCACAGCATTTAGGCAGGTTTCAGTCCAAAAATCCCATGTGTTTGTGGTCTTCCTCTTCCCTCTTAAAAAACATTATTCCATTGTATTAAAAGCGTAGGCTTCTTGCCCAGTAAGAACTTTTTTTTTTCTTTTGTTCAAGCTGAGAGAATACCTGGAAACTTAGCTTTTGGTTTATCAAGTACAACATTTTTCTCCCGCTGCTAGTTACCTGTCAGTTTAAAGTTCATATAGTAAACTAGTGAGAATATCAGATGTAGAGCCATTAAGATTGCCTTGCTTATATCTGTGTAATTTAATTCAGTAAAAGGTATAAACTGTCTTAAGTATTTATAGCTCGGTCTCATGCTTATTTTACAACATCCATTTTAGATGGACTGTGGTTAGAATACTTAAACTTTCTGGTACTGGCAAAGCCTGCTATAGGGAGCAGCCTGAGGAGCCTCTTTAATACAGTATGTACGTGTGAGATTTAGTTTATGAAGTGTATCTCAGCTGGAAAGTATTGCCTTTCCCATGATTCAGATTTGTGATCTCCACTGTCTTGCATCAATATTCCAAGAAAAAATTATTTTGAAATATCCAATGCATTTTAGACTACTAACCACTGAGTGTTTTCCTTTGGGTGTTTCCATTCCATTTTTCCCCCTACCCAGTAAATGCTACCTGACACTCAACTGCCGTGATGAGATTAATTAAATAAATTTACATTTATTTAATTTTACTGAGAGTTTTCCTTTATGAGTTGGGGGTTTTCTCTAATGTTTATATAGTGGTGCTTCAATCATCCTGACTTTTAGAGTACAATGTAATGCCTTACATAGGAAATTCTCAAACTAAAATTACTGCAAAAATCAATGGACAGCAAAGCCCTCTAAATGTGTCTGAGGAATGAAAATTTTCAAAAAAAAAAAAAAAAAAAAAAAAAAAGTAGAGGTATTATCATACTGGATATATGATCTATATTCCTAGTAGGCCTCTGAAAAAAAAAGTGCAAGTTCTTTTCAGAGGCCTACTAGGAATATAGAACATTTATCTAGTATGATAATTCATAACCAAGGCGAGTACTTGAGAGGCCAGTTTCTAGAAGAGGTTGCAAGGACCTCTAAAAAGGATTTTTTTTTTTCCTGATTCTCTTTAGCCATTTGTTGGTGTATAAAGCATGGTCCTCTGTGCACGTTAATTACCCACATAAATGCCACATCAGTTTATAATGTGGCAACAATTTGCACGGGTTACCAATGCATGGAGTAAAATGTGTTTCGTTTCATTAGCTTTACTGCCCTTCATCACTATTAAAACTCACCTTTTGTCTTAATAAGACGTAAGGACAAGTAGTGTCCCAAATTAGTTTCCACTGTGCTATTATTTTGCATCCCTCTCTCATAACTCCATCTACTCCTCTCGTCTCTAAGCAGGCCAATCTTTTTTACTCTCTCATGATGAGAAAGCTTTTTGTGCATCTTGTTGTTTCCACTGGTCACCCATACATCTTTTACTTTTCCCACCTATGTTTTCTTTCCCCCCAATGAATCACTAGAAATTAATTCCAAATTCCTATTAAGAAATTGCCAAAGATCTATAGTTTGTCATCAAATATGTTCAATTCCTTTCTTTTCAGATCCTAATGATTCATTTACATTTTTAGATCCTTGTTGTCTGTGTACTAGACACTTCTTCTGAGTTATTTGCAGCGATGTTTAAGTTTCCTATTTTGTTAAATGCATTTTTTCAGTTCAGTGATATACATACGATTCCTTTTGGTTTCGACTGGCTTGTCCCATCCGTACCATATTTCATAGGCCATTCACAGGGCAATAATCAAACACTGTCCCTGTGAAAACATCACTGGGATTTTTATAGATTTTAACATTAGACAGGGTTGTACTCTGAACATTCTTGTTAATATGAGGCACCAGATGCCCTTCTCATTTCCTCAGTCTTGCTCAGACTGTGATCCAAGCCAGTGGGCTGCTCGCTTCGTACACCTGAGCTTCAGTAAGGACGCTTGCACTAGGTCCGTCCTCCTCGCTCACTGGTCCGAAAATCTAGTGTGGCAAAAACAAGTGAGGCAAAGTAATTATCTCACCTTACTGAGGAGGACGAGCAGGGAGGAACTGTAAGTCTGACTGGTAAATTAACCACCAAAGTCAATATGACTGAAACCTGGCCAGAGGGACCGACCTGAATCCTGAGACTTCCAAAAAAAGTAGCCAGAGGAGGAAAGGGACAGTATTTCTTGTCACATTTTCACTGTCTTAGAAGAGACATTGAGAGGCCCTGAGCATTTGGTCTTAACAAGGTATAACTAACTACCTTATAGCCCAGATCAAAGTAAGACAAATGTTACGAACATATCTGAAGTCTGGATTTTTTATTTTTTTTTATTTTGGCAGATGCTAGACATACTCCTTAAGGGAGAAATATAAACAAAATACAATTTGCATTTCACTCCTCCTGCCCTAACAGACCTTTTTACAGCAGCAGAGATACAGAGCCAGAGAGCACATGGCAGCCAGATGACAAACTGGATAATTTATCATCATGAACACATTGGGGAAGCCACATATTTTCAATTTCTGTTAGTTAATGAATCTTTTACTAACTGTTCCTTGTGAGTGGTGTTTACACACACTGTTCTGATTTGCAGTGATGCTTAATAGCTAGGTCTTGGCCCAACGAACTGTTGCACCGGGGACTGGAAGTACATAGCCTGCCACCCTCTTTGTCAAATAGACGGTGGAACTTGCGATCTTCTGCCTCCCTTATCACATGTAACAGACACATACAAATCCTCTCTGGTAGGGAGAGTTGCACATTGAATGAAAGTGAAGTTTTTACATTTATTTATTTATTTATTTATTTCCATACAAACATTGGCCAAAACAGCTAAATTGGTCAACCCAGTTTTCTGCAGGCACATCTTACCTCTCTGGATTCTATTCACTTCAAGACTAGGGCTTAAATTGCCAGCTTTGAATAGCAAGAATCCATGTTTTTCTGGTCTTAATTCTTCTTATTACAATTACGTGCTTTATTTCTAATCATAGAATCAGTAAGGTTGGAAGGGACCTCTGGAGATCATCTAGTCCAACCTCACTGCTCAAGCAGAGTCACATAGAGCACGTGAGACAGGGTTGCATCCAGGCGGGCCCTGAGTATCTCCAGAGAAGGAGACTCCACAACCTCTCTGGGCAACCTGGTCCAGTGCTCCATCACTCTCACAGGGAAGAAATTCCCCCTCACGGTCAGGCGGAACTGCCTGTGCTTCAGTTTCTGCCCATTGCCTCTTGTCCTGTCACATGGGACAACCGAAAAGAGTTTGTCCCCATCCCCTTGACAACCTCCCTTCGGGTACTTGTACACATTGATAAGATCCCCCCTCAGTCTTCTCTTCTCCAGGCTGAAGAGGCCCAGCTCTCACAGCCGTTCCTCATGGGGCAGGTGCTCCAGCCCTCTGATCATCTTAGTAGCCCAACACTGGACTCTCTCCAGGAGCTCCATGTCTCTCTTGTACTGGGGAGCTCAGAACTGCACACAGTACTCGAGATGAGGCCTCAGCAGGGCTGAGGAGAGGGGCAGGATCATCTCCCTCCACCTGCTGGCAACACTCTTCCTAATGCAGCCCAGGAGACCACTGGCCTTCCTGGCCACAAGGGCACATTGCTGGATCATGGTCAATCTGTCACCCACCAGCACTCCCAGGTCCTTCTCTGCAGAGGTGCTCTCCAGAAGGTCAGCACCTGGCTTGTACTGGTGCCTAGGATTATTTTTCCCTAAGTGCAGGGCTCTGCACTCGCCCTTCTTGAACCTCAGAAGGTTCCTCTCCGCCCAACTCTCCAGCCTGCCCAGGTCTCCCTGAATGGCAGCACAGCCCTCTGGTGTGTCAGCCACTCCTCCCAGCTTGGTAGCATCAGCAAACTTGCTGAGGAGGCACTCTGTCCCCTCATCCAGGTCTTTGATGAAGAAGTTGAACAGGATGGGGCCCAGTACTGAGCCTTGGGGGATGCCACTAGCTACAGGTCTCCAACTAGACTCCATGCCACTGATGACGACCCTCTGAGCTCTGCCATTCGGCCAGTTCTCAATCCACCTCACTGTCCACTCATCTAACCCACACTTCCTGAGCTTCTCTAGGAGGATGTTAGGGGAGACAGTGTCAAAAGCCTTGCTGAAGTCAAGGTACACAACGTCCACTGCTCTCCCCTCATCTACCCAGCCAGTCATTCCATCAGAGAAGGCTCTCAGGTTGGTTAAGCAGGACTTCCCCTTGATGAATTCATGCTGGCTACTCCTGATCACCTTCTTTTCCTCCATATGCCTGGAGATGACATCCAGAATGGCTGTTCCATCCCCTTTCCAGGGATGGAGGTGAGGCTGACCAGCCTACAGTTGCCTGGGTCCTCCTCCTTGCCCTTTTTGAAGACTGGATTTTTCTAAAGTCACTCTGTTCGAAGATAGAGAAATCAATCTGCAAGCTAATAAATCCCTCTTTAAAACAATCATGTAAGTGTGGCCTCCTTATCTTTATTTTTACCTTACTTATCCTTATCCTACTAGCAAGTAAGCTGCCTGCAGGTTCTTTATACTCTACAGCTTTCACCATCTCCCGTATGGGTGTAATTTGCATTTTTTTTTGTTGCAGTATTTCCTTCCCAATTCTCCTTGGCTTCTTAAAAGTAAAGATTTATCTTTTCACTGTTTTCATTTTATTCTCTGGAGGTTATGTAACATTTACTGCCTAGATCTTATCCAAGTTTAAGCTCTATTTTTCCTCTTGCTTTTTAACTAAAACCATCATCAGGACCCTTTTATACCAGAAAAGTGAAACATGAAAAGTTGTACTTCAAAGGAGACCATAAAAGACTGGTGAATTAACAACTTGGCTGAAAGCTATCAACTAATCCTAATAAAAATCTGAACTATAGTATAAAAATGTAGCCACCTGTAACAGATGGCAGAGGAAGGTAAAGAATCAAGCTGTTGTGGGGTATTATACCATGTCACCCGCTTAGGGAAAATATTGTCATTTTTTGACCTCAGTGGAACTTAACCCCCTGCTAAAATGAAGCACGAGATCAGTCACCAGAGGTCTTCCTTCAAGTAGGAGCTGTCCTGCTTCTCCGATTACCAGCGTGCAGAGCTCCTATCCTGGTACCTGGCAGTGGTTTAATGGCAGATAGCGACACCGCACTGCGTGAAATGTCAAGGGGAATTGTACAAATCGGACCTCACCGCTAGTGCTTTAATCTGGTCACATAGCTGGATTTATCACCTCTGGTTTTATGTAGCCCCCTCTGCTAACTATTAGGGGCTGAACTAGCCGTGTAGAATCGTGGCTTTACCGCTTCTGCAAAAAGACAGAAGTTTGGAAGTTCAGCGCCCCTTAAAACCCAAAGTGGGACAATTATTCGCTTTTGTTTCCGAGGGGAAAGAGCCACATACTGAGCTGCCTCCTGTAAAACTCACCCTAGACTCTGGGAGCTCACATTCACAGCACAAAGAGTTTATGCAAGAAGGCAGAAAACCTGTTTAACTGCCAGTAGATGTGGCCAGCAGCAGTAAATCTATTAGGAAAAACACAAGTAGCACAGAAGGCACTAAAAAGACCAGTCAAGGTTAGCAGTGGGGTGGAACATAGAAAGGTTAGTTTAACTAACGGTAATAATTTCTGTTAACCCACTACCTTCGGACCAGCCAGTTTAGCTGTTTCTTCAGCTTATATATAAATCTCTCAAATCATTGTTCCACCCTAATTAGGATGATTTGTGTGGCTGCTTCAAGGAAAGAGAATGACTGCTGTGCGCTGCACGCTTCGTATCCCGAACACCACTAACCAACGCTCCATCATCTCACTGCAGTTCTTCGGAAATTCAGAAGACAGAACGAGGGCCGGGATTGCAACAAATTTGCATGATGGGAAATATAAGCAAATGACTGAACTGTGCCCTCCTTTCTGAGCTACTAAAAATTATTTTAGTCGATGTAATACTGTGAAAGGGTTTTTTTTTAGTTATTGAATTAAAAAGAAAGTATATGAGGAGCTTTGATATTGATGCAGAAATAGGAGTTTTGTGGGGCTTGTTACACTTTTTTGATCTCTTCTAGCTGTAATTAAGGGCGGGGGAGGAGAAGCCTGTTGATAAAATGCAGCAGATGGCAGTAATGTACAAAGGAAACACGATCTTTTGCTTATCTCAGGATTACTCCAAGCATTGCAGACTCTACCATTCCTCACACTGACTAGCTGGCCTAGAGCTGCTAAATGTCTCCATTTTCCTTGCCTAGATTTCAACTTGCTTTAGTGTTATTTGTCAGCAAGTGTCTTAAATCAAGAAACAGGCAGAAAGATTCAAAGCTGAAAGCCTTTACAAGTTCAAAAGAACATCCCTGAGAAGCTGTCATCACAAGTAAATAGAAATAAAAAGAGCTGCTGATATTTAGACACACCTACTCGGAATAAGGATGTCATCTGGATTTCATTTTAGACACATTTTAAAAGCACCTGCTCCAGCGATTAAAAGGGTGAATCAGATAAATCCAATGTTACAACTTTTAAACAGCAGTATTTCATTGATTCATACCTGTATAAAAAGGATAGAATACCGCAACTATCGTGAATGCTATAGGGCATAGAGTTTCCGCATATATTTCTTGCAAGAAGTATAGCAATTTCCAACAAAAATAGGGCATGCCTTATTGAAAAACATTATGTATTATTTAGGTGTTTCAGAGGATGACAATATAATTTTTTGCACTGGCTAAAAATCAAGAAAATAAATCCTCTATTGTTTTATACTGCTCTGAATAGTTTTAAAAGGGAAGCCTCCCCAGCCCTTTCACTCCTCCATTCCGGGATGCCTGTACCCACTCTCTTTACTATCAGATTAGTAATTTTGGGCTCTAATTCCCAGGCTACTGGGCTAGTGGCTAGGGTCAGCTTTGTATTATAGCCAGATTTGGTGGAAAGCATGAGAGTGGCCTTGAAATTAGGAGCTGGGACGGAGGTGGCTTAATTGTATACTTTGGTTTTCTGCGCTCTTTGGCCCCTTAATTTTATGAATGTTACGGATGGACACAAACTCCTGGGAGCTGGCAAGAAGGGCCCCCTCCGTCCCCTCCAAGGACACCTTCCAGCTGCAGCCCAGGCTCCCAGCCTGAGCGTGGTCTCGGGGCAGCAGAAGGCAGCAGGGCACAGAAGCTTCCTTATTTCTCCCCAGGGAATATCCCCGTGAATTCAAACATGAGAGCAAGAAATGCACTTTAAAAGAAGCGGCAGATGAGAGTTCACCATTGATCACAGCGCTCATTAAAAAGAGCCACATAAAGGAGGGCTTTTTTGTTTTTGTTTTGTTTTGTTTTTTCTCTCCACCTCCTCAGCTTTCCTCTGGACCAGCTGCAGGGTTTGTTTAGACTTTTCTGCCTCCCAGGAACATCATCAGTGATCAGTATTTGAGTAAAGCCCTTTAATGCATAAAAAGGACAATATGAGATACTGTCCTTCTTGACAAATATTTTTTAAAAGATGCAGTAAAAATTTCCTTTGTCCTTATCATTGACCCAGGAAGTAAATGAATAGCCTAATGTTCACTTTTTAACAGAGAAGAAGTTTTGTTTCTTTTGTTTTCTTTAAATGCCATCTAGATGTCTTTTTTTTTTTTTTCCACAAAAACATTGCCACAGCCAAGCCCTTTCCAAAATCAAACTAATACTATGAGGGTTACAATAACAATCATCTATGGAAAGCCAGCTTTGATAAAGTGAAGCTAATTTAGCAAGAATACTGTAGGATTTGTGTCACCGAGCGGTAACTGTTCTACTTCCTAAGTGAACCACGCAGAGTTTAGCGTCTCCGTTTCAACTGGGAAACTTGAGCACAGAAAGCTTGGTGTCATTTCTACCCACTTGGCATTAGTTCAGACCACTGAGAGATACATCTCCACTATGGAGGATGATGCTTTCCATTCCATAATGGAGAAGTTCTTAAAATAATTTGTATTTTATATAGATCTAACCAACTGGTGTTCCCATCAAAAAAAAAAAAAAAAAAAAAAAAAAAAAGCAATTTCTGGAGTAAATGACAAGTCCATGACAAGGAAAGGAATTGTTTCATGGTTTTAACGATAGCCTGCAGGCCAGCCTGTTGGTGTCTGAGCTATATGAGCTAAAGATGGCATATGTCATCTCTAATTCTCCCAGGGGGGTTGCTTAAGAAGTATACTGTAAAGTTATTCCCACTCAGAGAGAAAACCAAACTCTAGCTTCTACCCGTGATGTGATGGATGTAAAGGAATATTACTAGCTGCAAAAAATTAATTGAAATTATGTAAAAACTTGTCTTGTTCTGAGCTGTATTCCCTAGTACTTCATTGGGCATGAATATCTAAGCATTTAAGTAAAAGCATCTATAAGCTTCTCAGTAATTAAGACAGCAGCTCTTTAACCTTTCAGAGGAAGTTGTTATTCCATTATATGTATCAGACAAACAGAGAGAAGCTATGAAGGTTACTAACATCATGTTAATTATCTTGAATATGCTCTTAACATGAAACTTAATCTTCCCATCCTGCCCAGCCAATGAGGCATATAGAATATCATCTCTGCCTGCCTGCCGAATGTTTGGATACATATGTTAGGGAGAAAATGATTGTTCTTCCTGTATTTTGTGGATTTTAGTTTCAAGCTACATGGGTCATTTTACATTAGTGTTTTTCTATGGCCTATTTTTTATTTTTGTGAGGAATATTATGCACTGCTTTCTTAAAGAAAACCAAACCAAACAATTACAGTTAAAGACATATCTGAGTTAAATCCAGAATCTAAATACCCTCAGTTTTTGAATAACTGAATTCTAAGTTTAGATCTTTCTCTGAATATGGTGAAACAGAAGTGATCTGACACTGTCAAGCCATACTGCAGAGTCCATCCTTTGGGACATTTTTCTGTGTGCAAGAATTAAGGCACTGCTTAGTTTCCTCTGCAGACAAATGCAGGTATTGGAGAAGGATAATTACAAGAAATAGTGGCTCAAAAACAAGGAAGGGAGATATTATCTTAAAAATAGCAAAAAGGCAAAAGGAAGATACAAAGGCCCGAGCAAAAAAAAAGTTATGAAGAAAACAAATATAGAAAAGTAAAAGAGAAAAATGAAAACGTATCAAGTGTTGACGCTAAAGTTAGGCATTCTTGCATGTAGATTTATCTATTCCTTCTTTGTAGAAAGCAGGAAAAGATAATCAAAACAGTAATTTAGAAAAGCTCCCTGGATTACACTAGTTGGCTTTGTGGATGTAAAAGGAATTCATCATACAGAAATTGTAGCTGTCTGTTTTGTTACTATTTCAATCATTTAACTTTAAATCATGGCACATACTACTTATAAAGAGAATATTAATTAGTAAAAGTTAAGTCTGACTATTAATCAAGATGTTAAGTAAGTAGTCTCAGTAGGAATTTATAATTAGCACTTGAATATGTAAGTGGATATTAGTTGCAAGCTAACCAATGAATCATAGAAAATCCTATAGTCTGGAATATGAAGGGGGTTGACTTTTTATGATTGCATTTACTCCTGCAACACATTTGGATAAACATGGGCTCTCTTGGCTCTCCGCTCTCCTGAATCAACATCTGTCAAGACAAACAAAACACTTTTTTTTTTCTTTTCAGTCAAAAAAAATAAGCTGGCTAGGAATTCCTTGATTTCAGGATGCCGGATGACCTTTTTGCAAATCCTTCACGTGTAGCAGGTGCACCGTTGCCTAGCGGCATTCAAGCAATACGTTTAAATCACGTTCTGCTGACTACACCCCAAGAAGGCAGTCTCATGAGCGCCCACAGTGAGTCTCACCATACCTCTGCCCATCGCCAGCCAGCATTGCCTACCAGGCTGTGACAACCATCTGAGCCCTCTTTCCGCTCCATGTCCTACCACTTGTAGGAAAGATACAGGAATTAGAGCTTCGCAAATCTGAATAAAAACCAGCTGACTCTCTATCGGCTGTTCTAGTTCTGTAGTGCTGACAGTAGTTAGGAGCCTGGTTATGTCAGCAGTGCAAGCATGTAAAAGCAAGAGAGAGATGAGGTATGTCATACAGTAAAATAACACATTTAAAACCTGTGAATAGAGGACACATAAAATCCTTTCTGTTGTCTAAATATTGACTATAAATACAATATTCTAAAAATAGTATTCTAATTAAGAATACAACTATTTTAACTGCAGCTTTTTGTGAAATAATAATCCTGGTTCCAAGTCTGTATTTTTGCATTGTCTTTTTGCCTGCATTAAGGGAAATCAAAATATAAAATAGCACTGTTACTAATTTAATCCAGCATCATTATTGCCATTGTATAACCTACAGTAATTTATTGTACACATTAAAAATACTGCATTATCCAGAAGGAATATACTGTACTATTTGACTTTCCTATGTAAAACAGTAACTCAAAACTTACATGAAACCAGTCTGACAATTTTTGTTCTGAAATCTAATTAAATATCCCCTTGAAAAGAAAAAAATGGTTGAAATTAGACAGTTAAAAAGCAGCATGAAATCTTGATGCTGTGGATTTTTTTCATTATTATTATTATTATTATTATTATTATTATTATTATTATTATCTATTTCCATGGATTTTGTACAGAATACTTGATATAAGAAGTCTCACTGGGAAATTAAATAGTGATTACTTTTCTGATAGTCTGAAGGTTTCTGAAGTGTTTCAGAAAAGCCTGCATTATCAGTATTCCCTGACGCCACATAAAGCAGAAGCGTGAAAAGTGAAGGGAATCGTTCCAAACCCCACAGTATGACTTGGGGAGCCAAGAACAACCCCAGGCTCTCCTCGCTCTTACTCCTTTCCTCTGCTGTCTCCAGTCAAGCAGAGCCCTAAGGAGAGACGAAACGGCTCTGGAGGCTTTGCACTTCCATGAGTGGATTTCAGGATGAGTTAATAACGAAAGGGTGCTGGTAGCTTTTTCCTTTGCTTGGTGGTCTTCATAAAACCCATAATTAGCATCTCGAAAGCACAAAGAGACTTTTGGTTCTGCCCGTGCATATCAGTAGCTAAAGAAAATGAGACAGAAGCCAAAGAGAGAAAATGAAATTAGCATTACAGCCCACGAAGTAATCCTGAAAAGACTGAAGTGCTGTTAAGAAACCTTTCCCATGTTTAGGACAGAGGACTGGAAGGTTATTTTCCAGGCCATCAAATCTAACACATGGTTATTGCAAGCACCATGTCCTATAATTTATTTTATAACTTTTTCTGTTCCATAACTCTTCCTCCTTTCACCTACTCCTAATCTAGTCGACACCTCTAAACGCCTCCCCTTCCCTTTCCTCACCTTCCCCTCCCTTCTTCTGATCTTTCACTCACTTACACTCAAACATTTGCAGTTCCTCCTTCTTTTTCACGCTGCGTTCCAGCGTGCAGAACTGGAACCAAAACACAGAGAAAGACTCCCTGCCTGCCTCCCTCTTCTTCTGACTTTCGGTTCTGGTTCTTTGCACTTCTCAGGAAACATCGAGCTCCCTTTCATGGAAAGGCCCGCTGCAAGCAGAGAATTTAACCCTTCAAAGCCGCTCAAAAACCTGCAAACAAAAGCAAATGCTCTGAACCCCATTCTTAAGGATCTATTTACGTTAGACAAAATTTACCTCAGGTGACCTTCTTTTTGCACCTTGTGCTTGAAGTGATCTCTCAGATTTGCATAGGGTTAATGTCTAGACCTACCTCTAAGCTAACCTAATATCCAGACCTAATGTCTGACCCTTGATTAAGGTTATTTTCACATTTAGCACAGAGAAGAGTCCCCTAAATGAGCCAATTTACTGCTAGTGTAATAGTAGAATTTTATTTCATCAAAGACAGACTTTATTTAAAATTTAATTGCAATTTATACTAAACTATAAACTGAACTGGTAAAAATAAGACATAGATGTGAGTTTATACCATTGTTTTAACAATTTTACATGTAATTTACCTGTTCCAGCGACCAGTTAAACAAATACACCAGTTTTGCTTATGTAGATAAGCACAAATACAATTTTCAAATTAAAAAGCAATTAAGTAATACCCAGCTGTGCAAACAATATCTTTGGTTCCACTTGCTTGTGTTTTGTCTGTCTCTAGTCATTTCTGTAGTACGCTGTGGAAGATTTCACCTCCTAGTAGCTGTATGTGGGTAAAGAAGGAGAATTACAGTCTCATTCTCTTATTTAGAGACATGGGCTCTTCTAGCAGAGCAGTTAGTAGCTGATGAGATGCGGATCGGATGGATCATCCAAGCCAGGTTCTGTGTTCTGCTGCAAATGATAAAACTCTGGAAGACACGGACACAGGAAAATACACTTTTTCTTCTGGTCTGCCACTGTAAAGTTTCCGCTATGTGTTTTCCTTTCCATAAATTCACCTTTGGGGTCCGGTTGTGAGACACTGAATTTGTCAAAGTTTGTGGTCATTCAGATTTCAGTTGCCTGAGACTGACTCTGAGAATGTATAGCCCAGGACAACAGACATCTTAAGGGCTTACGATAAGTATTTTTCTCTGTCCATGTGACTGTGAAGGAAAGAAACATTTGGAAACAGTCTTTGGCTTAATTTTTTCTCATTATTCTATTAAAAATGTCTCTATACTTCCAACCTGAAAGAGCTGAAAAAGGGGTCAAAATACATTTTAAAGCTTTGTTAGTTTTCAAAGAGCAATACAACCTCCAATTTAAAGCATATGTGCTGCATATCCCTTTCAGAGGTATCATTTCAATATTTGAGCTGTTTCAGTGTTTCAGACAGCTGCAATCCATAGGAAACTTGACCATTGCAATACATGTGGCATCCTTTCAACAAAGCACTTAAGCCTACACTCAAATTTTGCTGAATAAGGACCTGTGACATCGTAGCGTGTGCTTTGTATACAGCTTTTATTAATATAGGCAGGGCTACACAATCTGAACTTCTGCTAGAAACAGCCTCTTCTGTAACATTAAGAGCCAAAGTTTTATGTCATTCCTTGATTGCATACAAATATACATCTTTTCTCTCCTCTCCTGATCCATTTGCAACTAGCAGAGATTTACAGCAGATCTCAGAAGCTGGAGTTCGAAGCGTAAGCATGTTAGTAGGCTACTGGCTGACTCTTTCAATAAAAGAAGTCAAGGCAAACAAACTGGATCCTATAATTTCAAAAGGAAATTGAAATGGTATGTATCTGTTTCATCTTGCAATGAAATCTGGCAGTCTATAAATGTTTTTAATCAGCTGTGCAGCATACGTTGCTATGTTTCTGTGTAATTTTGCTTTGTAGTGTATACACTTCTTCAAATTGTGAGAAAGATCGACCAGCCGCACTCCAAACATCTTCAACCCTTGCCAGTCTGTTATACATTTCAGGGCATATTTTGAATGTGTATATAATATGTGGCAACAGGATAATAGGTATTGGTTCCTTGATGGCTGTTTCAGACCATTATATAATCATATAATTGCAGACTTGAAGTATCATCTCATTTACTCATCAGGCCTGAACTGCAGTTCTTAAGAGCATATTGTAAGGATGTTCAGGCAAGATAGAAGGGATAAAGTGGCTGGATTTTTTTTTTTTTTTTTTTTTTTTTTATCTCAGTGGAGCTACTAACATGGATGTGGGTGAAAACTGTGAGTAAAATGCAATACAAAACCGAATCAGGGAGAAGGAGCTGACACCCATGATTAAAAAGCGTAACAATCCCATAAAATAAGTACTCAACAAAAAGTACCAGTTCTAAGACAATAATAATAAAATTCTATCGTTCTTATTAAAATGTAAAATTAAGTACTGTCATGTAATGTCACCTAGCAAAATCATAGCTTTCAAAAGTTGTTCCAAAGAGTTTTACATCAGACTGTTATTTGTACCATTTATTTAATTTTAATGGTAGATGCTATTCCTCTCTCCAATTCCCCAGGTGCAAAACAGCGTGTGTATGATTGTATGCTGAGCCCATTAAGAAATAAATCCAACAGTTCAAAAGCACTTGACGAGAATTGAAATTATTATTACATAGAGCAACTTTATCAATTGATAAATTTTATTAAAAATATTTTTCTTCACTAAATTGGAAGAGTTTATTGACACTAGTCCAAAAGCTTTAAATGAGTATAGATCTACAACATGTATAGATATTACATACTATCTAGACAATAAACCTGTGAAGCACTTGGATGAAATAAAATGTCACATTCATATGCTATAAAAATTCCTATAAAGTATCAAGGAAGACAAATGTCTGTACAATGAATACTGCACGTTTGCTAGTTTCTGTATTTTTAAATCTCACCTGACTGATCTTCAAAAACCAAAGAATTTGGAGGCAATTAATCCAGCAAATGGTTATGTTGGTTTTATTGAAAAAAACAATGTTTTTATTGAAATAAGGCAGACACCTTATGTTAAATTTTGAAAGATGCTGAAATGTGGCAACTGCTGTTGCTTTCCAGTAATAAGGCAGGTGCACAGTCCATTCCAAAGTTTGTCTCGGTGTCTTTAATTTACAAACACACTGCTTATTTTTTCAAACAGTCCTATAATTCAAAATAAATTGTCCTCTATCATTTATTGCTGAAAATTCTTTCTATTAATAGTAAAATATGATACATATGCTTAAAGAAAAAGTTACTTATATTCAGGAAAGAAAACACACATTGCTTTAGGGTCTTTGCAGTGTTAATCTGGTGTATATTTTAATTTTTGGTCATTTTAGATCTTTGCCACACATTATTTCTAAACTAGGGCAATAGCAGTTTAGGATGTATGATTGCATCTCACTACTGTATACAACATTAAATGAGCTTAAAGTCAGATCCTGCTCTCACGGTACCAAAATTTGAATTTAACACTTATTTTAGCCCTGGATGGAAAACACAATGGCCCTGTAATCTGAAACACTGACACAGTATAAACTCTCTCTGCTGGTTCAAATGTGTTCACAACCTCTGATGAAGGACTTTGTCCTGGCAGATGTTGTGCCAAGTCAGGCTCAGCTCTCACAGAGCTACCCTAACCTCATGATGGAGTAGGTATCCTCTGTAGGATGGGTTGGTAGGCTTGCATCAGAACAACTGTGCGCTGGGACCAACTCAACAGCACTGCGAGCACGGGCCCGCTCCTGTGGATAAAAGGTGTATTTGTGGAGGTCTCATGATGCCCAGAAATGACTGAAGGACCAGGGCTTCGCAAAAAATACAGGCGGTTCAACAGCTGCTTTCTGGAAGATAAAAGATTGCCATCTTAAATGTCTGCATGTCTTTGTGCAGCCCCTGTTGAAAGATTACAGCACTAGGGAAAAAATAGACAAGATTACACTTATTTTACACACGAGAGAAAAAATAAGGCCAAACCCAATTTGTCTTGACTCAAATTTTGCAGAACAGAAGTTTCTCTCTGGGAGAAAGGGAAAAAAAAACTGTAGAATTGCAGCAACTTTCTACAGGCCTAGAGTATCTTAACATTGCACACTTCATGTGGCAGCACAGATTTTCCTAAAGGAGCCAAAAAAGAGCCTTTTACAAGTTTGTAATTATATCTAAATATCCTCTTTTACATTAATGTTTAGTATTGTGCATATATTATTTCTTTTGTATGGTTCTGGCACTAAGTCTGAACATTTTTCAGACTTAGGTCCAAGGCACACTCTACTAATGAAGAGATCACTTTCCAAATTTAGGATATTCAATGAAAAAAGATAAAGTCATTTTCTGATCCCCTTTCTTCCATTCTACAGACATAGTAGTACAGTGCAGGCATAGGCTCTGTTTATCCTTTTTTGGTTCATTACTCAAGAAAGCCTTGACTCCTCTACACAACACCCCTTTGCCATGCTCTGGAACACACAGATGATCAAGACCTTAGAAACTATAATA
This sequence comes from Rhea pennata, assembly GCF_028389875.1. Lineage (NCBI taxonomy): Eukaryota > Metazoa > Chordata > Aves > Rheiformes > Rheidae > Rhea > Rhea pennata. Next base: position 60,621,795 of record NC_084664.1, on the reverse strand, counting down.
TGAGGCATAAACAGAAAATAAAATGCTCTTGATCAAATTATTACATTATGAATCCCATGGGAAAGGGTCAGGATTCCTACAACAACATTTTTGGTTTACCTCCATTGGTTATGAACATTGAATACTGAATGAACAATCACTAGCTGCTCTAGATGTCTTTGCTTGACTTTGCATGCTGTTTTTCTTTACTCAGCGCACACAGAAGACTTGTATAAGAAGTTTGGGACTAGTAGTTAATTTGAAACATTGACATTTTCAAGGTATATTTATTTGCAAGCTCATTTAAAAATCCAGTTCCAACATATTAGACTACTAAACAGATAAAAATTGTGTGTTTTTTGGCAAATTTAGAAAACAAGACTATAATTAGGCTTTGGGGGCAGAAGTACAGTGTTTATCCTTCTAATATCATAGGGGATTTTCTGTACCTGTTATTTTTATTGGTCCTTTCAATCAAATTTAATGTCCAGTATTAAGTGAAGAAGAATATTAGTAAATAACAAAAGTTTGTATGTCTCCTCTCTTAAAAAAAAATAAAAACAAAAACAGACAACCCCCCCCAATAGATCTTTTGATGAATAAATACTATATAAAACTAGTTCGGGTCTAACTTCCCATATATTCAGCAGAGTAAACAATATTAGTGAATAATCATATTATAAAACTGTTTCGGAAAGACTACTAACCACTTAGGTCCTAAATTTTTATTTATGTAAGACATAATAAACCAGAACAATTCAGGTTGTTCAGATAGTAAATTGTCAAACACCCCATACTGTTTAATGAAGAATGGGATGTTAATTAATACAGATCTTTCAGCAATTCGTGGAAAGGTATAAATTTAAAAGCTACTGTAGCAGAAAGGTGCTAGAAATTCTCTCTTGCTTAGTAACTTTCTCGCTGTTCACATAACGTTATAATGAGGAGATGATAATTAAAAAAAATCCTACAGGGTAGAACCATTCTGGAATTCACTGGATGTTAGCAGGATGTTAGCAACCACAAAACGCAAACATAAATCTCCCTCAGCAATATTAATTTAGCCACAATGTACCTCTGGTTTATTTTATAGTATACACTAAACAACGTAAATATAGCAACCAATGTATTGAGTTAATTTTGTCATTGAGCAGTATTTTATTATTATGCAAGGGTCTGATTTTATTTTTCCAAACAAATGTGTGCAGTTCAGTGGGTCTGTTCCATGTGAAGCATCTGGAGTTTGAGATAGGGGCCATAAACCTGAACACACCTAACAGGAAAAACAGGAAGAGAAAAGACTGCATTCACTGCAGTAGAATTGACGTAAGAACATTAACTTTTACATTTCTTGACTTCTTACACTATAACAGGATAACTGTGAGTATGACTGTAGGGCTTTGTTTATTTATTTTTGCATTTGATTTCCCAAACTTTTTTTTAAAGGAGAGAGAGAGAGAGAGAGAGAGAGAGGGAGAGGGAGAATAAAAATGCAAAGCCTTCTGTTTATGGAGTTTAATTAAGTTAATTTCCTGCTTCTGATGTAGCATTCTCGATATGCTGGATAAGGCACACTGGGATGTTCATGTGTTTCTCAACTGTGCAGTTCAGAAGTGATCTCTGAACTGCTGCTGTCCTTCATGCACAATATGAGTCTCGGGACTAATAAAGTTTCTATTCACTTATCTTCATACGTTTTTGCAGAAAGCCCTGAGAACATGTTAAAATTACTCAAAGCGTGAATCCAAAGCTCCTCATGCTGGGCATTCATCACTGCATAAATGCAGCTTCTAGAATAAGAGATCATCAGTTTTCTGGGCCCCTGAGTCTATACACAAGGAATGGGAACAAAAATGCTCGAGTTGGTGAAATAGGTTCAGATAGCCATAACATGCGACAACGAGCAGCTGTCAAATGGCAGCACTTCTGTATCATCCATCCTCTCTGTATTCACACTGCCCTGCACTTCCCAATCTCTGAGACACACCTCGCCAGGAAGGCACTATGTAGCAGTAAATGAGGTGCGAAGCATCTGTACCTGACTTACAGGCTATGAGGAAGGGTGAGGAGAATTCTTTACAGGAAGTATGGGCTAAAAAGGTTTAAAAGTGCTGCACTGCTAGACGGTATTCTATTATCCTTAACCATCCTGGACACAAAAACATTCAGGATGTTCTGCGCTTGTGCAAATATCACTACAAGGCGAAAGCTCAAATACAAAATGGATCACTCGCATTTCGATTTATTTTTGTCTACTAGTCTAGCTTAAGAAACCGGTTGCAATATGATAGCTGCATGCAGTAGATGCACTTAAGCAAGTTCCATGATCTATGGTAAACGTCAAGGCACAGCCAGAACACGACCTTTTGAAGTTCTGCAGGAATTACACGCAGGCGAGCATTTGCCTGCTGTATGGTGTAACCGACATGGCACATCGCCCTCTCTTATCTGAGAAGCTGATCCAGCTGTGGGCAAGGTTTCTCTCTCCACATAGTTGGCCACCCAGAACAAATATGGCACTATTTAACTCCTACTGTACCTTCTGACACTGCATTTTAATATTGCGTTCAAGTCTCCTTATACCAAATGTACTTTATCGAAAACAATTTTAAAAATTCACAAATACATAGTATCAGTGACAACTTACTGTAGTAAGTTTCCACTCCTAGTATACTGACACTTTGCCATGCTAAAGCCACCTCTTCCCTAGGCATTCATAAGTGATTATAAACATTTGTTAATCTTATCCTCATTTTGAAAACATGAGAATTAGGCACATGGAAGTTTAGTTGCCAAAAATCACAAAGCAAATCAAAGGAAGAGCTACATGTAAATCTTATTATTATCTGTTTCCTTGTCACTGTATCATATACTTCTCACACTCCAAGCTCCCAACAATTAGTCCTAAACCAAAGAACTGGACTGAAGTAACCTGGAAAAGCTCTTCTCTGAGACAGTCTGTATCACACAAATGGTGTTCAGCCTTCTCTATCCAGTAACAGTGCTTGGAATCAGTATATAGAGACTTAGTGTCTCAGAAGAATATTGGTCAGTATTTAGCTCTTAATAACATGGCTACTAACACTGGCATTAGCTAGGAACACACATTTTTATTTAAGAAACAAATTAGAAGATCTTTGTTGTTTAGCTATCAGTTTAAGACATAGACTGGCAAATCTCATTTTCTTAAAAGAAAATGCTGTGGAAAGCTTTCAGTAAGCGTGGGCTTTGCTTATTTCTAGGTCTGATCCCTTTTGTTATTAGACCTGAGTGGAATCCTAACCTACTTATGTCACTACATGGGTAACTAAAACATACTTACTTATGTGACCCAGATCAGAGCATAAGCCACAAAATTTGTATTAGGATGTTGGTTTTACACATCCATCAGTGATTAATTTTGCTCATAAATCAGATGGCTCTTTGAGCTACACAAATCCACAAAAGATCCAAAAAATGTTACTCTAAAAGCCAGCCACAGAGCTTAAGGCATCCAAATCAAGACCAAACACTTCGAAAGATGGCAGCATATGCAGAATATCAGCTTTTTGTTAAATCACAGTTTGTTTGCCAAATCATGTCCTTCTTTGGAGGACTGCCATTCCAGACCTGGAGGATGTACAAAGCTAAGGATTCCCGCTTTTTAAAGACTGGCAAAAAGTAGTCAGATCATAAGATACATGAAAAAATACTGAGAGCTGCTCAATTTACTGAAACATTCTGAGATAGCACAGTGCAGAAGAGAGGGTAGATTTTGGCTTCGGATCAAGAAATGTCTTCTACTGGAACGATCAGCCTTCACAGGAGAAGTCTGAAAAAAATGTAGAATTAATTATTTGGGGAATTTATAAGAAACATATGCTTCCTATAACCTCAATTTTCAGATTCAGAATAATTTACAATAATTAAAAACATTCCCCAGCTCAGGTGAAGACATTAGGGGTGATAAAAACCTGGTAACAACTAATGCTTTATGTATATTTTCTTCCTACTTTTGCTACTACTGGAAGTTACAGTGAGTTTTTTTTGTCTAGAAAAAGGGTAGAGTAATGAGGGCTAGTAACCCTTTGCGCACACACAAAGAATTTCCACAGGGAGGAAAAATTGAAGTTTTGCAAGATTCTAGATTATTTCTTTATATACATGTCCACATATATCCATCACACTGACGGTTTGACTGGATTTTAGAAGCACAGCATTGACTCTTATTCACTTAATTGTATGCAGCTAAAAAATGAAATCCGACAAAAGGACATGATTTATAGATGACATAATAGAACAAGGTTTTATTCTGCTTTTGTTTGTACTAGATGAAGGAGTAAGCTTTTAGGGTGCCAAAATTATTGCTAGCCTTGTTAACTACTTTGGAAACAAAAGAGCTGACATAAGGAAAGCAAAATCTGTTCTTTTATGGAAGTGTAATAAGACAGAAAATCATTTCATTGTCTGATAATTCTTCAGTTTATATTTCACAATGAGGTCTGCAATAAACTAGAGACAGACTTGGTAATGTCACTTATAACACTAATCCTGGAGGAAATAATTGTGTACCTGTCAGCTTCCTGTCACCGACATGGAGTATCACTCAAAAAGCTACTGTGGAACAGCTGATTACCCAATCTAGAGTTACACATATGTGCCTGAAAACATTACCCTTCATATTTTTGAATTTGTCTCCAAACTACGTAATAAGCTTATCTCTATTTTACATATACAGATATTCCAAGCACTTGGCTCATTAGTCTAATCAAACGATGGAAAGACCACACAAATATATGGATTATTCAGCAACCCTGACCCCACTCATTCACACACATGTAATTGCCCTGCCATTCACTCATGCATAGAAATGGTCACAAAAGCAAACAATGACGTGCTCACTCATTCACGTAATTAGTTAGTCACTGTTTCATTCACTCGGTTGACTCAGTCCTTCATACTTAAAGGCTTAGAGCCCGAGCTCACTTTCCCAGTGAGAAACAGGAACAGTGCCAATTAAAATTCGCTTAAGAGTCACACAGATTGAGCAAATCAGAATTACAGCCTCAGCTGGACAGATGCTGAACCTCACGAAACACTCTCTCAGTGCGACTTGCAAGTATTTTTGTGTCTTAAGTAGAACTGTGGTGCTGCACAGGCCTTGCCCAGCCATCTCTATTTCTCCTTCTTACTTTGCTTGATTTGAAAGCAAAAGATGAGATTCTGCCCTTGCTATTTTTTACCTAATTGTTATCCAGAGCAAAATGTGGCCTGTCGCATGTAAATTATAGACAAGGTTTCAACACTTAAATAGTCGTCAGCAATCTATCCTTCATAAAACATTTCTCAGAATCAGTCTGGGCAGATTCATTTCAATATTTTGTTGGCTAAAATTCAGTGTATGTAGTTGGTCACTTCAACTTCCCTTAATTTCTCTTAATTGTATGTCTCATATCCAGTACAAAGACTTTACAGAGGAAAGTGATACATAACATCATTAAACCAATAACCCTTTTTTATTTTGTGATACGGGTTTAATAGAAATTCAAATCAGTGATTTTTTCCATTATGTATTTGACCAGCATACTCCACTAAAAGCTAGAATGTAATGGTGCCAACTCATCTGCTGACAAAGTTCTGCAATACTGTTATTAAATTTTGATGCATAGTTATGTTTGAATTTCCACATACATATAAAGCACATAATAGTGATTTCTGTCATAAAACATGAACACTCTTACCACCTTCTGATTTTAGGAATGGAACATTATTTTCTCAGTTTTCTTAGAGCTCTACAGTGACTTCTGTTTTCTATAAATTTGATCTACAGAGATATGTATGAGATAAAAGATCACATACTTGGCAAAAGGACTGCCAAATAACTGCAAATCTTTAACAGATAGGAAGTAAATGTATTGATACAAAGTCACTAAAACAAATGGATCTATGTAATCCTTTTATAAATTTACATTTATTTGCATTTATCTGTGGACATCTCCATCCAGGGCTAAGACTGAAGAAAAAGCCACAAGGTAGTGGTGGATAAATGAAATGTTTGTCTTCTTTTTGAAAGAATCAGCATCCCAATTTATTACAAACATGGCAGCCAAGGAACAGGAATGGGGCAGCAGTTTAATATGGACCTGGACTCAACAAAAGCTTTCTGCAGCCCAGGCCCAGGTGATAAAATTCGGAATATACTATCATTTGAAAATGATTCTGAATCTTAATAAACAGAAAACAGTTAAACAAAAAACCCTGTAAGCATATCCAAATAGCATATATACTTCTCCTTTGTACACCTCCAGAAGAATATCTTATTTTTATAACTTGTATAGACAGAATTTATTTATTGGATAGATGAGTAAAATCAGCTCTTATTTTCTGTTGAAACCCTTTCTCACTAGCCCTGGCAAGATTTAAGAGATTATCTAACTTATTTTTAAGGCGTAGGAATTCTTGGACTTCTCCTGTAAATGCAGTATTTTTTCAGTTTAATCAAGTCTATGTTGACAAACAATATTTTCATTTTTACCTTTATGAATTTACTGATCTTGAGGTTATGAGTTCTTGTGTATATACAACATAACATAATATGCATGATTATCTCACTAAAAAGCTATGTGGGGTCAGTGCAATAGCAAGTATCTTTTACTATTTTATGTGACAGGATTAAACAATTCTAGTATAGGACTGCACCTTTTCAAGGAAAAAGTTGAAAACAGGCATATGACAAAAATCAAAAAGAATGAGAAAGGGTTGAATGATGCTGAAAATGGAGGCATACACATGGAAAATTCACACACAGATGGGAAGTAGTCACCACACCCTTGGAGGAAATACTTCTGAGGGGTGAAATGATATACAGAAGGGAAGATATTCAACAATTACATTTATTTCTACAAACAACCTGAATTATCTTTACATGTATACCGTGCTTAGCTATCTGAAGAAATACTTCTGCAGCCAAACAAGAACATTTGATTCTAGTCAACAAACTTTGTACATCTGTTAGGATAATTTAGCCACTGCCATAGAAGAAATTTAACACCTCAGAAACAGAATACTCAAAGAGAGCTCAGGCTTTTAATCTGGATTTGGCATCATCAACTCTTACTGAATGCCCACTTGAACCCTTTAAATTTGCAGCTTTTTCTGTAGGGGCAAATTGTTCTCTGAGAATAGAACACCCAACAATATCATACAGCTCCATAGTTGAATATGCCTGGAAAACGGGAATGGGTTCTGGAATTTAAGTTCTCAACCATCTGCTTTCATGGCAGTTCCATTAAGGCCATGTAGTCCTTAAAATGCTTTGAATGCATCAGTAAATACACTTTCAGGTAAAAAAAAATAAAAAGAAAGGTGAAAAACAAGCACACAAGGATGGGGAATTATTTTTCTTACACAATTTAAGCAGCCTCTGTGACCACAAATTAAACAAAAGTAAATTCTTTAAAGTGAAACTGTTACATATGGATAGATTTTTAAAGTCAAATTAATTTCTAATTGAAATCAATAGAAGTCAGTTAATCCCTCTCACAAATTGAAACAGATGATCTCATGCAGTAGGTTTTATCTCTGCATGTTAAAAATAAGTTAATAGGAAATCAGTTCCATTGCTTCCATTATAAACTGAAAGATTCTAAAAGCAACAACAGTGGAGTTTTCCTTTCAGCAACATTTTTTCTTAGCCAAAAAGATACTATCCTGTATAATAAAACACCATAGTTTTAATTATTTTTTGTGTCACCTTTATTTGTCATGTATTCTGTTCCCTGAAATGGAGTGTTTTGCAGTTCATCTCCTTGAACTCAGTAGGATAGAGCTGAGGTAGCCCAGTACACTGAGAGCACGTATGCTCCTTATAAATGCATTACATACCTATATTATGATATATGAGACAAGCATTCAGCGAAAAGTCAGGTGGCTTTAGCTTGCTTCAGGAAAAACTGATGCTTTGGCAGACCTAAGAACCAGCTGCGTGCATCATCCGGCATCAGATGCACAGAGTCTCTAAATTGCACGGAAATTTGTGTATTCTGATATAATGGCACTTCATCAAATCTTTGTAATCTGTTTAGCAACATACCTAGTTCCATACATTTTCTTTCATGCACACAGTCTGGTTAATTTTCAGTGTTCTGGCATGAGTACTTTGAGACAGTAACTACACGAATGCTTGACACCTGTAAGCATATTTTGCACTCTGACTGTATACACCTCTCAATCTTGTTTTTGGCCAACATGTAAGTTTGCAGCTACTAGGCCCTGCGACAACAGCATCAAGTCAAATGAAAACTGCACATTCGGTTGCATGACAGTGAAAGAGTCCACAACAGGAATAATTTCTATTACTGGGGATTCTTCGAGCTTAGGGCTTCTTTTGGAAGCATACCTTCAGCTGCAACTGTGCCACAGTCTTACTGCTCCTCGACCCTATGCCTCAGGCATGTGAGGTGTCTGAGCAACAAGGCCACAGCGCTGCACTGCAAACGTGAGAAATAGGCTCTCTTGCAGGGCTGTGTGGAGCAGGAGTCGCCAGCGCAATGCATGAGACTCGACAGGTCTGAACAGTGTCCGATTCAGCATGTACATGTCACATCTTAGTGACTAGACTTCTTGTTCCCTTCTTCTAGTGTAATGGCCATCATGTCCACAATCATGTTGGCTGATTATCTGATTATTACATCCAGTTCTACAGAGAAGCACGCAGTAAAGGGAAAACCAGAAGTCAGGAGCGATTTGTGAATCAGTCCGTAAGTACCATAAAGATATTAATGGAAAAATATTTTAAAACAAAGTTGATCTTAAAACTGCTAGCTACAAAACATGTATTCTTTAAAGTGTTATTAAAAAGTTAACATACTTAATAAAAGAACTACTTTTAAAATAATAATGTAACAAGAGGCCAACTCTTCAAAAAAAAAAAAAAAAAAAAAAGATATATACTTACTTTTACCGTGTAGTTACTAGATTGGATAAAAGTTTAACATTGTTACACATTTATTGTTTTAGGCTGTGCTTTTAGTTCTGTACATACACTCTGATGTGCAAAATCGTACCAAATTCACATGGACTAAAATCCTGAATTTGTGGCACAAAACAAACCAAGGTATTAGGAAAAGTGTTAGTGCTAGTTAGTCCTAAAGACCTAAAAGTTAGGACTAATACAGATTAGTGTTAGGAATCAAATGAATAGTGCATGGAAGACATATCTGCCAAAGCAGACACATAAAGTGTTTAAACAACAACAACAAAAAACACCTGAAGAATCAAGGACCATACACTAAATGGCCTTTTATAAAAGGTGAAAAATTATTTGCAGTGCTAAAGGCTTTGTACCAAGGTAAAAGGTAGGGGAGTGTAGGGGTGGTATTAACAAGGACCAGGTGTGCATCTTCTTTCTCTCCTACTCAGAGAGCAACTGAGTTCAAAAAGAGCCAGACTGAACCTTTTGAGGCTGCGTAACTACTAAGTGAAATCTACTGGACTGCACCACAGAAGACACCCACGGCAAAATAAATGTGTTACAGGTAAGCACAAAGGAGAGCTGTATTGTTGTGTAAGCTTAAAACTACAGTCAGCTACCAGAACGCCTACTCTGCGTTGCTAACAGTGGAGGCGGCCTGTCTGTGTTTTTCCTTAGCCAAGCACGGAAGGCAATGTAAAATCTGATCAACATCTCCGGTAATTGCAGGCTAAGGCACAGGCTAACTGGTTTTGCTCGATTCCCCCAGTCAGAGGGAAGAAACACCAAGCGATTCTGACTACAGTTATCAGCAAGGAAATCATTAAAGAATAATGATAATTGCACAAAGAGTAATCTACATCTTGGAAATACCACCTTCTCTGAGCTATGAAGATCTTTAAAAGAAATCACTAAACTGCTAATTTTGCCCTGCAGTGCTATCTCTCTTTTTTGTGTATTCACAGGCCACTTTTTAAAAAGTGAAAAAGGCACCTTATGCTCCCCGTGTAAGCAATTGTAATTAGGACTATCTTGTGACATTGTTAAACACTTACTTTTATGTTTAATTCACATTAATGATCCATCACTAATTATTCTACTATTTTATTTACATAAGAAAATATAAACAAAGATGTCTCATTTGTGTATTGGGAACAAATAAACTATTCTTCTTTACAATGTGTTATCTATAAAAAAAAAAGGACAAAAATTTTCAATGACACAGAAGGGTCCAACCCAAATCTGATACTTTTTTTCCTGAACTTGATATTAATTTCATTGTCATGTACTGTATATATTTCTTCAATATTAACTTTTTAAAAAAGCAGTATTTTTATATTCTGTCATCAGAATTCACTCCTTTCGGAGTAACTCTTCAAAAAAACCAGATCTCATCATTCTTTCAGAAGATTCTGTTTTATTTATCTTGTGTACAGATCTAGTCTAAACATCTCTTCATAAAGCTGATCCTTCTTCAAATAGATGCTGTTTAATCATAAAAACACAGTAGAAACAGAAAGCCACTTGGGTGGTTTACTCTGTGAGAACAGCACGCCTATAAGAAGCTCGTTGCAACATAAAACCCCTGTGTGCAGGAAAAAAAAAAAGCTGCCAAAATTCTCCTGGTTGTTTGAAACAAACTAAATGACTGATCAGAGAATCTGTTTTTAAAGATTTCCTCTTGAAGGAGATTTGGGTCTTTAAGTATCTAAAACTACGCTTAAGTGGGAAGATTGTTTTCCTGCAATGAAAAACAAAACAAACAAACAACTCCATTTAAAATGTGTTTTATTTTCTAATAAACTAACACAGTTTATTTATAACAGATGAGTAACTTTCTATGCAAGACAGAAAAAAGGAGCTATCAGTAATGAGGTTTAGTTCACAGTATAGGTTCTATAATACTAATTTTTCCTGCATGTGACTAATTATGCTACTTAATTTAAGTTACCCTAAGCTTATTTAGGAATTATTACTTATACTTTTTGTCTACAAACAGATCTCAGGAACTGCAGTTCCAATAATCAAAATAAATCATAAATTCTAAGTTGTGAAAAGACTGGGTAGCCATTTTGGTGGTGGCAGCCATCTTGGGGCAAAATAGATTTAAATGGCTGAATTTCCAGAAATGACTACTATTTTGCAAATATGACGATTTTAATATTTAAATCGTCAGCCACTCTACTGAATTAGAAGCAGAGTGTTGTAATCTATCATGTTGACATGTAAGTATAGGAAGAAAGAACTTAAGCTATACATTTTAAATTCTGAATTTATAAATAATAGAGATTTTTAAATAAAAATAAGCTATTAGTAGAAACCTCTTCTCAAGGCCAGAAGGTAAATGGAGATTATTCAGCATAGGCATGCCAGCTCTTAGGATTTCATTGCAAGCTTCATAGGTGATGAAAAGAAATTTGGAAATCTCAAGCACTTATACACCGAAAGACAGAAAATGGAAAAGCACACAAATACACCATTTCAAGAACACCATCAAGCCTCGTTTGACTTGTAAGCCAACTGAATGATACAAGACTGAGGTTTTGCTTATGATGTTTTCCTAAGAGTTGTCTGTCCCCCTAGAACTTCAATATGGTGGAGCTTCATGCACGGATGAAGCACCTTCACCAAAGATATTCACAAGGGAGGGGAGAGCGGATATTTCCAAATATACAATAGTGGGAACAGCCTCTGAAAGTGAGAATATGGCTTGCGCTCCCTTTAACTGGGAAGCAGCGCTAGCACAAGATACACAGGAACGGCACATGGTTGCAAGGGGAGGTGAAAGAAAGGACTGCATGAGGAAACTTATTTTTGTAATTGTGCTTTTCACTGATGAAGGGGAAAATGGAGTGACCAAAGAGCAAGCTGATGGAAGAGTAAGGCAGGATGGAGCCTCAGGATTTAAACACGAGCCTGGCAACAAGATTGATGAACAAGATGCACAGATTAGAAATGAGGTAAAACGATGGTCTTAGAGGCTAGAGACCGCGCTTATCTAGCAACACGATCCAAGTCTGATGTGGACACTTTGCTGCTGCTGTGATTTATTACCACCCCCAAAACAGTCCAGGATTTTGAGACACTAGAGGAACCGTTCCGGACACGAAGCGCTGGGCAGAGAGAGCCGAGCGGAAGAGCCTGACACACACAGCAAGGGCAGAGGTCTGGGGCGTTTGGGTAAGTAAAGGTCAGATGACACAAGATGAGGGTGCATCACGCAACTCGGGAAAGTGACTCAGCCCGCCGACATCCGTCGGCGAGCCGGGGGCAGGGGCGCCGCGGGGCCGCCGCTCGTTTCTCACCGGCACCCCGGCTCGCAGCGAGGGCGGCTGGGGCACCGGGGAGCCGCGTCGCCACACGGCGGCCTCGCCTCAGCCCACCACGGCCCGGGGGTGGGGGGCGGCCTCCACACCAACGGTTTCCCTTGCGGGCTGGGGGGCGCTGGGGGAGGCAGCCAGGGGCGGGATGCCCTGCCTGCTGGACAAGCAACAGGCGAGGAGTGGGGACGGCGGCCGCCCAGCCCGGCTCTGGGCTCCGAGCAGGCTTTCCCCCTCCCTCCTTCCCCGCCCGCCTCTCCCACGGGGCTGCCCCCTCCCGCGCGCGCGCCGCCGCGGCGTGACTGTTAAAACCGTTACAGCTCCCACTTTCGAACTGATTCAAACTCGGCAGCGCCGAGCAGCCCGGCCCCTCCCCAGGCTCCGCCGCGCTCCCTCCCCGCTCCCCTCCCGCCCTCTTCCCCCCCCCCCCCCCCGCTCCCTCCACGTGAACCGGTCGAGAGTTTCAAGCCTCCCCGCGCCCCACTGCCGCCTCTCCCCGGCTGGGGGACGGCGGCGGGGCACGGAAGATGGCGGGGGGGCATGGGGGGGCGGCGGCGGGCAAGACGGGGAAGCTGGAAACTCCCCGTCTCCCGCGGGCAGCGCGAGAACAAAGAGCTCTCCCACCCCTCCTGCTTCCCCCCCCCCCCCGCACGTGGGGAGCGAGCGCCCCGCCCCTCGCCCCGCCCCTCGCCGCGCCGGATTGGCCCGAGGCGCCCGGGCCGCGTCCATCCAATCGAGGCGGCGCTCGGCGCTCGCCAATGAGCGCGATGCGGATTGGGCCGCCGCGTTTGGCGCTCGGTCCGGGAGGGTGAATCCGGCCGCCGGAGCCGGAGGGGAGGGAGCGCGGGCGGCGCGGCGCGGAGCTGGCGGCGGGGCGGCAGCGGCGGCGGCGGCGCGAGGCCGGGGCGGGCGGGCGGGTGAGTGAGCGAGCGACACCTCGCGGGCTTCGGGCGCTGGCGCCGGGAGCGGCTATTTATAACCGGCTGCCTTTGTAATGGGGGGAGGGGAGGCGGGAGCGGGCGGCGGGGAGGGGGCTGCGGAGGGGAGGGGGGGGGCGGCAGCTGCCGGGGAGCCTCCTCTCGCCCACCCGTGCCCACGCGGCGCCCGCCGCGGGGGGGGGGGGACGGGACGGACGGCGGGAGCGGGTGGTGCGGCGCGGCTGCTCCGCCGGCCGGTGACAGCTGGAGGGGAGAGACATGGAGTCTGAAGTGCCCTTTGTCTAAGTTGGCTCTGTCCAGCCCGGCCGCGCGGCTTCCCGCGCGCCGCGGCCGCGGGCTGGCGAGGGCGGCCGGTAACGGCCGGCTAACGGCCCCCGGCGGCGCGCGCCGCCGCGTGGGAGCGCGGGCGCCGGGCAGCGCCGGCGGTTTCCCCTGCCCTTCCCTCGCCGTGCGTGGCGGCTTTATTGGCACGGTTTCGTTGAAGGATGCGCGGATTTTCAGCGTGTCGAACAAGGTTTCCGAGCGGCTGATTGACGCACGGGGAGAAATCCGTCCCGTCCCCCTCCTCCTCCCGCTTCCACCCGGGGAGAGGTGGACGCACGAAATGTCCCTCCCTGAGAGGTTTGGACAGGTCGGCTTTAGTCTCATGTGCTCTTGGTCTCCCGGAAGCTGGTGCTCGGCGAGGCGAGCCGAGCGCGGGGAGGCTGTGTGCACTCCGACTTGCTCGTTTTCGCGCTGCTGTCCTGTAAACTTGTGCTTGTTCGGGGGTTGTTCTTACCTCCCCAATTTGCTATTACTATTATTCCTTTTTTTGCCTTTGAAGAGTCTTAGTTCAGGAAGAATGTTTAAGGGGGAAAACCTGCCTGACGGGTAGCTCAAGTGAACTTCCTAATTGCTAAGGGCACCGTTTGGCTCTTGTTTTCCAGAGCGTTGCAAGAGAAAGTTCATGGGGAGCTGGAAATTGTCATTTTTAGCTCTAAGGTCATCAAGCATGGGTGTGCAGAGTACTTTCAGAAACCAAGGTGTTCGGGAAGGTGTGAAGGAGTGAACTGGGCAGAGCTGCCTTTGTGCAAAAAAATGAAATTAGGTAAAGATGAAGAAATTGATGCATTGTGGCACCTAGCTTTGGTATTTGTCATTAACATATATTTGTGCTGATTCAAAAATTATTAGTAGCAGGCAAAAGAAGAACAGTCTGTGGATACATGCAGTGGGAGTGGAATAACAATCTCGTACTTTGCTGAAGATACTTTCTCTAAGTTGTGAAACACTATCCTTACTGGACCTAAAGAAGAGTTTTTGGAATTTGGAAGTTCAGATCCTTGGTCTCTTTGTTAAAACTGTTGTACAGTTTTCTAAGGTTGTTCAGTTGTTACCAAATGGGTTTGCCCTTGTGTAAGTCTAGCAGCTTTAGGTCTACCTATTATGAATTTGTTTTTTACTAAATAACGTATTTCAGTATAGAGTTTTCCCAGTGCTTTTAGTACAAGCTTCGCTTCTTAAGATTACCTCATAGACAGTGTTTTTTTGTTGTATTTTTAAGGGATTGGCATATTCAAATTCTTGCTGTGATTTGTAAAAATTAAAAGGTCATTCTGTGTTTGTCCCTAGCGTCTATATCAAATTGAGAGTCTAGTGAGTGTTTGTTTTGGTAACAATACAACATCTTCAGAAGGATGAGTATTATTTGTACACAGTGTACAATAACTACTACTTTCAGTTTAGTCCATTAAAATGTGAATATTTAAGGTGAGCGGAGTCCTTCAGAAAGCATGCTTTCAGTATTTTAGGAGATACGACAGGAAAGTTTTGTGTGGTGTCTTGAGTGTCTTCAAGAGTGAATGCTGTGTCACTTGGTTGATTATTACATCAAAAGGGTTATTTCTTTGTTTCAGAGTTTTTTAAAAAATGAGAAAAATACATTTTTCCTTTGTTTACATGAGGAAGGAAATTAAAAGTTAAACACCATATGAGGAAATCTGTGACAGTAAAACATTCCATGGGGGTGTCGACAGCTATTTTGTTTTGAAATTTTGAAACAATTCAAGATTCTAAATTAGGACAAAAATTAGAAAAAAAAATATTTTTTTAATATGTAACTTCACCCTCAAAAGTGACATACGGAAAATTCCTATTGTGAAAAGGTCATAAAGCTTATTTGTCAATGTAGAATGAGCTAAAGTGATGGTGTGTAAACTTAGGCTGGAGACTTGAAATTCAAGCTTTTTTTTCCTTTTTTTCTTTTTCTCTCTTGCTAGAATTACAAACAAGTTGAATATGGTTAGTGATTTTGTTGAAGATTATATGTCAGAGTAACGTTTGTTCTGTAACACTGCAACATTCAAAGGTGAAATGTAAATATAATCATGCACTTTTGCTTATCTGCAAAGAAAGTTTGGCTTAGTGAGAAGAGAACTTTTGTAGTGCATTAGCAAATGCACCAACTGCGAATGTTGTGAGTGCAGCTAAATGATACTTTTTATAAAGCAGCTTATGTCAAAATAAACTACATCTAGTATCTAGTGCACTCTGAAAATGTTCCCAGAAAAGTTGGTGCATTACAAAATTCGTCTTGTAATTAGTCAAAAAAATATATTCTTTACAAGATTTTATATTTACAGGAAGATTCTATTTTTTTAGCTGCATATATCATGTTTACCTTTTGATAAATTCACAATTTAAAAGTTAGAATTGAGTGACAATTTTCAATCGTATGTTTATGGCTGTCATTTAACAGTGAAAGCTTTATTTTTAAAACCAGCAACAATACTGACAAGGCATATTTAATAAATAGTTGTTTTATTTTGTACTCCAGCAAAAGCATTGTGGGAAACTTTAGTGGTAGCTGTAATCTGAACATTGTGTATTATCCATAGTTAGTGTTTAATAGATTAAGGATAGCTGACTTGAGCAGAAGTATCTATGAAGTTTTAGGAGGAATAAAATTGTCCCCAGTAGGGGTGCTGGAAATCTCAGGAAGAGGAGCAGGCCTTTGCTAAGCAAGGAACATTTGAAAGTTCACTGAGTCAAGTAGATCATTTTTTACAGAATTACCTGTCCAAGCAAAATTCAGTTTACCGGATTTTAAAAATGTGAAAGGAGTGGATGTAGACTGCATATTGTGAATGTAATTCTTAAGGATTTCATTACACTTGAATAGTACCTACTTCCAGAAGCAGGGCCACTGTAAACGAAAGCTGTAGGACAATACGAGGAGGATTATTTTAATGGTGATTTTGCTACTAATTTTCTGTTCATCCTGTCCGGAAACTCTGTGTAGTGGAGCCAGGCTCATTGAAATGATGTCTAATTGAAATGGCATTTGGCATCTGTATGTGACTTGTACAGATGTTCTAAAACAACAAAGTTGGTCTTTAAATTGATGAGTTACTCCAATGCTGATATAGTTCAAATGATAACTTTAGATAAGGGGATATGTCTGGAGGAGAAGAAAAGCCTGATATAAAATAGATGCAGAAAAGGGAGAGGCATTTCATAGAGGAACAAAAAAGATGCTGGTTCCAAGTTAGCAAAGTGCCTGGGTTTGTTTTTTAGCTCAAAGTATATGCCCAAGAGTTTTACTAAGCTAAAAATTAAAAAGGAAAAAAAAAATATTTATTAAGTAGATATTCTTTCTCTCCTCATGGAAATCACTTAAAGGCTTTAGGATGATGCAGCATATTGCTATTTACAGATAAGGTGACACTAAAGAATGAAGTCTATTGGGGTGTGGGGGGAGTAGGGTGTATCAAGGTCCAAGCAAGAAGCTGCAGTTGTTTCTCTTCAAGACCATAGTGGCAATGCTGTTTTCTGTTACAGATAACAGCAAGTATTTTGATTGTTAAAGACTTGCTCTAGTTGTGCACATAGATCTCCATTAAGAGCTGTCAAACTGCGGACTTAAGTTCTGGGTACTCAGTGAAAAACTAACTTAGTGTTATAGTCAGTATGTGTATTTTGGATTAAAAAAAAGAGTAACATCAGTAAACTTGGGTAGAGGTTACTCTAAAGTAGCTGAGTGATGAATAAATACCATTTAAATATAATATAAACAAATTAAGCTTCTTTTAAACATGGTGGAAGATAAAGGAATTCTGAAAAATGTAAGAATTGTTTAGCCATAGATTTGTAAATAGATTATTGTAATATATATGTATTTTTTCCAGAGAAGAGGATGTCTGTTAGATGCTCTTATGTTCAGGAAAAATCTATTTAAAAATAAAAAATAATACGGGGCAACCCCTTACTTTGGGACTGTTTTGGTTACCCAGCTAAAGTCTACATACAGGATGTTTAGATAATTATATCTCTGCTAGGTTTGTGAAGAACTGTCATGTAAAGATTTATAATGTATGCTATGCTTCCTTTCTAATGGTTTTACTTTTAAGGTGAGAAGTCTCTGGTTAAGGACCGCTTAGAAGTCTAGTCAGACACAGTGCATGTTCTAAATGCTGTGGATAAAAATAATGTAATGATGGGACTGAATCAGTGCAGTACTGTCAACTGCTTGAAAATGTCACATAGTAGTACTTACTGTCAAAGCATCTAATTTGGATGTATATGATTTCACTAACAAATGAGGTAAAATTGACAGAGAATGTACTGCCATCTTCTTGTATGCAACTAATGACTACTTTAATATGCAATTGTTGAAGTATTTCAGAATTTGCTGCTACCTTTCTTTCTCTTTATATATATATATATATATATATATACACATATATATATATATATATACATACATACATATAGTGCCTGCTTAACTGATGTTGTACATGCAATTGTGCAAGTAGACTGGTAAAAGTTACAGTCCACAGCCTGAAATAGAAAAAAAAAAAAAATCTTTTCAGGACTCTATGTAATGTTTATACTTTTTTTTTTTTTCTTTCTTTAAATCTACAGCCAGGCCCGTTTGCCCTGTCAATTTGTGTTGCATCTGGCCATTTCTCTTATTTTGCCTTTAATGTGGTTGGTTCATTTTTTCCGTGCCATGCATTCTCTTTTTCACAGCCTGCGTATTGACTTTAAATCCCCAAACCGTCTGATGTAATTAAAAAAAAAAAAAAATGTTTGAAAGGAAGGAAACTCAAATCTTAACTACTCATATAGCTTTTTTATTATTTTTTTAGTGCTAGCTTGTTTCCTTTCCATATTTCTTAGCATAAGTGGACCTGGCAAGCTTTATATTTTTGGTGTGTAGTTGTCTGATCTCATTTTTGCTAGTAAGATTGAAAAAAAAATAAGGCTGGGACTTAAATTACTTCTTTTCTGTAAAAAATCAAACAGATGTGTGTTGCAGACATCTGACTTGCTGGCATAACTCCACTATGTCAAATGAATTATAATTTTAATGTTGTTATGCTTTCTCTGGTTTTATGATAAAATTTATAATTGGAGGCAGTTTAAAATCTGTCCTTTAAGATGTCTTCTTCCAGCTATGCATCCACCAGTTTGTGCTGTATATCTAGTGGGTATTACTGATGTGTTTACTGCAAAGTTAGATCTACGTTTAATTCTTGGAAGAGAAAGTTGACAGAAGTTGTTTTACACTTAAAAGTAAAATGGTTTATTTAACCACCATTAGTGTTCAAATGCTGTCTTGAAACTGAGAGGCATAATTTGTCCGAAAGCCTCGGAACTCTCCACAGTTCTCTTCCATAGCCTAAGGGACAAGGGTTTTTTCACTGAAGGGTTTTTCTTTTTCTAAAATGATGAGTTTCTCAATAACTTTCCCCTTTAAATCAAGCTTCTGGAAAAGTAGCCTCTTTGGATTAAATATTGCTTATAAGGAAAAATATTACTTAACTAAAGAATAATGTGCTGTTAGAATAACTGGGGCTAACGTACGGTATCCATATCCTCCTATAAAGTATCTGAAGATTAGTCAGAGTGCTTTAAAATGAGCGTTGGCTGAATAGCTAATTTGGTTGCTTTCATCATTCTGAAGCTCATTGCTGAATTTTTCAGAATGTTGGCAAATATACCAAACACCTGTTAAGCTCCAACATTTTTTAGACTGTTCTACAGTAAATTCTGTATGAGCTTTCAGCATATATGGATGTCTTTCAACATATAGGCTTTTTTGCCTATGCAGGGAAATAAGTATGGACAAGCTCTTGAACAAAGTAATTGCTGCATGTAATTTTTTTTCTGTGTGGAGTGGGTGTTTTTTCTGGTTTTGTTTGTTTGTTTGTTTCTGTGTGGATTGAGCTAAAGATCCTTTGGCTATTTTGGAGTAAAATAGGTGTGCCTACAAAACAAGTTAGGGTAGAATAGTCACTGCACTTCAATTCACACCCTAAATTATTTTGCCTGTGTAGACATGCCGTAAGTGCTCCCAGCAAGTGTTACTCTTTCTGCCAGGTTTTCAAGGGTATCAAAAAGTTTTAAATTTTAGGAGATGGAGTTGTTAGGCAGCAGAGGTTGTTTGGAATGTGTGTGGGAGTTGTCCAATTTATTTGAAATGATACAAAATGTGTCCTGTGGCATTCTATGAATGAATGTGAAGAGAGGAATTTGAAGGTATGGATTTAAAATATGAGCTGTATGGCTAAGTCTTTACTTTCTCCTGACAAGTGATCAGGCTTGGTCTTGTGTAAGAGATGTGGAAATTCATGTTTTTAATTATGATTTGCGAAGAACATTATCAAAGTCAAGCTTGAAACTTTCTGCTACTGTTCTGATGTTTGGCATTTTAAAATGTTTTATTTGTTTTTGATCCAAATAGCCTTACTCATACCTGCAAATATAGTTAAAACTCTTTTATACATGGAAATATCCAAGTAAAAATAAGTAGTTGCATTACCTGCTGCATAGTGTTTTGCTGATGTCGCCCAAACTGAAGTGAGATTTCAGTAGATTACAGTTAGTGCCTGTTTTGATTTGATCTTTAATATTAAATAACTCAGTTAAGATCTCCCCATCCCTTTCCTACCACCTTGAAGTAGACTAAATATTTAAACTCATCATTTGTATTTCCAAAACAGTGTTTTTCTAAACATATCAAATTTTGAAATGTTTTCTAAGAACGTAATATTGAGAATTAAGAAATTTTTATCATTGAAATGCCTATTCCTTGCATGGTGTTTGGCATGATCTTGTTTCTCTGACTCCTAAAACTGTAGGCAAATAGAGAAAGATCTTAATTTTGGAAGGGAAGAATACCTTGAAAATTTACATTTTTGCATACATGAAGTGATTCAGCATTCTAGTAAAGATTTATTTTTTTCTTTTAACAGCTGTCTGAAAAAATATATATACTGTGCTAGTTTTTTGTCCTGTTGCTGTATTGGTTGAAGGAAGTGTATTGGAACTCTAATTATTTCTATGGAAATCTTAGTTTGCTGTTATTTAACCTAATTTCTTATTTTCTTTTTCCTTTATTAAAGAAAATGAAACTTTGAGAAGCAGCCTTATCATTGTTTCTTGACTAATAGATGTTCTAAATGAAACCTCCCTGTAAAATGAGGTAGTTTAAATAAAGCTAGAGGCAGTGCTCAGGCTGCTGCCCTCTTCTTCTACTAGTAGAAAATCTGAAATAAATTTGGTTTCTTGTACAGTTTTGTTTTTGGACCTTTTTCAGGTACTTTATGTTGAATCAACTTACTGTTAGTGCTGAAAACCTTAAAGACAACTGAAGGATTTTGTCAAGAACAGTTGATTCTTTTCTTTTTCTTTCCCCCCCCTTTTCTTTGGGGGGTGGGGGTGGGGAGAGGGAGGATATTTGAAGCAGATTGATTAGCCTAAGTTATTTTAAATATTAAGAACCACAGATCCTTTTGGGTAAGTTTTCTGAAGTGCTTCTGGAAGGTTTGGATTATTTATAAACTGTTACCCGCAAAGTTGTTACTGAGTTTTCAACATACTAACAGATAGCTATTCAAAAATTCTTTATCCTAGTTGTTACTTTACTTAGTTTCTAGTCGAGCAGATAAAAAATTCTAAGGTAAAAAGTGCAAGAAGATAATTTAAGTTCACTACTATTTTTCCAGGAAGGAAAAGGGAGTGGAGGAAGGTTTCTTCCTCTTTCATTTCCAAAAGCTGCTTGACTCCTCATTCTTCCTTTTCTCTCCTCTGTGCCATTTGGTAAAGAGAGGAAGCTTTTTGGCTTGGGGTTTCTAATATCTACCTGATCAGTTTATGATGGTGCTAGAAACTCCTTTTGAAGCAAGTTTAAGTAACATAGTATTAAATGATCTGTGTGAATGCACTGTTAGGGGAGAAAGGAAAAATAAAATACTTTCAGAGGCAAATCAATATTTTTAAAAATCAGAGGGGGATCATGATTGAAGAAAATGTGAATTCTGTGGGCAGTAGAACAAAGACTGGCTTCCTTCCTGTCTTGTGTCAGTAACTGAACTGTTCTGTGATATACAATGCAAGGTAAGCAGTTCACACAAATAATACAAGTTTCAATATGCATTGAGCACATCCAGAAATTGATTTGCAGACTTGGACATTCATTGCTTTCACAATGAGTTAAACATTGAATGTCTCCGGTCATAGTTTTACATTCTCTTTAAGTGGGGACAGCAGGACTGGATGCTCGTTTTCTTCCAATCAAGAAATTCTCAGCCAGAGGACTTCTTTTCTGCTGTCATTGGCTGCAAAAATGCTTTGTAGTCCTGAGGGAATGGATAATACAGATGCAGGAACAAGTGAAAGGTAAAAGTATTTCTTTTTGTAGCCATGCCAGCATAAAGTAATTGTGAAACTTGGAAGTTGAAGCTCTCTGCTTCTCCAAACAGCTTTTATATGGTACAATATTTGGGCAGTAATAGGAAACTGCATTTTAAGGGGTGCATTTAAATGCTGAAGCCAGATTAGAAACAATGAGTGGTGAAAGAAGGTAGATACTGTGCTCAAGACAGAGGTCAGGAGTTTAGAAGGGAAGGGAAACAGGGGTCCTATCAAATCTGAAAAGTGGGCTGAAGGTTAGAAGGTATAATATTTAAGATATGGGCATTCCCCAGCAAGAGCTAGGGGTGTAATGCAGGAGTTTAACTTCTGTGAACTAGCATACATAATTGCATTACACATAGGGAGAAAAGAGCAAGTTTGTCAGTGAGTTTTCTAAATTGTGGTCAACTGCAACAGCACTGCTTGAGTAGGAATCATCTGCAATGTTTGATACATCAATAATTGAAGCACAACATAGTGTTTCTCCTTAGTAATTGTTTTAGATTTTCGTGAATTCTCTGACTTTTTTTAATTAAACGTGAATTTACACTGTAGCTTTTCATAAGCTAGGGCACTTGCTTTCTTCTTCTTTCTGAATCTGTTACAGAAAATGTGCATGGCTTAATTATCTCTATATCTCTCTGTCACATTTGGTTTGTTTGCCATTTGCATCAAAAGTTACTGCAGAAGATGTATGCTAAATGATGCCATCAGCCTTATTCTCATAGAAAGGCCAATCATTTGAAGGAAATTCTGATTACATTGCTTAGTTTAGTTACCAGGTTTTGCCTATGTTATGGTAATTTAGTAATTGCTCCAACTAGTTCCAGTTTTGAGAATAATACTACCAAAAAACACTCATTACATTTTAGTAAGTTTGTTCAGCATCTGGTTGCATGATTTCTAGACCAGGACACAAAAGGAAGCAGTGTAAAAAAGCAAACAGAGTGAAGTGAGCTTTGACTACAGCCAGTAGTTTGGCTGGATTAAGTATATCATGAAACTATGCTGTTAGTTCACTGATAACTTGTCCATATACCTGCAATAGAAAAGGAAGTGTACAGGTTTTGGGGTTGACAGTCACTTGGTCAGTAGGATTGCAGGTGATGGCCAAAGTACGGATTTGCCACAAAGGGGTAATGTTTTAAGCCTCTTTCGAAAGAGGGGCAAGATGGAGAAGACAGTTCTTTCTAATAAATATTTGAAAGGAAAAGGGATCAGCTTAATAAGGATATGCACAGAAGAACAACATTAAAACTTGCAATAAAACTTACAAGTCTATGGTTTTCAAAAACATTGTTCTTGTAATGTGCTTGTGGAACTACTTTTTTTTTTTTTTAAGATATAAAGATTGACAAACACAGCAAAAGGAGGCTAGTGGCTGTAGCTTAAGACTGAATGCAAGATGATTGGAAAGATTCTGGAAGTGAAAGCAGCAAAATGAATTTCTGACAAGGTGAAAATAAGCTCCTGGATGAGTACCTCATAGGTAATCTTTAAAGAGGGTGGAAAATCTTTAAAGTAGAAAAAAGAAAAATGATTTGAACCTTTACCTCTCATTGAAATTCTCAATCAAAGGATAGAGAAAAAAAATGTTGAATATTATTGAGACCATTCTGAAGGATCAATTGGGAGATACTAACTTAAGGAGCTGCTGGGATAGTAACAAGGCCAGAGGAGCATTGTACTGGGGAAGAAGTCAGTGAAGAAGTCTGTCTTTCCAGTTGTGGGGAAAGCAGGTCACAGAGTAAGAGCTTACTGATGAGTTGGGTACTCCTTGGCCTGCTTATTGTTATATTCTAGACAGTCTTTAAGTCTACTTAAAAATTTTAAAAAGTGGATTTGAAATCTGAATAATGTTTCCAATATTTAATATCCCAGGATAAAGATCAAACTCCTATTCTGAATTACCCTAACAGCAAAGTAAAGTTTTAGTCAGTTAAATGAGAAAGTTTAGAGGAGGATACATCTTAAAAGGAAAAAAAGATTGGGAGGAGGAGCAGAACTCTAATTTCAAGATAGGGAAAAGCCTACTTAGAAGTTCTCAGCCATTTTCTTCTTCTCTATATTTTTATGATGTTTTTCCTTCATCTCTCTAATCCTTCTTCTGGAACTTTCCCCTCCTCTCCCTCAAAGCTACCTCTTCCACACTTAAGAAATACTTCATTTTGAGTTGAGTGAGAGAGCCTGTCTACCTGATGGATTAATTTAGGCAGTGAATAATTGGCTTTTGAAGCAGAATTTGCAGCATTACAACTTCAGCTGTGTTCTAATTTTAGAAAAAAAAATCAGGTTATTGTGCAATGTCTAGTTTTAGAAGGAAGGTTGTATGAAGTACTTTATCGTCTTTTTTTTAACATGTTGGCAAGTTTATGGAGGGTATGTAGCACTCTAGTTAGACTACATTCTTAACTATAAAAGAGCTTTCCTAATCAGTATTTTTATTATGATTTATAAGAGGTAGAACTAAAGGTTCCAACTCTGCTGTTAAGCAGAGAAGACCTATTTCAAACGAACAAACAAGCCTGGGTTGTAGTGGGAAAGGAGTGTGTAAACTAACTGGCTGATGGTGGTGTTGAAGGAGACCA
The DNA here is from genome assembly GCF_028389875.1 of Rhea pennata. Lineage (NCBI taxonomy): Eukaryota > Metazoa > Chordata > Aves > Rheiformes > Rheidae > Rhea > Rhea pennata. The sequence continues at coordinate 60,597,341 of NC_084664.1, read as the reverse complement.
TGTAACATAACAGATGTTTCTACTATTAGAGCAGTCCATAGTTAATCACAAAATTAGAGAGTTCATTTTGATGAAGCTTTTTAAGCACTTTCGTTCACAAATCGTTGTTCCCTTAACAGTAGTAGTATTTTTCAAATTGTACCTGTAGCTGATTGAGATATCAAGACTTTTAGAGTACAGTACTGCTCTTTTTCACCTTCTGAAATGCTAAATTGACATTTAAAAGACAAGCAAACTTGTAGCAGTGTGGTGTGGTCCTTGATTTTGAGAATGGAGTATCCAGTTTAGAAATGTAACGTCGACTCATAGATTAGTTTTAGGTTGGAGAGGACATCTGGAGGTAGTCTCATCCAACTTCCCACTCTTTTACAGATAACTTTTTAAATGTTTCCAAGAATGGAGATTCTAGAACCTCTCTGCTTAATTTGTTCCTATGTTTGACTGCACGAATTGTGAAGAATTTTCTCCCTGTGTCTAATCAAAATCTCTTATTGAGACTTGTGTCCGCTACTTCATGCACTTTAATTTGGTGTAGGTTAATATGTCTCAGTAGAAGGACTAGAATAGTATTAAACTCATCTGATAATCTAGCTTTAAATCTGATTAGTATAAGAAAGCACGCTGTTCAGGGAATTAATTCTCTTGTATATTAGTTGAAATCTGTGAAGTGACTCTTTCAGTTTTTGACAAGGCCCAGAAACAAAGAAAATCATGGTATAAATTTAAAAAAGAAGTCTGTTGAGGAGTTTGTTTCCCAGCATGTTTTATTCCTAGATGACTTTATTAAGGGTAGACAGAACTGTTCCTTGAAGCCTTAGAATTGCTGTAATAATAAGAAATTGAAAATAACCATTGTAATGATGGTTTGAATATATAGTTGTTGTGAATGAGAGAAATAGGAGACAAAAGTGAACTGAACATGCCTATGCCAGTTTTTCAGTTGTTGAAGACATTTGTCCTTGTCTTTTATTGGAAATGTAATATGGAATGTGTGTAGTTATTTTTGTATGTTTTTTTTCCCACTACCATCTTTCCAGAGCAATCTTTAGTTGATCCAGTGATAGCAGGAAGCGTATTATCTCTGTACTCTCACAGAAGTAGAGTTCACCAAATTAACTGTTTTGGTTATGTAAAGCCTTGTAACTTAAAAGTAAATCTTACGCAGTATAAATGTTGTAGTGTAAGGCAAGCAGCTCTGATGCTGTAGTGGCTAGCTGACATTGACAGAGGTTTTGCTTTTCTTCCCCATTGTTCCTGGTTGCATGGCCCATCTTCCCTGCCAGTTTGGATGCTAACAAGGCCATGGCATGAACCATTCCAGCTTTTCAGTCTATTAGAAAATCAGGAAAATCTGCTTCTTTTGAGGGTAGAAAAGGCCTTATTTGAAGTCAGTGAACACTACAATAAAATTTATCATATTTGTCATGCTAATTCTATCTGAAATGCAAAGTAGTGTACGCAGACGGTAAAGAGAGGAAGCATAGGATGTATTTGTTGTCAGCTCCCAAAAGCAAGTAGATAAATGAATGTGCTACTTAGGTTTGGTTAAGTTAAAATGCTTTTCTTCAAATTTAAATTCTGTTAGGTAGCTGTTAATACACTAGTAACTACTATGTATGTGTCAGGGGAGAAGAGAAGGCACTAACTGTGAATTTGGCAAATATATTCCAGTGGAAGCAAAAATTGTAAGTTATTGATGCATCAGATAAAAAATTAGTGACAGACTGCCACTTTTGAAGAGATTCTACTAACTAAAATGTAATTTAGTGTTGCAAATAATAACTGCATATAATGTATTATCATAAATAGGAGCTTAATTTTGATGAGAGGACTCACAATAAATGTATGCCTATTTATAGAGACAGACCTGCTTTTGGTGCTGCCAGATTTAACTGGAAGCTCTGTAACTGTTGTTAGTCTGTACCGGTGTTAGGGCTGGCACTAAAATATCTTGGATGTGGTTGTTGCTCACGCTGCAATGAAAAGCAGGTATTTCATTCTACTTGTGAGCTAGAGAGGGAGGAAGAAAAAGTGTTCTGAGATTTGGGCATCACTTTGGTACGTAGACATTCCTCCTTAGTTCAAGGTTATGGTTCATACATCTAAAGCTGTTGATGTTTCTTCTCTCTACAGTGAGTCTGTCAAAAATTAAGAGTAATTAATGGTTAATAGAGAAGCTTTGACAGTAGCTTTTCTTTCAGTTTCCAACTTTTGAGTACTCACGAATATTCTTGCAGATCATAGAATCTCTGGTCATGAGTGTTAAATTAAAGTCATCCACAACTACTGAAGCTTTTCTGGGTGAGGAGAACAGCAGATGAGCTGTTCTGAGCCTGCATAGCCTACATTCATGAATTTCTTTTAGATATCGTCAAAGAGAGCTCAGTATAGGTTAAGTCTTTGTATGCCAGTATAAACCTGTTGGCATTTCTCTGGCTGAAGAGTAGCAAAGCTGGCATGGATGGATTAGTAAATGTCTGATTTCAAGTTGTTGAGAAGATTTTTATGCACTGGTAAAACTAAGTGGTAGAGAAAAGAGATAGCTTGACAAACATTTCTCTTGGAGGCTGAGCTCACTTAAACACCTGCCCTCTCTAATTACTATTATTTGCCTCTTGTTCCTGCCCTAGTCTTCCCCCTTCCCTTGTGCTGACTTAAGAATACATGTGGCTACTTAACAAACTGGCTTGTAGAACTGATTTAGTTGAAGAATAGTATTTAAAAACTAAATGTGTTTAGTTTTGGGGCTATTTGGCCATTTTTTTTCCTGACCTAGTTTGCTGAACAGAATCATAAGTACTTAAGCCCTTGCAGTAGGGGAGGTAGAGTAGAGGTGGAAATGAGCGGCCAAGGGATGTTGATATTGAAGACAGACGATCTTTTTTTCTGGTAAAACTGACAGCAAATGCTCATGCTGTGGAAGACAGTTTAACTTGGTAGTAGCATTTGAAGTAAGATTTCTCTCTAAAGATTCTTAATGATGCAGAATTTCAGCATATGGAATAATACAACTTTATGTAAATTTAAAGTATACAAAAGTGGTTTTAGTAATTTCTTGGTTAAAAATAAGTTGAACTGCACTGTAAACCTGTAATACCACTTTTCTATAATATAAAACAGTAAAAAACATATTATGTCTTACTCCCATCTATCTGTATATGCCTAATTCTGTAAAGACTGAATGTGCTGCAGCTGTTTATTTGTAACAAAGTAATTTATTAATAATAAACTTTGGTAATCTTTCTTATGCTGTTGTATTTCAAAGATAGAGATTTTGTTAGTCAGTTTGGCTTGGTGTCTGAAATACATGTGCTGACAGTGGCCTTGGAAATATTTTTCTTCCCATGGAAATGAGAATATGCTATTTTATGCAGAGAAATTTGAAAGAGCACTATGGGTTTGTTTTTCTTTAGAAAATCCAAAAAATAGGGGAACAAGCAAGTTAAAAACCCTTAAGGATGTTTTCAGTGTCTGCTGATAGCACAGGTGATAAAGGCCTTTGAGGTGCCGGGAGTGTTTTTTTTTTTCTTTTCTTTTCTTTTTTCTTTTCTTTTTTCTTTTTTCTTTCCCTTAACTTGCATAACTTAATGTGGAAATAGTGAGCAGCTCTGAAATTGCAGCAGGGAACTTTTTTTTTTTTTTTTTTCTTCCGTAACCTAAGAGAGTAATAGTATTTCTTGACCATAGATTTTCCTTGGATCTCTGCACACTTAAAAAGAAGTTTTGGATAAATGAAGTAGTCTGATAATGCTTGGCAGATTACAGTAGTAATTAATAGTAAACTTTCAGTCTTTTTTTTTCAAATCTGGCAATACCTGTATGTTCTGTTGATAGATTATTTTCAGGTATTGATAAGTATAATAAAGTCTATTGGAAACTGCTTACTCTAGGGAGTTGTAGAATAGGATAAAGAAGTATATTGTTTTGTTTTGCATTTAAAGTGCATGAAGTAAAATACTACAAATTTCCGAATTTCTAAGTAATAAATTTTGGTTCATCATAGCCAAAAAAAAAAATGTTTAGCTGTAGTTCAACAACTGTTTGGTAGTATTCGTAACACTGTGTTGCTACTAAGTGCTGTGTAAAATCCTGTAACACATGAAGATCATTTGAGTTGAATTTATTTGATAGTTTGGGAAAATTAAGACCCATTAGTCTAACCTTACTGTATTGATTTTGATACTTGCAAATTGTTGTCTTTTTCAGTGTTTATAGCAAGTATTGACTAGGGGGAGAGATTTATGGAAAGATCTTGTTAATTCTTCTTCCCTTCTCTTGCTAAAATTGTTCTTTTTGATGTTTAATATAAGCTGAAAGTTTTCCTAAATTCTGTTGTCTAAACAAAAAATATTGTTTTTCATTTGTGGAAAAGCATAGAAGCGTTTTTTTTTTTGTTGTTGTTGTTGTTTTTTTTTTTTTAAAAAAAAAAAAAACTAAACCCCAAATTTTATGGATGCCTAAAGGAGTTTGATGATGAATTCTGAGTGTAACATGCAGTAATTTCTTCATTATTGAGGTTATATATGCTCAGGGACTTCCATGCTGTCTGGATCTGATAACAGCTTAAAGTGCAGGTCTACCATCCCAGATCAAACCTGATATAACAACGGTACTGGTTTATGGTATAATTTTATGCACTGTTGTTTTTCCATAGTGTTCTGAATTCATAACAATTCCTTCTTGCTTCAGAGTTGTGTGCAACTGTTTGTGAAGCCACAGTTGTGGTTAGGATCATCAAACTGATTAGCACTTTAGAAAAAAATAGTTACAGAACAAGTTTTTATGTATTGTGGGTCAGTTTGATTCTGCTTAGCATGCCTCCCTGCAAGAAGTAGAATGGGTGTGGCTCAAAGGGCAATATTGGGATGGGAATAAAAAGTTTAGAAGGATGGAATCATAGTTAGATGTCATTTGTTGCTGCTGAAGAAAGTGCTTATTCCATCAATATATACTATTGAATGTAAGCTAAGAAGTTTATGGCATCTGAAGTGACAGCTCATGAAGTTAGCTCGGATGTATGCTCTGAGCTTTCCAGTGCTTCCAGTCCAGAGAACATAGTGGAAGTGCATCACTGTGTTCTCAGAGCTGTAGGCGTACTTACAGGGCAGAGGAAGTTAACTGTGAGCTAGAACAGATTCTGAAGCTGAACAGTGTAGTTCATGGGGCAGTGCTGTGCAGTTAGGTAAGTTTCCTTAGAACTGGAGGTTCTGAAAAGCAAGCGTGGAACTTCACATTTGGTTTTATGGGAGGTAGAAGTAGCGTGTCACTTCCCCCCCACCCCACCCCCAGTCAGAATTATTTTATTCCTTCATTGCTCTAAGCAAGAAAACATGATGAGTTATTTTTATTTTTCAGTTTGTACCAGATTGCAATGCAGGTTCTCTTTGGGGTTTTATACTCTCCCCGCCTTTTATTTTTTGCTTCTTGGAAATGTTGAAGTTGTTGGTTAAGAGTACTCCTCAGTGCGCTGGAATATCATGTGTGTACATATAAAGTATATAAATAACTTTTTGATTGTAGGATCATTGACAAATAAGAACTGAGAAGTTGCACTGTGCATGTTATTTTTAAATACTGCCAGAAAGAAATTCTGAGTAGGAGGAACATAATGTAATTTTGTTACAGCTTAAAATATTGTGTAATATTAAGCATAATTACAAACTAACAGTACCCTTTTAAAAGAGCAGACACCTTCATTTATTATCCCACGTTTTCCATTTCAGAAAATTAAAATTCACATTTCTTCTAAAATTTGGTGGGATAGCCAAAGGAACTTAAAGTATTTGACAGCAATATGACTGATTGAATAGAGAATTTAATTTAGAGAATTATCTGTGTGCTTGTCTGTCACTGATGAATATTGCCAAAATAATCAAAGAAAAATAGAACATTGTTTTTAAAAAAGGCTATTTCTGTATTTTGTAGGCAAAACAATAGTGATTTAGCTCAGTTGGTTAGAGCGTGGTGCTGCTAACACCAAGGTCGTGGGTTCAATCCTTGTATGGGCTACGCTGAGGGTTGGACTAGATGATCACAGGAGATCCCTTCCAACCTTACCATTCTATGATTTGAGCAGCTACTTTTCTACACTTTGGCTTTCCTTGTGAACTTATATTAGTTGTAGTGTACACACTTTGAAGGTAAGTAGTTGACTGATTTAAGCTTTCAGTGTCTCTAATGCTTATTGTAAAGCATATGGATCTTCTATAAATTCCTTAAGAAAATCTTAGCAGAGTTTATTCAGAAAAACAAGCATGCACATGCTAGGACACTGCCTTTTCCTTTTTTAAAATTTTCCATTTCCAGATACCTAAGCATGAGTGGAAACTAAAAGGAACAGCTATGTTTTGTTCTTGTAGGTATATTTTTTTTTAATCGTTGTTTAGGTAGGTTGAGTGTGTCTCATTCATAATACCATAGTTAAAACTACCAATTGGTCAAAAGGGGGATTATTTTTGTTCATTTGTAGTGTACTTGATGGTACTCTAAAATTACCTTTGTTCTCTCATTAGATATAATTAATTATTGTCCCATGCGCTTAGGTATTCTGTGAATCTCTGTAACTTGGGGAATTAGGTAGCTGTAATGTTACAATTAATGAAAAAATATGAGTAGTAGGAGTAATGGAGACCACAGTGTGGAAATACTCAACTATAAAGAACAGGTATTGAGGGGCCACTTTAATTCTTCAGTGCTGTTTTGCGCTTTGGGAGGACTAATTAGGTTCTGTGCAGCTTTGGACCCCAGATGTTAAGCCTTTGCATTTAAGTGTGACAAGTACATCTTAAAGAATAATTTGAATTGGTATAGACATCTGGAGATTGTCTGGTCCAATCGCTCTGTTCAAGCTATGGTCAGCTGGAAAAGGATGCCCAGGAATGTGTCTGGTCGAGTTCTGAATATCTCCAAGGGTGAAGACTCTACAACTTCCCTACAACTGTTCCAGAGTTGATCTACTCTCACAGTAAAGAAGTATTTTCTTGTGTTGAAATGGAAACTCCTGGCTTTCTATGGCATCAGGATGATTACCATGTCTGGAAGGGACAGTTCACCAGTCCTTGATGTACCAGATTGACTCTAGAATCAAATGGGATGGGGAATGGGGACCAGGGAAGTGTCTCACCATGTTTCCCAGTGCTACCCTGCCCCCGGCAAAAGGGTGCAGGGAATTTTGGCGGGGTTTCCCTCCTTAGTGTGAAGGTCAGGTAAGGTTAACTCAAGGTATTGCTAGGAAGTCATCCTGTACTTCAGGAGGCGAGCATTTTCTATAAGCAGTGTGACTGCTTTAGAGTTTACTCCAGAAACAGTGTAACTGCTTTAGAGTTGTGCTTTCTCTCTACTGTCTGATTTAGAAAAAAAATGTCCATAGTAATTGAATTGACTATATAGTTGCTTTCTTTTGCGTAAGTGTTCTCAGAATGGGATTTTAAGCAGTTGCATGGTTTCTGTAGGTCCTTTGTACAAAGAGGATGATGCAAGTAAGAAAGAAAAAGATCTTAAAACAATAGAAATCAGTAGCAGAATTCAGAAGCTGAAATAAGAACAGTGTGTGACATGACTTGTGGGCAGTGCTAAGATAGTTCAGTATCATGTTTTCATTTGCTAAGTTGAAATTGCTTAACATTATATTGTCCTGGTTTTATAAGACAGAACAGGATTAACTATTTAGATACATTGCTTGAGCAACTGTGCTAATGTAAGGAATATCTTGAAATTTTATTTTTATATCAAAAGTTGACTAGTTCTGACATAGATTTTATAATCCACTAGCTTTTCTGATTTGCAGTTCTAGCTGCAAGTCTAGTAGGACATGCTTTAATGGAAATATGTGTAGGCCTTTTTTCTTATATAGCAAAGTGAAAGTTAAGTAGTTTGTTACAGTTTAGAGTACTTAGAGATGGTTGAATAAGGTTATTTGAGAAATGCTTCTCACAGCCAGGTACTGCTAATGCACCAGTACGGTGTATACAGTACTTCAACACAATCTCTGGCAGCAAGCTGTGTTCATATTTTTTACAGTCTTCTAATCCTCCAAATCACTTATCTTTCCAGGGATGGAGGTAGTGTCCAGCGCCTTTCTGTCCCGTTTTTGCCTCCTCGGTTCCTGACTCAGCATAGACTGTCCTTGTTTATGCTATTTTTTATCCCAGTTTCTCAAATAAAGTTTTCTAGATGTATAGTTTTTGGGACAAGCTCTTAATTTGCTTTAGGAATTTTAAGTAGCATTTGCTTATAGTCCCAATATGATAGATCGATCATACTGCGAGAGTTAAAGTTTTCATATGTCCTCTACAAGTTTCCCCTGCCATTCCCCATTGTTTTTCTCATACTCTTTTCTGAGATAAGGGATAGAAAAAGAATTAACCTGTTACCACAATACATGTGTTACAACACTGTAGTAGTAGTTTGGTGTACGGCTGCCCAGAGACATGCAAATATAGTTCACTTGTTTTGGAAAAGGGCTTCAAAAAGAAGATAAATTGATAGATTTTCAGGGTTTATGGGAATTAGTATTACACGAACATCTTCATGACCTTTTAGTTCTTTTCTTGGATATAATTTTTTCATAGCATAGAAACATACGTTTGTTTTCTTTGCACTTAGTGTTGTTTGTTTTCCTAGGGATTGATTGTGTAAAAAAGTCTTTTCTAATTTGTTCTATATGTATTTAACTCTATGCACTGCCAGTGATCTTGGCACATTGACATTATATCTAGAACAAATGAGTAACTTTTTTTTGTTATAACTTTGCATAAACAACAGTACTCTTTTTTGTTTTCTATGACTTTTTATTAAGTGCCTCAAAGATTAAATCAGTTATGTATGTTGTGCCCTAATAGCAGCTGAACCTAGTGTAAGAGGAGAGTGTTCCTGTAAGTTGCATATTTTGTTAAATGAGTGACCTGAGTGTGCAGAAGTAATGCTGTTTTAAAAAGAAGTATTTGTCTTCTTGTAAAGTATTATTTTTCTACCATTTTAGCACATTAGGTAACAATGATGTTCATGACCAAATAGTTGAAGAGATTTGATTTGTATACTGGATGAGATTTATTTCTCTCAGGTCTTAGAACCTTGTTTGCAGGGTCTTCTGAAGCTGCATTTCAGTTGTATGAAACAAGGACAGGACTTGTTTGATTTTTTTTTTTTCTTTGTTGCTAATCTAATTATATGCGCTTTCCAGATAGATCTCTGATTTTGATGAGTGGGGCTTATCTGGCAGTTTAATTTTCGTTAAGAAAGCTTTTTCCAGCCCATGTCGTTTGTTATTCTCCAGGAAACAAGGCTAGAAAAGGCTGTGTTTGATGCAGTATTAGTAAGTGAACACAATCCATGCTTTGTTTTTATGGGTTATACTAATTTAGTAATGTCAGTTGAGTTTTTGTTTGTATTTTGACTTCATTTTCCATGTCTTGTGGCTGACCCTGACCAAGATGATTTTGGTGCTCTGTATTATTTAAAAATTGAGATTCTATCTTTCTGTCATTTAGTGATACTATGTGTGTAATTTATTTCCACTGAATGGAATATTTTGCCATGTTTTTACTTTGCTTAGTATAGCATATTATGTATTTGCTGTTAGGATGAATATGAACCCCCTTCTCCCAAACTTATTGATAAAGTATAACAATTTAATGTGTCTTGCATAAAAATGGATTTCAGGCTCTCATAGACTGCTGTTACCTTTTGTTGAATATAAATGAAGATCTAGTCGTGAGAGTAAACAGGTTGCAATGATTTCCTTTGCAAGGTTGTCATAAAGTCAGGTAGGACTTGGATCTAAAAAAGTTATTATACAGAAAATAGACTTCTGTGTACAACAGCAAAGAACTTTTAATAACTTGGATAAAATTGTCTTCATGACTGTCAAGGAGCTGGGGTGGCAAGGTAGCACGTTTTACTCTGTCCTGAAGAAGACAGCAAATCCGTTTGCTCTGTTCACATTTGCTTACCTTCATTAATTATAAGGGCTAGAATTATTTTTGCTCAAATTGTTTATGCTTGTTTGAGTATATATTACTGTTGAATATATTATTGAATATATTACGGGACTTTTCAACATTGCAGTCTGTGATGGCTATCGTGAATGCTGTTTCCAGTTATTCAGTGAATTATTATGGGTTTGTTACAGAGTGCAGCTCTTGAAGAAGTCGATCTTCGACGTAGTGGTTTTGTTTCAGGATGCTGTCAAAATAGTCCTTGCTAGCGCTGTTGTAGCATATGGTCCTTCATTCTCAAAAACGCTGAACAGATTTTGGCATATTCTAGCAAAGCATTTGTGTTATAATATGAAAGTACAACTTCATTGCCTTCATTGCCAACAGTCCTGAAAAATATAAAAAGGAAGCACCTAGTTCCAGAATAATGATCAGTAAAAGTGGAATCTGTGTCCTGTTTGTATCCAACTGAACATTTTGAATGTTATTAGAGTACCTTTTACTCTAATGGTAAGCAGGGGAGGGGGGAGAGAGAGCGCTTGAGCATGAAGAGGTAGGTCTCCTACTCTAACTGTTCCAAAACTATGCACATATGGTAGAATTTGTAGACCTTTTTGGAGCTTGAGTGGTTAGCTGGGAGGGTTGCACTAGGGGCACCTTTCTCCACTTGAAATCTAGTCCAGAAGCCTAGTTTAGGGGGTGATATTTGTCTAAAGAGGGCAAACCCTGTGAGGAAGAAAAGCTTTTTGTCTGCCTTTAACATAGCTGTCCAGAAGTTAATTTACAAGACTACCTGTAAGGATTCAAGCCAGCATTACTGTTTCCAGTGGGAATTCTGACTTGTTCTTCACCTTTTAAAATCCATTGTCTATCTTTATAATGCTGCCTGAGGTGTTTAAGGCAAAGTCTGTGAATGATCCCACTGACTTGTAATTAATTTTTTTTTTCAGCATCTATCACTCAAGTATAATTTTTTCTTTTTTTTAATTGGGACTATATTGCAAGCATCTGATAGATATTAAATAAATGTCTCTATCCTGCCTGTTTAGTCATTCTAACTTGCTCTGAGAGTAGAGGTCAGAATTCATACTGTTAACATGCTATTGTCACTTGTAGAATAAACATGGGTCAAACCGGAAAAAAATCTGAGAAAGGACCAATTTGTTGGCGAAAACGTGTGAAATCAGAATACATGAGACTGAGGCAGCTCAAGAGGTTCCGACGTGCAGATGAAGTAAAGGTATGCTGTTGTTTGGTTATTTAGTTTAAAAAATTTATCAAAACTTTTTTTTCTGAAGTATGAGTTGGTGTGATTCTCTAAATTGTCCTGCAGTTAGCACCTAAGATAATATTTTCATGAAATATTTTGTTAATGTATTGAAAACTAGTTTTAATTTTGTGACTTTATAAGCAGGTGTTATATCTCACACTACATTTATATCTAGTTTAGCATGGAATTACATTCCAAATGGAATTAGAGAGAATATGTGGCTAAAGGAACAGCCATACTTACTGAATATCAGCAGAGATTCTGGAGAGTATCTCTGATTAAACCAGATATAAATGAAAACATGTTCAGAGTCAAAGAAAGGGATAACAAAAGATATTGAGGCTGACTGGTATTTAAACAAAACTAGAATGGTTCAATTTTGAGCGCATTTCTTTCATCTCCATTCATGCTTAACTTTTCAGTAAATGTTACAATGCTTAAGAAGTTAGCAGGTGTGATTTATTTGTAATGGTTAAAATTTGTGTTTAATTTTTAGAGTATGTTTAATTCTAATCGACAGAAGATACTGGAAAGAACTGAGATCTTAAATCAAGAATGGAAACAACGTAGGATACAGCCTGTACACATCATGACTTCTGTGAGCTCATTGCGCGGGACCAGGGAGGTTGGTTAACATGTGTTGTGGTAATTCCAATTACAAGGTTGTCAGCACGTTTTTGTTCTATTGCTGGAAAGTTGGCTGTTTGTTTGTTTGATGTTTTTGTTGTCTGCTTTGGGTTTTGTTTTTGTTTTTTGCATGACATGACTTGGCAGCTAAATACTTTTCTTATGAGTCTGTAAAGGAATTATTACTTACTTCCATCAGATAACTTCTGGAAATAAATAGCAGCCTTTCTAGCTTTGAACTACACATAGAACTGAAACAGCATCTTTACTTCTGAAAATATTTCGATCGTTACTAAGTAGCCTTTTCTCAAATCTTTTTGCCTCGGAGATACTTAGTAAGATCTCAGTCCTGTTGGAGTTGACCCCCCATGGTGCAAATGAGGAAATAGTTTGGCTTCTGTTGGATTAAAACACATGAAAGTTGTGAACATAACCATTTGATCAAGTCTTCTATATACTAATTGGTCATTTACCCACATAAATTCTAAAGGAGTTAATTGATTTGGTGCACTCCCTGTGTTGCACATTCAAATTGGACACTAGATTTGTGAAAAAACTCTTCCATGATTGCAATGCAGTTTGAAAACTTAAACTAGATTTTATGTCGGTAGCTTGGATAGCAGTTGAAGTCCATCCCAACTCTATGCTTTCAGCCCAGGTTAATTTGTATCATTTCTTAATTGCTCCGTAGACGCTTAAACTGAGCCAGTTCGAGGATATTTGACGTGTAATAATATGAAGAGCTAACTCCTAGTAGGATGAATATAGAAAGACATTACTGTGAATAAATAACAAACTTCCTTGAAGATTTTTTTTTTAAGACTCTCCTTTTTTCATCTCTTAAAGTTTTCAAAGGGAACTGGGGGGTGTGTTACACACAGGTGTGTTTGTTTGCATGTGTGTTCAAATGTAAGAAGGAGGGTACTTTTGCCAGGGTGTTTTCTTTTAAACTTGATTGAATACATAATTACATATATACGTGTAAAGGTGTATATAAGTATATATGTATGTTTGTGCAAATATCACATATACTGTAGGATCGAAACTTTTTATAATAGCCTGTAGTAAATGACACAGGTACAAGTTTAATTTTAGTTTTTTGATAGTAATCATATCTTACCAGCAGAGTTAGATTCTGAACATATTATTCTTTTCTCTGTAGCTGAATTCAGCATTCTTTTATGTTAATTTCCTGTCTAAATTGATAAAGTACATCACCAGTAACTTCATTCAAATCCAGTCTATCTCATGAATCAGAAGAATTTTAGTACTTAATTTAAGTATTGCCATAATTCAAAGTACAAGAAATGAGAGAGAGAAATGGTAGGGATTTTAAAAGATTTTTAAAAAATCTTTTTTATTAATATGCTCTATTTCTTCAGAGTTGTATGGGACATTGAACATACAGTTATCTGATGAAAAGGTTTTATGAGAACCTTCATGTGTATGGTAAAGATTGCAAGGTCTCACTGGTGACGTAGCTCTTTTCTCTGTATGTGTTTTCAGTTCATTGGCTAATCTGGTTTGCAAAAACTAGAGACCATAACGTGTGTATTGTGGTAGGCTAATGAACATCAAGCTGAGCTCCAAAGCAAAGCGACTGGGGAATGTATCTGAGATTTGGTACCAAACAGTGGAGTCATCTTGACATAGCTTATTTGTCAGTTTGCAACTTATAGTTCCACAGACAAAAGTAATTTTTTTTTATTTTTTTACTTTTTATTTTTTATTTTTTTTACTTTTTTCACTAAAAATGCATGAACAATTTTCTAGATGGCTCCTAGCTAGAAAACTCAGTGTTAACCTGAGATGGGTATAAAGTATTAAGGTGTATTGATATACACAGCAGAAATCTAATTTTATTGCCTGCAGCTAGGGGAAAAAAAAAGTGTGACTTTTGTCATTCTACCAGGGTACTGTCTCTGTATACTGTTTGTTACATTACTTTGTGTATTTCTTTAGAAATGTGAAGCTCTGTTCATCTTTCCCTTCTGGAAAGGAGAAAGATCTTTTGTCTCCACTTCCTTTTTTCCTTTCAGGTAGCTATGATAGCTGTTCTAAACTTTGTTTTACCTACCTCCGAATCTTTTGTCATGCATTTCCTGGCTGTGTATGTTCCTATCTGCTTCTACTTGTAACTTTTTTCAGAATTCTTCATACTGCTTTACAAGTAATTGAGAAAAAGTGTCTGTATTTCTATGGCATGTTTATCTTTTGGAGGCTGCATAAACCTCTGAGTCTCCAAATACATTCCCATAGCTAAAAACTCGTTGACATGTCTGGAGTGGTCTACTAGGAGTTAGTTTTCACTTTCCTCTGTTTTTTTGTAAACAGTAAGCATAATAAAATGTTTGAAGATAAGATAAAGATAAGTAGACAATAGCAGAGAAAGAGGACAGGAGTCAACAAGATATTTGGAGCATCTGTTTCCAAAAGACATCTTGCTGACAAAAAGTATAATTTATTTATTTTAACATAAAATTTATGTGGTTTCTGCAGTGTATTGATCTAAAACCAGGTGAATTCAGCTGCCTCTGTCTTGAGTAAATTCACTCTTAACACCAGTGTAGCAGCAACAGGTACTAAATCTGTTCTGACGTAACAAACATGATCTGTATTGCAGGCTGAGTAGTCTGAGTAGAAGACTGAAATTGTCACAGCTACTTATATGTGCATCATTATATATAATGAGGAAAAAATCCACCATGACCTATGATCTATTAAAAAAATAATTCTTACCTCTTTTTGCCTGTTAAACCTCTTCTTACTGTTATTCCCTTTAAAAAAAAATGTGCATTTTTGGGAGGCAGATATGTTTAACTTTGACAAACCGTTTGAATTTTGTATGTTGTAGAGTGTTTATTTTCTGTTGTTGTTGCTATAATAAGTGTAATCTCAACCTCTTATTTCAGTGCTCTGTTACCAGTGACATAGATTTTCCAAAACAAGTCATCCCCCTAAAGACTCTCAATGCTGTTGCTTCTGTGCCTATAATGTATTCTTGGTCTCCCCTTCAACAAAATTTTATGGTAAGTTTAAAAAATCATGGGAGGAGAAATATTTGCTGAAAAGGGAGCATTTTAATTTTAGAACTAAACTGCTATTTAGAACTTTGTTGCCAGTTACACCTTTGTATCTTTTTGGTGTCAATAATAAGGCTCAATTCCTCCAAATCAAATATTTATTACTTAAATTACAAACTAAACTTCTGACCTCATTGAACCTCAATATCTAGAAAATGCTACTGTAAAGAGAGAGTTCTACTTAATTCATGTGATCTATTATATAGCATTTAACAAATGCAGATTTATTTTAGAGTGTGTGTAATTAGCATAATAAGAAATGTTTTCTGATGAAATTTAATGTATCTATGTTAGAAAGACAACTGACCAACATACCTGTAGTAGAATAATAATTCTTATGGAATGAAGAGAACTTACTCCTGAGATAGTGGCTGTATAAGATCACCATTATGTATAGACACTGGAGCATATCCTTCTGATTAGTTTGTGTGGGTACAAGCTCTAAAGATAGATTTCTGATATAGGTATTTGATTTATTTGAAAAAAAAAAAAAGCTTATAATAAAGTTCTTTTATGGTATTTTATATAGGGTGACCTTTGCTGACATGGTTGTGATTGTAGTAATCTTAGCAAAGAGATCTAAAACAGCTGGTTTTATTGGTACATCTAAAACATTTCCTTCTGCATCTTTTTATACTCTTAATACTTTTCAATTCATCAGTGTTTGGTTGTTTTGCACTGCTATAGATTCATCAGCAGGAATTAAAAAAAAAATTTGGAGGTTCTATTTGAAATATCAGAAGATAAAGCTGAATTTCAAGGTCCTTAAATCCTACTGGTAGGATACGGGAGTATTAGACATTTAGTCTATATACAGACAAAACAAATTTGGTAAAGGAGTTCAGATTAAACAGTCTGGCATATTTCTGTGCTTGCTGTTTAGACTATTTGGTTTTAGAACCTTTCTGTGTATCTGTGTATGTTGGTTTTTTTTTTTTTTTTTGGTATCGTATTTTCTCTTGTCTAGCAAAGCAATGAAAAAGTGATTTCTATCGCATGTTACAGTGGAAGAGAATCAAGGAAAAGAGAAAGATCTTATAATCAAACAAACACTTCCCAAGGCTAGGTAGCTTACTGTGTTTCAATAGTAGAAGCTTTATGCAAACACCTTCTTAATGTTAGAAGCTAGTGTCAGTATCTTGAGCTAGTCACCACTAGTGCAAAAAGTTGCTAAACAAAGATCAGGGGGTTGTTTTATTTATTTATTGAATTGTGATAATGTGCTGTAGCTGTGAAGCTTGTTTATTAAGTGTGATAATTAGCCACTCTTAGATTGTGAAAATGGTAATGCTGAAATGGTCACCTGTTTACAAATTATTTGAGGAACATTACGCTGTCATAATCGTAAATGTTTTTACTAGGTAGAGGATGAAACTGTTTTACATAACATTCCATATATGGGAGACGAAGTGCTTGACCAGGATGGTACCTTTATTGAAGAACTGATCAAGAACTATGATGGAAAAGTGCATGGGGACAGAGGTGAGCCCAAACACTTGGGTATACTAATCCCTTCTTAATATATAAATAATTACTTTCAATTTTATTTTGTAAGGTCTGATGCTTGCGTGCAGAGTAGTATCTGTAGAACCCCTATTCTAAGCAAGCATTGGGTGTAACACTCTTCCTTATTTAAATATATTGTTTTGCATTTTCAAAAGGCTACGAAGTATTAATGTAGTAGCATGGAGAAAATGAACACTCCTTCCCTCCCCCTCAGGAACATAAAATGACTCATCTAGGTTTTACATGGAGAAGTTCTTGGTCTTCAATTTTATGTTGAGAGCTCTGGAACGTAATAATGTAATGTCCTTAAGTGTGTCCTGCTTAGCAGAAGGTGGCAGAAGATTGTTGAATTCTGACAACACTTACAAATGCGATTTGACAGAACCATTTTTGTATGTTTTTCCTTACGTTTTTATGTTGGAAATCTATACATATTTTTTTCACTGACTATCACAGATGATTGGGTATTTATAACTTCCTCCTCTTAAAACAAACCTGAGGAAAGTTGTACCCTTCTGTTGGTATATTTTATAGTATTTCGCAGGGATATTTTTCGTCTTACTTTTTGTGGGAGCTATACTGCGTGTGATATCATCTGCCTCCTCAAGTTTGATAAGGTCTCTGTGAATAAGCAACCCTTTAGTTGCTTTTTTTCTTTTTTTCCCCCATGAGTCAAGTAGATCTGTGTGCTTTACGTGCCCACTCACAGACTCATACGAGCCTCAGTCTTACAGTTATAAAGGTTTCTCTGACTAATCTGCTTTCCCTTTCACTTAAATATATTTTTTATCTTTTCTTCTCTTTTTGTTTTGGGGGGGGAGGTGAAGTAATTGTTTCTTGCAAATTTCTTATTGATTATATTTCTGTTAATAGTGGAATGATGGAGAAAGGGAGCTATGTTTTGAGTATATTGTGTGCTGCTCATGAAAGTTAAACCTGTGATTCAGTAGTAAACGCTACTCTGTCTTCCACTGATCTTGTTATTAATGTCTTGAGAATAGCTGGTGCCTCTCTTATTTCATGAGTAAAGTCATGTCTTTTTGCCTTTGGTTATTTTGACAGATGTACTTGCTCTCTGACACCCAGAAAACTTGTTAGGTCAAGATAATAACTTAATCAATAATAGAACACTAATTATTAAATGATTATAGCTTTTTAATTAATCTTTTAACTATCTCAAATCCCAAGCTTATGATAGCAGTTACTGTTATTATGGGTCTATCATAACTATTTATCTAAAGTAGAAAGAGTTTCGTTTTTTTTTCCCTCCCAACTTTTATGTGAATGTAACTAAATGTAAATGCTGTGGGAATCTATAATTCAGAGGATTTCTCATGTAGGAGGCAAAATTGTAAATTGTGCTTTGGGAACAGAAATACATACTAACTTACGTGTCTATATTACCATTCTATTTAAAGGTATTTATTGTTCTATTTAAAACATCTTAATGAAGTACATGCCTCTTTCTATTGTCTAGAAAGTAATATATCTATTGGCTTCCTAAAAGTTAGTTTCACACCTGACTCCACTCCAGGTTCAAAAGGATAGTTCTAAGCACTACATTCTCTACACAGTTCTCAATTTTCTTCCCTCTCTCCCTTTTTAAAGAAATAACAATCACTTTTCTGTCAACATTAACTACAGTTTTCCTCCCTGCAGAAATGCCTTTTGTCTATCTATGCTGTCCTCTGAATTTCACAGCAGAATCTGAGCTAATGAGCAGATATGCAGCATTATATCCTTCAATTTTCTATTGAATTTGTTGCATATAACTGAACTCACCTTGCCAGTAGGATCTATAGTGAGGAAGAAGACAGTATAGAACTACCAACGACAAATCCATGTGAGGATTCCTTAGCTCCCCAAGGAGGATAGTTTCATAGTATGTTTGCCTGCAATACCAGACTGGCTTAAACTGACCATATTGGAATTGGGATTCTGACATAAAGTTTCTTAAATAGTCTGACTAGTAATTTTAGTTCCTTTTTTATTTTTCTTGTAAAGAAGAGTTTTGTTCTTGTCTGCTAGTATGAAAAATGAAGAGTCAGGAGTATAAATTCGACAAGCTTCTTTTCCAGTCCAAAAGTCAAATACCAAGTATTTTTTAAATCAAGTGTAGGGAATATTAAAAATAATTCATGTACACATTGTGCTTTTCTGTTCACTCCCAATTTTGCTGAATTTCAGAATGTGGATTTATCAATGATGAAATATTTGTTGAGCTGGTCAATGCACTTGGTCAATATAGTGATGATGAAGATGATGATGATGGAGATGACAATGCTGATGAAAGAGATGACAAGCAAAAAGATCGGGAAGGTAACAGGATGGGTATGTCTGTCTGCAGACTTTAAAATCAAGACAAAAAAAATCCTTTTCTTTACTCAGTTGATAAATGAAATTTGTTGAAACCTTTCTATTTGATAGTTTTCGGATCCAAAGTTGCATCATTTTCTTCATCATTTCCTTTGCCATTTAGTTCAAGATTTGCATAAAGAATGCTATGAAAAGTACTATTGCCAATTTGTGTTTCTCTGTATACTGAGACAGTCAAGTGCTAAAAAATAAGAACTTTTATACTCCTCAGAAAATAGAATAATATTATCCTAAAGTAGGCAAAGTACTGAATTGCCATCTCCATCTGCTGGTGAAATAATGGTTTGAGCAAATCTTACAAGTGCAGTTCTGTCAGCAGGAAAGATCGCTTTAAGCAGTTTAATCCAAGTTCTCTATAACTTAGAAATAAAAACCTTCGTTTCTTTTTTAATAGGATTTTGGAGGAGTTTCCCTTTCTCTCAACACCTCTTTGAAGTAGAAAAAGAGCAGAAATATAATTTTTTGTTTGTTTGTTTGTTTTCCAAATTTTTGTTTTTTTGACAGAGAAAGAAAGCCACCCACCTCGGAAATTTCCTTCCGACAAGATATTTGAAGCCATTTCCTCAATGTTTCCAGACAAGGGTACAGCAGAAGAATTGAAAGAAAAGTAAGAAAGGATTTTTTCTAGGATATATTGTTTTTATATTATGTAACATAGATTTCTTGACTTAAATATTTGATCAGGAGTGGTCCTCCCTGCTTCTAGGTTTCATGGCAGTTGATATGCAACTAATACTTGAAGGAAATTGATTACATCAGGCAAGACTAAAGAGACTGTTCCTTCCAACTGAATCAAACAATAAAGAAGGGTTGCATTAGCCTTCCTTGCAAACTATCAAAATGTGGGTGCTTAATAATGCATGCCACTCTTCTGAGGTGGGAAAGTAAAAGCTTCTTTTACAAAAGTCTCTTTTAAGGGATTGGTGAGTAATATAAATGAGTAGATGAGATTCTAGAAAGTAAATGCCATCTTTCCTAACAATTTTATATTTGTGTTAATGAGTATGGAATTAATAACTTGCCAGGTCATTGAGTGATGCTGATGAACATGCTGTTGCCTTTCTAGCAGGCACATAATTCTTACATATTTTTTAATTTATCACTGAAAATGTGGAGTGAAAATGTGCAGTCAAAATTTACATTTTTTTAATTATATTGAATAAATAACTTTCATTTATTTCTTTCAAGATACAAAGAACTCACAGAGCAGCAGCTTCCAGGAGCTCTTCCTCCTGAGTGCACACCAAACATAGATGGACCAAATGCTAAATCTGTTCAGAGGGAGCAGAGCCTGCACTCCTTTCACACGCTGTTCTGTAGGCGCTGTTTTAAATATGATTGCTTCTTACATCGTAAGTACAATTGTAGTATGCTTGTACGTTGCTTGCTTTTTGGTATTCAGGAAATTCTAAAGTGCCCAAGAGTGGAATACAAAAAAAAGAGAATAAGAAATAAAAGCACTAATATCTGCTAAAGTTCGCAAAATAAACTTGTGTTTGTCAACATGATTTTGCAGTGAATATTATATCTCAAGGAATTGAATGTCTCTGTTTCAGG
Source organism: Rhea pennata (assembly GCF_028389875.1). Classification (NCBI taxonomy): domain Eukaryota; kingdom Metazoa; phylum Chordata; class Aves; order Rheiformes; family Rheidae; genus Rhea; species Rhea pennata. The sequence goes on along the minus strand of NC_084664.1, from coordinate 60,576,987 downwards.
TAGTTCGATATCCTTTTTGCATTTAGGAATTTCCATAGAATGTTGATTTGGACCAACCTGATGCTACTTCTCTTTTGTTTTGTATTCTTGCAAGAAAACTCCCTTGTCTTCTGTGTTATGTTTCTGCAGTTTATGCAGAGAAACTGAGAACAGAGTATGTTTCTCCATTAAAAATATCTAGTCATTTTTCAGACTTGCTTTATCTTTCCAGCAGAGAAACTGAATATCCATGAACAGTTTTATCTTTTTATTCTTTCTTTCTTTTCTTTTTCTTTTCTTTTCTTTTCTTTTCTTTCTTTTTAATCCCCTCCACCACCAGTTTACTTTCTAACCACTTTGCTTCTCTGTGGTGATGTGAAGGGTAATTGTTTCAGACAGTTCACTTTTAAAAAATATAATAGGCTTTCCATTGAATTCCCTTTCATGTTGCCTCATTCTTTGGTGGAAACAATTAACAAGAGTGTTAGTAGGGATGTTAGTTTTCATTTCAAAACTTGAAGAGGGATGTTAGTTTTCATTTCAAAACATGAAGTGAGATTCTGAAGTACTATTTGAGACGATGATTCAGTTCTCAGAGAAAGCAAATGTGAAGGGGAATCTAATAGCCGAATATAAAGCAGTTTAGACTTTGATCTCCTCCATTTCAACTGAATTTTTTTCTCTTGACTTAACAACTCATGTGTATGTTCCACTGTGAGTGTGCAGGCATGTTGCTTATTTGGAAATACTTGTGCTTTGTCAGCAGTTACTCATTCAGCTTGCCTGTGTTCTGCCTGTATTTGTACTTTACACTGAAGGTTTTAAACAGTTCTAGTGCCTTTACTCTTCCTTAGATGCTTTTCAGTTTGAGGAGGAATTGGAGTTGTGCTGGGGGGTGGAGGGCGGGGGGCAGGAAGCTTTTCCTGTTCCTGATTTCTTTAGTACTTGTAACTTTTGGAGTTAGATCAGTTAATGTCATTTCTTAACGACATTCTATTCACAGCTCTTGCTTGAAAATACAAAGAAAAGCTCTTATCTGTCAGTGTTTAAGAATAGATAGATTTTTCTGGAGGTAAAGCTGCTGGCTTTTCCAGCCAGCTTCAACGTTGTCCTGTGAAGCTGTACATTTTGTTAAAAGCATCTTTGTCTGGATGACTTATTCTAAGGAAGTACTCTGTAGTCAGCCTTCATCTATAGGACAAGGAAGCAAAGCTGTATGTTATTTCTTGGCAAAACCATTAGTTTGATGTTTTCAAGAGTTCTTGACACTCATGATAGTCTATCAGGGAATTTATGTGCCAGTCCAGTTTTCCTTCTTTAAGAAGATTTTGTTTTAAATCAACAAGAAGGCATTGCTCAGACTTGAAATATATATTTTTTTTCTTTCTCCAGTAGCACCCCAGAATGTTTTTAAGGCTTCTGGAGCAGTGGTTTCAGCCATTTTTCGCAGTGGTGTTTATGTGTATGTATTTTGTTTTTTTTTCCTTTTAATATATTTACAAACTCCTGAGTTTTACAGTGAAGATGTAGGCTCATTTAAAAATACAGTTGATTACTTAATGTAGTTTATGTGGATTTGCCTTTCCTAGTCACTTTCTGCAAGTCCTTAGAGTAGAACTGAAGAGGTTCGTGGACCACACAATGTGTCTACTGTTCTAGGGAGCCTGACATTGTTACTCCATAGCTTTGAGAGGCTAACTCTGCAAGACTTCTTTTTAATGTTGCAAAGGACTGGTTCATAGCATTCATTTTGCCATGCTTTTAAGTGCAAGAGCCAACCAGTGATACAATCCAGAGTTGTGTCACTAATCTGCTCTGGGACCTCAGCCCTCGCAGTAGCAGCATCCTTTGAGCTGTAAGTAGTGTGTTCTCTTTCTCTGTATTCGCACTCTTCAGATGGAAAACAAAATCTTTAAAGATTGCCTAAGTTCTTGCTGCTGGTGATTTTTAAATTCCTTAACTGAGTCAGTGTTATTTCCAAAGTGGTTTGTCTCCAAGGCTTCATTTTAAGTCATGCCTTTTGGTTAAAAAGGACTAATCAAGCAATCTCTTCAGGTTTTTGGAGGGCCAAAGTGGAAAGAAAGTTTTTTTTGTTTTGTTTTTTTGTTTTTAAAAAAACCAAAAATTAAATGCACCTTTATTTCAAGATAGTGTGAAATAACATGCAGTACAGTGTCATCGATGAAAACGTATTTGATAGTTGCAGAGAGATCTCTTGAAGCTTTATTCACACATTTACTAGGTAGTTTATTTGTGAAGCCTCCAGATTGGACACTGAATTTAGCAAACCGATGCTTCAGTCACTGTTCCCTGTATGCATATCCAAATCCCACCTCTACTATGACTGGTTACTGCTTTGGATATATTAGTTCTTTCTGTTTTTTAATCTGTAGTAACACCAAAAAACCTAGGACTGTATTGTTTGAGCAGAACAAGAGCTAGGAATTTAATAAGAGCTGAGGAATTCAGTTGTGTGACCTCTTCATTTTTTTGTGAAGTTTCTAGGCTATTAGTCCAAACCCACCAAATTTATTGCCAGGAATATGCAATTCATTAAGAAAAAAACTACATTGGTAATCAGAAGGTTGCAGTAGTAGTTTTCAGTGTCTCTGCAACAACATGACCATCTTCTAAACAAAGTTGATAAGCTCCTACTAGCAACCTAATCATTTACCCCATGTTCTATTTCATGCAATTGTACTGCAGGCTGATGTCCTGGCTTCCACAGGTGACACTGTCTTGATAAAATGTGGGGCTACAGCAATTGGCTTTCTAATTTGAAAGGGCCAAATCTCTGCAGGAGGCATAGAGAATAAAAAAAACCCACAGATATTCTTTTAATCCTATTTTTGGCTTTGTAGCGGCCCCTTTTAGATTCCCTTTTTGTTAAGATTAGCCTTATTTTATGTAGTTTCAAATCTTTATTCTAAAAAGTTTGAGTTAAATATTGAAAAAATTATCATTAGATTTTTAACATGTCACACCCCTTGATGAGCTGGCAATCCCTTTATGTGCAGGTGATGACATTACTGAAAAAACTTGTGTACCGGCTTCATTTGCTGATGGCAAAGAATTACGCCTCAGTGTCTGGACTAACAAAAAATTTAGAAGAAGGAAAAATACCAGGTAGGGAGAATTTCCCAAATAACTTGACAAGCAAAATTGTGAAGCAAATGTGCATTTCAGGCTAAACTATTGCCTGTGTACTTTCACATAAGGAAAATAATAGAACAGACCCCACTGGAGATAGGATGCAGGTGACAAATCACGACATGAAGCAAAGGAAGAACATGCGATTAGTGGATCAGATCTGGAATTAATTTCTTAAGGAAACTAAAGAAGTATAGAGTGTAATTATTTAGGAAATTCTGCAAAATCTTCCCCTTTGAAAAAGCTTGCTACTGATGTTTGAAACATAATAGCTATACGAGCATAGTTTTCTTGTAACAAGCCTCCAAACACCTTACACAGTTTTGATAGATTCTGGCTATAGTTGTCAGTACTATGCTATGTTAGATGTTTTAAAGTAGTCCAATATAAGATAAAGCTTTCAGAATAAATACCAAGCATAGCATATTTTTGAGGCATCTCTAGTTAAAAAAAAATAAAAATAAAAAAAATTAAAAAAAACGGGGCAGGTGTTGACAGATTTTATTGCATTACAAACTAAACGTTTTCTAGTCTAAAGAGAAACAAATTTTTTAAAAATAGCACTGATTTCTAGGCCCTTACACAAAGGAATTTGAGAAATGTTTGCATCTGCAGCTGATATGCAATAAAAATAGTTTTTATTTCTGCACAGTAGAGCAGTCTGAGGATCGTGGCTTGCAGATGCATTTATTGTGTTTTTGCATTGCTGCAAAACCATATTCCTTATGGTATGAAGAGCAGGTAAAACAGCTATGAGAAAGAACTTGAGTGAATAAAATGGTACTCTGTGCACGTTAAAAGATGCAATGTTGATAAAGCGACTTTCCCTCCACTTCCAAGGGGGGAGAGGGGCCAATTCCCCTCACTGTTTCATAAAAATTAGGAGAAGGTAGAGTACTTGGGGAAAAAAAAATAAAGAAAAGGAAATCCTACAACTTAATGTTTAACTTAATTTATCTATAGAGCATATGAACACATGAAGGATATATGAAAAATGAATCCTACCACATAAAGGCTCCAGACTGGAATGAGGGGCAAGGGAAGAAAGAGTGCTAATAGCAACAATATGCATAAATTATGTTCCTCTTTTTGGTTGTAATTAATTTTTACGTATCTGCATGCCTAAACATGGTAGATGGAAACTTCGCTGTGTTTTCAGTTTTTATAAATTGTAATACACATTTATGTGTATTACATTTAATTACAGATAATAAAGTGATACAATATTTGATTAGTAATACATTAATTTGGGGTTTATATGTGTATGTGTGTCCACCACTTTCCAGATACTAAGCAAGTCTTGAAACGCATTGCTTTCTGGAGATTCCCATGCATAAAATTATAAAATTGAAGAAATTGTGACTTGCAGTGGCTTCATCAGAGAAGCCCCTTTAGAAAGCTGCTGTCACTACTGATGCCAAAACCAGTGCTTGTGGAACTACATTGCAAACCAGATTGCTGAAATGAGATTTGCTTTTAAAAACTTTGTCTGTGAGGACATGTAAGCTCTGTCTGTAACAGCTGAAAAATATTCTTTAAAAATAAAAGAACTGCACTAAAGAAGTACAACCGTAAAAACTTGGTGGACTATTAAAATGAGAAATTTGTGTAGAATCCAGGAATATGAAGAGTAGGAAAAGCTGGTAGTTTATTTAAGTTGGAGGAGAAAGATGCAATTTTTGTGTGTTTTTTTGCTTTGTTTATAAACAATGTGTTTATAAAGAATGGCCCTTCATATGGGTTAATATGCATCGGATGATTTGTTCTTTCATTTTGAACATTAGCATTTTCTAATCTTTAAAATCTTTAAATCTTTGAATCTTTAAAAATATAACCTTAAGGAGTTATTAAATATTTAGGGTTTATAATGTGATAAAACTGCAGCATAAAAATTTCTACGCTGCTCGAGAATTACCTTTTTTTTCTTTTTCTTTTCTTTTTTTTTTTTCTTTTCTTTTTTTTTTTTTTCTTCCAGACAGACATCTGTTAGGCTTTCATAGAGCATTACGAAACGGGCAACTGGGACCAGGTCTCCCCCCCACCCCTGCACCTTGAGCGTTCTCTCCATTTTTCACCCTCACAGTTGTTTACACCACTGTTAACACATTTAAGGGAAAATAGTTTTTTATTGGTAACAGTTTGTTTCAAAAATGAGTTATATAACTGATTTAAAGGGATTTTATTTTAAATTGAGTAGGTCATTGAATCATGGAGAATGTAAAGTTAGTGTCCTACTGAAATCTATAGAGTGACACCGAATAATAATAGTAGCAGAAACACTGGCCTTTGTTCTAGTGTTGCAGGATTCCTGGGATTGTTGAAAGTTCAAGATTGTTCATTCTTTGTCTGATATTTGGGCTAGTGGTAATATCCTTAGGCAGGGTAGTATCAGAAATACACAGCAGAAATACACTGCTTGTTGTTGAGACCCGATGTACAGTCTTGTGCATTCAGATTGATTGCTTTTTAAATGTTTACCCTTTCTGCTTGAGGGTAGTTAACATTACCAAACTATTGCTACACTAAACAGAAGTGTGAATGTTGCCAGAGTGATAACTGTGAGGCAAAATTATTTTATGCAGCTATTTTGTTCTTAAAATCAAAGTGTACGCTAGAGATTAAATAAAGGCTAGTGGTTCTCTCATAACACCATTGCAATATATGAATTTTAACGATCCTTTTCCCCCCTATTGTCTTAGTTCAATGTCCACATTAGTCTTTAATGTGTTTTGTGTATGCACAGGTAACAGAGCACTGAATTCAATGAATATACTAGAGCGTTAACTACAACTTCATTAAAAGTATGCCAGCAGATGTAGTTACTAATACATATAAAGATTTACTTTTCTTATTTGGTTGTAATACCCACTGGAGAATGTCTGTTTTCTTGCTATTCTTTCTAATTTTACTGGATATTGTTCTGGAGGGCTTTTCTCCCCATCATCTCTCCCTAGGCATCCTCTTCCTTCATTCAGACAAATTCTGGTCATCTAGATGGTACAGAGAGGTGCTGACTAGATCATGCTTATGGGGTTAAAAGGAGTGGCTCTCTCATCTTTTCCTTTTTTTCTCCTCTCATTCTTCTCTTTACCCCCCCCCCCAGTTTATAAGAACAGTAGGAATATTAAATAATGCTTCTGATGATGTCTTAGAATTGCTTTAAAAAATGCGCACATGCACCCACGTGCATAGTATGTTTCTTTTCCTGAGCATGGAGAATTTTTCTTGAGCATAGAGAAATAAAAAAGATAATCGCAGAAAACCAGGGATGATATTGCAGGAAGTTCCTTATGTGATTTGAGAACATGCATTCCAGTGACAGTCTAGCTGCGAGTTTCCCAGACTTCAGTTCGTAAGGCAGTAGGTACTTAGAGTACTCACAGCTTCCAGGAAAAACAGGAAAGGCAGTCTCTCTGAAACCATTTTCTTGGGAGATGGAGAGTGTTTGAGAGAGAAGAGCTAGTAGAGACAAGTTCTGGCGAAGGGAATGGTTGAGTGTTTGTAACATTGCTATCCTGTGATGCTATTGTGCTATTGTAAAGGTGTGTGTGTTGCATCTGTAACATGCCTAATTCCGCTCTGTTCTAAGTCACTATTATACGCTCTGAAAGAAGCCACCAGGATACCTGAGAGTAAATAGCAATAGATAGTTCTCTGCAAGTTGCAGACTTACTGTGGTGGTTCTGATCCATAGCGACTGCTTGGTGCAAACCCATTTTACCTTGCAACTAGGGAAGGCAAACTTGGATCTACTGCCTGGCCAAGGTCTGTGGGGTTGCTGCTTTTATTTTTGTTTATTTATTTATTTATTTATTGACAAGATAAAAATTGATTAAACTAATAAACTAATCTTAGAGGTTGAAAGAGAAGCGTTAATAGGAGAAATCCTGAATAACTTTCTTGAACTCAATGATAAGTAAAAATTTGTTCTGTTTGGGAAGGGAAATCTAGGAAATCTTCCTTGATGTATGAAAAAAATGTGATAATCTTTACAGATATAAATTGGCATATGTAAAACTTATTCACCTGCTTTCTGTGTGCATTTAAATGGTAAGTCAGATGTCACTAGTTGGGATTTATTTTATTCTCTTTTTCCAGTTTTTATGATTTTTGTGCTGATTCTATGATTCTATGATTTTGGTAAAATTGGGATTAAAAAATAAAAACAAGGTAAGCTTTGTTTCTTGGATACTATTTGAGATGAGATATCTAATGCATTCTTCTATTTTAAGACTTACAAGTGCAATATTTTGATTCTGCAGCATTCCACGCAACTCCTAATACTTACAAACGAAAGAATACTGAAACAGCACTAGATAATAAACCTTGTGGACCGCATTGTTATCAGCATCTGGTAAGATAATTTCAAGTGGACTGTCAGAATTCACTGAAGCAGTGTTACCTTATAGAATAGCAAACTATACTTGATCTTAGGACATGCTGCATTTTTGAATGTGAAGAATATAGATGTGGGCCGCTTGCAGCTAAATATGTCATGTTTAATTTTTTGCAAAAGAATTGCTAACTTCCAGTCATCAAATGAAAGTCTAAGTAGGAAGCTGTTATTAACTCTATTAATGTAGTCCAAAATATTTGTAGGCAAAAAAAAAAAAAAAAAAAAAAAAAAGATTATCTCTTAATAGTGTGCTGCTGTCATTGTATCTAATCAGGTTGAAAACAGTCTTACATGTTTAGTTGTCTTCTAAGTTATATCTTAACTGAACACTGGAAAGGTTTAGTAAACGGAAGGAGGATTCTATCCAGTATTTGTGTTCTTAAGAAACAAAATAATGGAAAGTGGGAAACTCTTACTAATACTTCTGAATCGCATGCCTCTTCTGAATTTTCCCGTATGATAAACTAAGTATCTAATTTTCCAGTCCAAAAACTCACTACACATTACCATATCCTTTTTTACGAGAAGGCAGATAACCACTGATAACATTTTGAAAAATGCAGTGTATGTACTGTTTAGGTGCCCTGTGCAAGAAGAGCTCTTCTACTTTGAAGAGCATTTTGTTTGGAAAATCTTTTTCTGTCATCAAGATAGATGAAAACTTACTACTGAATTATTTTTTCACTTGCCAGGCAAAACGAGAGCAGAACCGAAATACTAACAAAAATGCTTTTTAAAAGCAAGTTTATTCATTATTGCATTGAAAGTATTAATGATTTAATTAAAAACACTTGTACATGCAGCAACCTTTAAAAACTGCTGGGATAAATGCTAGAGGGCATTAACTGGAATTCATATGTACATGATTCACTTGCAGAATAATACAAACTACAATATGCACCTAGAACCTGTTCTCCCCAAACTTCTGACTACAAGCGAAAAACTTTAAAACTCTTGTACTGAAAATTGTAGTGCTTATTATGTATTTAGGAAGGCGCAAAGGAGTTTGCAGCTGCCCTGACAGCTGAGCGTATAAAGACACCACCAAAGCGCCCAGGTGGCCGCCGAAGGGGAAGACTTCCAAATAACACCAGCAGACCCAGTACACCAACAATAAATGTATTGGAATCAAAAGACACAGATAGTGACAGAGAAGCTGGAACTGAAACTGGAGGAGAAAATAATGATAAAGAAGAAGAAGAAAAGAAAGATGAAACATCCAGTTCTTCTGGTATGACTAAGTCAATGCTTCCATTATTCTCTTAGTTGAAGTGCTTGAAAGGAGGAATAAAAGTTTAGCCACGCCATCTTAGAAACCTTGTTTTTGAAATGTATGGAACTCAGTGAAAAGACAGAATAATTATATTAATCAAATAGAACCCTATAACAAAAGTTCCATATTGTCTCTTGATTATGTGTAGAGGTGAGATTGTGCCATTTTAATACTTACAAGAGCTATGTGAAAGTTACTGCTTTTGTTGTGGCACTTCGTAAAACACCTGATTTTATTTTATTTATTTATTACATTTGGACAAGTAAGTAATTTGACAGTTTCATGGGATGTGGAAAGGTTTTGGAACAAGCCTTACTTTGACCCATAATCTCAATAATTTTTTATTACAGAAGCAAATTCTAGGTGTCAAACACCAATAAAGATGAAGCCAAATATTGAGCCTCCAGAGAATGTGGAATGGAGTGGTGCTGAAGCCTCAATGTTTAGAGTTCTTATAGGCACTTACTATGACAACTTCTGTGCAATTGCCAGGCTGATTGGGACCAAAACATGCAGGCAGGTAAGAAGTGAAATTACTTACTAAAGATGATAGCATTTTACTTTCAAAACTGGAGGGAAGTACATAAATACTAATATTAAATACTAAAAGAGAAAACTTATTAATTGTCTTAGTTTTCCCAAGAATGGTGTGTTTCAGAATTCACTCCACAAATGTATAAAAGTTAGTTTTAAATCTGTTTTAAGTTAAATTTACGTAAGGTTTAAATTAGACTATCTGTTCTTAAATGACAAAAAAAGATCAACTTTAAATATGTAGGAAAGAGACTATGACTGGATATAATCTGTAAGACATTGGTTGGAGGAAATCGTACTAACTTAGAAAATGAGTATCTTTCTACCAGCGAGAGATTTATCGTGGATGTATTATGGTATCTCTTGTTAGGTGTATGAGTTTAGAGTAAAGGAATCTAGTATTATTGCTCCAGTCCCTGCTGAAGATGTTGATACTCCTCCCAGAAAGAAGAAAAGGAAACACAGGTAAATCTGTTACTAAATAACCTTAGCATTAAATATAATAGTACATTGGAGGTACAGTAGACCAGTAGTAAATAAGAACACAAGGTATTTTGAAGGAAAAGTCATAAACTCTTCTGCTTTTCCTTTCAAAAATAATTTGCAGCAATAAAGCAAAATGGTCTCATACGTAAAGTGTTTTGCTTTCAGGCCAAAACACTGCTACGTAAGCAGGTATAACACTACTTCCTCTCTCACCTCTGTTTTAACCTGTAAAACAGCCAGATTCTTGTTAGCAGATTTCTATAGTTTATTGCTGAAAATATACAAACTAAGATTAGATTAGGAATACTCTACACAATTGGCTGTAAGATCAAGACGTTGTGGTATGATTTAGTTGACAGGAATAAATATTAAATATATAAGTGTTTTAACTGGATTAAATAGGGGTTGTGTATGGTATTTTGCAAATTAAAACTTTTTTTTAATGTTGGAAAGTATTCTATTAAAAAATTCAAATGATCAGAAAGCAAAAATGTTATAGCAAACTAAAATTGCCTCATTTCTAAAGAGAAGTAATTCCTTGCTACATGGACATCAGCTTTATTACCAACTATAGAATTTCAGCTGAAGAACTAGGTTAGCAGACTACAAAATTCCCAGCTCAAAAGTCTTGGGATGCTTTATTCTCTTTTTGTTTAAAGAGAAGCTGTAATTAAGATCAAAAAGCCTTTTCTGGAGCCAGAAAGCCCATCTAAAACTATTTCTGTCAAGATTTTAAACTTAGTGGCTCCTGTTTGTGAATGGGATGGATTTTTTTTGAGATTCCTGAGATTTGACAAGTGTGACAGCTCTATACTATGATTATTTTTATTCTCAGGATAAGAAAATAAGGGATAAATAACTGACGAAAAATTAACAAGAAGAGCTTTTCTTTTGGAAGCAATAAGTACACTTTTTTTTTCTACATTTCCTATTTCTCCACTGAAACTTCCATATCTTCCTTCCCTACCCCTCAACTTCTTTCTTCCAGTTCTTCTCCCAGTAATCCTTCTTAGTTCTCTAAGTTTAATTACTTCCAGAGTTGGTGAAATTACTGATAAATTCCTGACAGTGGTTCCAAAAGCTCCTGTTCAAGTCAAATGTTTCTTCTTCATAGCACAGAAGCAGCTGATAGAGTTGGAAAAACATTCAGGGAGCCCCATTTGGAAGAGGTTCTACTTCTTCTGGGCAAAACTACTGATTAAATGCTTTATTAAATGCTTTGGCATAGCTTTCAAGTTTGTGGGCATTTTGTGGGCTTGGCTGTTTAAAACTGCAGTTACTAGCCACACTGCAAGTTTGGAACTTACACTTATGAGTTAGTGTTTTTTTTTTTTTTTTTTTTTTTCCAGATTCAGGCAAATTACTATAAAAATAGTGCCACTGTATCTATTTGAAAAGTGAAACTGAACTGAAAGGCTGCAACATGTATTTTGAAGCTGAAATGGATTATATGGTTTCCAGGTTGATATTTTTTGGAGGATTTTGTTTTGTTTTTTTAACAAATAAGTGAAAGCATATATCAATATTTGAGGTTTTAAATTTTCTTTTGTTCATACTAGCTGCTAATATAATGTCAGCAGCTTGGTTTTGAAATGCCTTGTACTACCTGCATGCATGATGATCAAGCTGTGTTCTTTTCTGCAACAGTCTTTAAAAAAACCAACCTTTTTAGCCCTTCTGTGTCCCAGCGTAATCTGAGCACTCTCTAAAGACATCGTGCAACTAGTGATTGGGAAAAGCAGCTGGAAGTCTTCCTCTATTTCTTATACTGAACCCAATCTGAGTTTGCTCACTGCTACAATAAATCCAGTCCAAGACCCAGAAAGCCGTTGTCTTCCCTTGGGACTTTTTCATTGCAGGGGACTCATTGGTTTGCAGGTTTCCCTGATGCACATGTGGCAGCATTTAAGGAAAAGCAGCGTTCAGTGAAAAGAAAAGCAGAAGCAAAGGGCTGAAAAGACAGCTTTTCTAACTGATTTGATAACACATATTCTTATAGGGCTTTTTGTTATGTTTCTTTCTGAGCATCTAGATAATATTACAAAATGATAGACATTCTGTTGCCAGTGGGACTGTCATTGTCAGGTGAATCGCTGCTTGCTCCCTTCTAGTATTTCCCATACCATCTTGGGGGCCCTATATCGGCATATCAAGCAACTAGCTGACAGGACTATCAAAAATACTTGTTAGTAAAAGATATTCTCTCCCTCCCTACCTTCCTTCCCCCCTTGTTAAGAGCCAGCATCTTTTGGAGCCTATCTTAGGATGTATCAGCATCTAACCTGACAGGCCATAAAAATTCTTCTTTGCTGGAGGAGAGTCTCACACACTCCTCACATACATTCTTTGTATAGAAGCAGATGAACAAAGGAAGAATTCTTTCAATTCAAAAAAGCATGAACATATGTTGGAAAGAAAATACTTGTTAATTTCTATTTATGCTTTCTTCCATTACTAGGAGCTGAAATTTTACTTGCTTTAAATAGTCAGTATATCCTTCTCTAGATTAATAAGGAAAATTATCACTAGTAGTCACAAGTAATGCTGAAAAAATGTTCCTTTTTTTTCTTGTTCCCCCACCCCCCATTCAGATATGAGTTTACATAGTAAAGACTTTATTATGAAAGTATTTTTCTTTTCTCTATTTTCTCATTCTCCTCCTGCTCTGTTCTTGCCCTCCCCTGGATTACTGTTCACTGTATATATTTGATTAGCTTGTATGATTTTTGCATAGTGTTCTTGGTGCCTTTATAAATGGATTAAAGACTCGCCATTGACTGGCAAACATATTTCTGAGGCCTTGGCACAAATATTCTTGTATGCCACCTAGAAGGAAGTTGGAGTCTTAGTGAGGTGTATGTTTTAGGAGACTTGAAATAAATGAAGTCTCTATTTGAGTGATGCCAGAAAATAAAACACCGCAAAGATTTAGCCACATATGTTTGCATAACTGTCATGTATTATGTATTTCCAGTCCTATCACAGTATCCCTCTGCCTTTGTAAGAAAAAAAAAGTTAGTAATTTCTTCTTCTAAAGAGTGCATTTCTGCTGTCTCATTAGCTGATACCAGTACTTCCTAAAAACACCACCTGATAAGCTAGCACCACCTGATAAGTTGTTAGCAGAGAAGGACAGTAATTTTGTATTTTTGACAGCTTCTGTCATAATGCTTGTGGATTTTTTTTTTTTTTTTTAATGCTGGCTCGCATGCAGATATCAGGAACCAGATGTACAAATCTACCTGCTTGCTTGGTGAATTTCCAATTTGTTTTTTTCTGATGCCTGGACTCATGAATGCTTTTTCAACTTTTTGATACTGCTTTCTCAACTTTCTGGCATAACCTTCTGTCTCTTCTTTGGAAACATTTGAAATTTCTCTGTATTATCAGACTGCCTTTAAATTAGGAGATTTCTGCCTTGGAAGCAAGTAGTAATCCTGTCACTGGAGGCCTTGCGTTCCTAATAGAGATAGAAGATTAAAGAGTGGCAAAATCAGTTTTCCACATTTGGTGGTGTACTCATTCAGGCCTCAGCCTTGTGTAATAACCCAAGGGGAACTGCAGAATTTTCTAGCAGGTTTTGAATGTTACGAGATTGTTACTGTAGTATTTGATTGTGCTAATCAAACTTCCTCTTTTTGCTAATTAATCAGCACTGGATAACTTGCTGCACGTTGTCTTCTCTCATTTTCTTCTTAATCCCTGGTCACACTGTATATCTCTAACTCCTTTCTTGCCAAGGTGTTTTCCTCTGATGACACCAGTCTCTGTTACAGGACTGGCTAGGCTGATTATATTCATTGTGACTTCTGTATTTATTTTTCCGCAAGTTTGTGTTGCTTGTATTCTGAACTTTTTGTTGAGAGTAATTTTGTCATATTCAGGTCACCTTGTCAATACAGTCTATAATTTTCTAAGACAATTACCATGGAAACCCAAAAGTCCCAGTTAGCAAATAGTCAGCAACTAGCATTTTGTTTGGAAGTGTTAGAATAGTGCTTAACTCAAAGCATGTTCATATTAATTGGCTCTCTGCTAATGAAATAGTGTATTAAGGAGTTCATCCACAGAAAGCTTTTAAGGGGTTGGTATGGTAGTAGGCCATTATTATCTTGGGCTGAGAGACAAGCTTCTGTGAAGTGTTGTTGAAAAGTACTGTATATGTTGCATTTGCCAAATACCAGACAGACAAAATAAAAACAGCTTGACATGCATTATTAGAGTAATTTAAGTCAAAATTACACTTGTTCTTTCAATTAAGTGGGAAGCCACTTCTTACAGAGAATCAGTGTCTCATAATTCATAAGTACATGTTGGTATCTTTTTACTCTGGAGTGAGCCACTCTTCATAAGAATGTCATCTATTTAGTAGAGTTTTGTAGTTCTGATAAAGTCTTTGGGGTTTGTACCCTTCTCGCCAACCTCACAGTTACCTAGACAAGTCTACCTCAGCAGTTTTCTATCTCATATGGGTTCCTTCGAAAGCTTGAAAGGAAGTTAGCTGTAGAGTACTTAGAAGTGCAACTGTAAGGCTTTGAAACAGCAATTACATAGAGAATCTGGTTTGTGTTTACCTAAAGCTGTTTCATGTGTGTGTTGTGGGGGGGATTATTCAAATAAAATATAAATTGATATAATGCATGTACAAAAGAAAGTAGTAGCTAAAAAATCCTGTTTGAATATATACAGCAGAAGTTACGTTTTTGGAATACAAACTTTTGTGTGTTCACTGAAAAGCTGTGCAGTTTTCTGAATATTATGTTCTGAGGATTTTTAAGCACGTGTATTCACTAGTATTTTGGACCAGTTGTAAATAAATAAATCTGTGTAGAAAGGGAGGTTGCTAAATAAAATCAGCAGCATATTTAATAGTTATTTGGCTGGGGAGTGGGGGGGTGCTGAAAATCCTTACTCTGCATCATTTAAAAAATTTTACGAGGTTTTGGTCACCTAACTTTTAAGTGCTTACTAAAATGCATAAAATTGTACCCCGGCTTTGAAGAAAAATTAAAACCATTGATTTTGACTTTCATTTTAAGCTTATTGAAGTACAGTAAGTCTGTGTGTGGCACCTAAAGGCCAGACAGGTGTTCTCGCTCAGTTTTGCTTGATTCTGCAATTCATGGAATAGTAGACAGGCCCTACCTGAAGAGGTTGCGATCTGAAATGCGTAGAAAATAAAGAAAAGTGGTAATTGTTAACTTGCAAGTATAGTGAGCAATGTTATGATAACAAAAAGCATGTTGTTTAAAAAAATAAAATTACAAGTAACATGTTTGCGTGGACAGGGATAAGCTAACTGTAAAGCTAAGGAAGGACTAAAGGACATAATAGAGTTTGGAAAAGTTCTAGGGAAAAGGGTTAGTGCAGTACCAACAGTGAGAACGAGATGGCGAAAAGTGTGTTCAACCAGCAGGAATCCCGGGGTCGGTCAGCAGGGCTGTGCTGGGCAGGTGGGGTCTGTTGCCCCGTACCCGGAGCTGGGCAGGTAGCGGGCAGCCTCTGGCCGAGCCCAGTCGGGGAGTGCTAGGCGAGCTGGGCCGCAGCCTGCGAAGCGGGCGGCTCGCAGACCTTTGGCTCCCCGCTGGGCCGTGCCGCTGCAGAGCCGCGCTTGCAGGTGTTTCCTTGAAGGCCCCCTGAACCTAAGCGCCGGCTGGGTGGGGGGCGGTTCTTTGTACAGCGCTGCCCCCGGAGGAGCCCGAGCGGGGAGGAGGGGGGAAGGCAGGGAACTGCCTGCGGGGCTGCTCTTGTCAGCTCTGGGAGCCCGGGGCAGGGCAGTTCTGCTGCAACCACTTCTGATTTCTGTACACGTAGCAGATTGTTCATGTTAGCAGAAAGTCACCCATTTTGATCCAAGTGTGGGTGCAAGGTACAGCTACCTCTCGCAGCCCGCTACAGGAGGAGTTCCTGTCAACCTTCTTGTGTTTGTTTTGTGTTTTTGCAGGTTGTGGGCTGCTCATTGCAGAAAGATACAGCTGAAAAAGGGTTAGCATCTTTCCATTCAATTTATGTCCTGAACTTTTAAGATCCTACTATTGTTTTTTTTTCTTTTTGCTTTAATGGTTTTTTTGTTTTGTTTTGCCTTTTTTTTCCTTTTTTTTAATGTTAGGCCATTATATACATTCCATGGGGAGCTAGAGATCATGGGGGGATTTAAAAGAAAAAATTAAGTTCTTACTATAGATACAGAAGGGAGAAAAGATTCTGTTTGGTTTATGTAACTGTTTGGAAGATCTCTGTATAATTCAATGAAGAGGGAAGGAGGCTGAATTTATAATCTTTTCAGGATGGCCTCACTGAAGCACAAATACGAACAGTAGTAATAGTATGAGCTGCAATAATAAGCAGCATTTGTTTTTTTTCTGAAAGTGGTTTATTTTAGAGGTAGTTTTCTGAAAATTCATTGAGAATGGCTGGGACTCTTAGCAACATAAATAATTGAATTTTTCTCTCTTTCCCTTTTGGTTGCTGATTAGTAATTTGTCATTTTTACAAACACATGCAAACCAAGGAAAGCTCAGGAGTGCTCACAGTGAATGTAACTTATACAGCACCAGATTCTCCTAGCTGCTCTACAGATAAATCTCTAGCCTTTTCCCTGATAGTCCCTCCTTGCCTGCAAGAATTTAGACTTGTCTATATTGGAAAATTGACTTGGGAAAGCACAGTGGTATAATGCCCAGATATTGTTTTGCCAGTGTATCTGTTTGAGAGTTGACTGTTGTTCCAGAATAAAAATGATTTGGGGTATTTCAAGCAAATTTACTTTGAATATTATCACTGCTATTCTAGAACATTTCTCACACAGGAAATTATACCATTGTAGTTTCGTAGTTCAGTTTTCCACAGTAGACAGCTTTCAGCTCTGAATGCTCTAAGCAGATGAGTAATTGGAAGAATGAAGTGCATTAGGAAGCAAGCAACTAATGCCGACGAACACCTGATTACCATTACAATTTTGGTTTGGTGTCCATTTTTGGTTTTACCACTGATTGTAGGTTTGGGGTTTTTTGTTGTTTGCTTTTGGGTTTTTTGTTTGTTTCTTAGCAAGTTAAGGGACTAAAAGGGTATTTCTGCTTTAAAGAGTGAAAGGATTTTGCATTTTGTTTATTTGCACCTTTCAGCTTTACAAAATATTGCTATTTTTATTCAGATGGGTCATCTAATCATGTTTACAACTATCAGCCATGTGACCATCCACGTCAGCCTTGTGACAGCTCGTGCCCATGTGTGATTGCTCAAAATTTCTGTGAGAAGTTTTGTCAGTGCAGCTCAGAATGTAAGTAACAATTTTAAAAGCTATATGTAACTTCTTTCACTGTTCTATTTCTCTACATGTAAATTGGTATTAGCTGTCTGTTACGTTGCAAACAATTTCAAGAGCAGTAAATGGTGTGAGAAAAGGGAGTGCATGTTCTATTTAACTTGGCTCTTTTAAGATTCTGTTTGACTTTAATGGCTAGTTAAGAGTTAGACTTGAGAAAGACTGTAGGAAATTTAGGACAATCAAGAATGTACAGTTCTTGAAATGTCCTACACAGACTTGGTAGTTTTTTTTAATATTCTGATTAGCTGTAATCTTTATTGTCTTAATTTTACCATGCACGTTTTTCATATTTGCCTTTTTGTTTCCCATGTATTCTTTTGTAGGCCAAAACAGATTTCCTGGATGTCGTTGTAAAGCACAGTGCAACACTAAGCAGTGTCCATGTTATCTAGCTGTACGTGAATGTGATCCTGATCTCTGTTTAACATGTGGAGCAGCTGACCACTGGGACAGCAAAAATGTTTCTTGCAAGAACTGCAGCATTCAGAGAGGATCCAAAAAGGTAGGTAGATCTGCACATGCATGTCTGTTTTCTTATTTTTGAGGTGTTTTCATTCTAGCGAATGGAATTTCTTTGACTCCATGCTGTCAACCAGAAAAGTAACCCAAAGGGAGGGTAGTTTTTTCACTTGTGTATCGTTCTCAGTTATATGCTGCTCTTCAGCGCTCTCTGTATGTTTCATCATCTGCCAATACCAAGTTGGTGTTTGTGTGTAAACTACAGCCCCCATTCAGGCTTTGCTTGTAACTTGCAGAATAGGCTGCTGGTTTGAAAAGATAGCTCATAAGTCTTCCCCTAGATCAGCCTCAAGGAGACTTGGCTCAGAGGGAGGATATTGGCTTGTTTGTTTGTTGTTTTAATAGCTGTTGCTAAGTGTATATAGTATATGGATGTATCTAGTCTACCAAAGATGTCTGAAAAGCCTACTTAGTTCTCTGCTGAAAAGTTTCTTCATTTTGCTCTGGAACATTTTCCCATAGACCAGTCAGTCTAATAGTAAACTAGTCAATATTAGGCTCCTGTCAGCAGACTTTTACAGTTTGAAGTCCGTGGTGTATACAAAGTTGTGTTTTCATATATGCAACACCTTTTTCAAGGTTAAACTTTAAATTTGTAGTTTTTCCAGGTACTTTGTGTGGTTTTCTTTCATGTACAACTTGTGATCTGTGTACTTTAATTTTAGTGTGTGTTTGATGGTTAGAAGAATCGTTCTCCTGTCTCTCTTGGAGCCCCAGCATATGTTTCATTGAAGTGGTACTTTCCAAAAAATAAAAATCCAAGCCAGGCATGACTAAAGTTTTTTTTTTTTTTTTTGTTTTTTTTTTTTTTTTTTTTTTTTTTGCGCTCTTCTATAGCACTTGCTATTGGCACCTTCAGATGTGGCAGGCTGGGGAATTTTCATCAAAGATCCTGTACAGAAGAATGAATTCATTTCTGAATACTGTGGTGAGGTAAGGAAGGCCAATACTCTTTACACATAATCTTAACTAGCAAAGCTGTGAGTTGGCTAGAGATCAACAGACTGCCTATAACTTTGTATCATGTTCTTCAGATGTGTGTCTGTTCAACAACTGCTGTCAAACTCAGGAGCTACCTGGTTTAAATGTTATTAAAAAAAAATGACACAGGTTCTTGTGAGAATGAGATGCTGGTGTGTTGGTTGCAGCTCAAGATTTAATTTCAGTTCAGACATGCCCAGAACTTTGTGCAGAATCATTTAATGAACTGCTAAAATCCAGTAGGCGTTTTTCTCTAAATGACATTCCACACTAATAAAAGAATCCCAAATCAGTTATGCAGTCTTGATTTTGAGATGCTTGTAATTTTTAACTTTCCAGCTGCTCTGAAAGAACAATAATTTATGCTAAGAGCAAACTGTTTGATAGGCTGAAAATACTGGCTATAAAGTACTTTAAGTTTGAAAATATTTTTAATGCTGGAGAATAGAAAAAAAAATACGTCTTTTCTTTGCCGCTGTGGTTTCAAAAGAGAGATGGTCTCTTACTAGTACTGTTTCTTTCAGATTATTTCTCAGGATGAGGCAGACAGAAGAGGAAAAGTATATGACAAGTACATGTGCAGCTTTCTGTTTAACTTGAATAATGGTATGTATGTACTAGTCAGAACCCTTGCAGCAAAAATACAATAGGCACACCATTTCCTTCATCCATGTTCTTTGCAGATAGCAGGTAACACTGAGTTTTTTTTGTGCACATCTTTTCTTGGCAACTTACAGATTCCTAACATTGATAGCTAACTCTATAGGTGGGTTTATTTCCCTATCACCACGACCTCTGAAATGTACTTTCATGAAATGCAAGTCAACTAGACAGTAGTGATGGAGCCTCTTAGACACGCAAACTATACAAGATGAATTGAGCAGAAGTAGAATTTCATGGAGTAAAATTATATACGAGCATCAGTGATAGCCTGAAGCAAAAAGTTTTACTAGCTATTGTCCGTGGTCATTTTACTATGACCCTAAATTAGCAGTAAGTTATGGAGGTAAGTTGGTGGGGGAAGAAGATTAGTCTGGGGAAACAGAGGTGTGTGGCTGCTGCAATTTGAAGAGAGAAAAAATCCTGCACTGTGTCATGCTTGAAATATTTGAAAGGTAAGACTAAAAAAATCTTTTTAAAAACTATAATGTTAACTTAGTATATTTTATGCTTGTACTTGTGAGATAAAGCTAAAGAAGTCTCCAATCAGAAACTAAGGTAATGTCACTGTGGTAAGAGATGAATGAGGAATGCACAGCATGGCGCAAGTGGAAGCTTTTGTGTTTTGTAGGACAGTAAAGCTGTTGTATGATGATGTGCCAGCTTTTCCGTGTGGAAGATTGAGCAGTTACCTTTTCCAGCTGCTAAAATCCAAGCACACTGCATATAAAAACAAACAAAATTTAAAAAGATAGACAAATACCTGGTGGTAGGTGACCATCCTTTGTTTTTTTCCCTAGATTTTGTGGTTGATGCAACACGTAAGGGCAACAAAATTAGATTTGCAAACCATTCAGTAAATCCAAATTGCTATGCAAAAGGTAAGTAAGTTTTAAATTAACTTGTTTTAGTCTAACAATATATGAAATGTTGTAGAATACTAATATAAAATACACATCTATCAGTATTTAACATGTTTGTGTTTCCTCTTAACAGTTATGATGGTTAACGGTGATCACAGAATAGGTATATTTGCTAAGAGAGCCATTCAGACTGGTGAAGAACTGTTCTTTGACTACAGGTTGGTAGATGGTATTTTGTAACTTCTTCCCTGTCCCACACTGGATTAGTTTACAAGTATTTTAGGCCAGCTCAAAATTAATTCCTCTGTCTGCCTCCTGTCCAGACTTCAGGCCTCAGCAGCTGAGGGACAATGCCCTTGCCTCTTAAAGCCAGCTATCATAAGTAAGTCTGACTTTAGGAAAGCGGCTGGCAAAGAGCCTTGTAAACTTCTAACAGCAGTTTGTGTTGAGAAATGTTCTTATTTATGGGGACAGACTTCCAGTGGTTCCCAGCATTAATGTTTAAAGGAGACTATTCTGGTCAAGTCCTGTAAGCAGCATCACTGTTTGTCTCTTCCATCCTTCAGAAAGAGTTAGCAGTTCTCTTGCTCTGTGGCAGAAGTACCTGCTAAGATTTCGTTCATACCTCCTTCTAAATTTGTCTCCTCACTTCAGGAAGAACATAAGCTCTCCAATGACAACAGTACTGTGTAAGGCCATCTTGAAAACTGGTTTTAGTTTCCACTAGCTAAAACAAGATTGATTACTATGAAATCTAAGAGGAAAGAATAGCATTTACTTACCCTCCTGCTTATTCAGCCTCTTCAAAAAAAGCCATTTCTTAAATGTTTGCTGCTATTCTGTATTTGCATGATTACATATGGAACAGAATGCCCAGCTGTTGAGGAAACTGTGGGAAAGCTAGGTACAAGAGTACTCCAGGTTGTACTGTTATGTCAGAACAGGGAGTCTGAAACACTCAGCATTACTTTTTTTTTTTTTTTTTTCCCTCCCCTAGATACAGCCAAGCTGATGCCCTTAAATATGTGGGCATTGAAAGAGAAATGGAAATCCCTTGACACCAGCTACCTCTTCTTTTAAACAAACAAACAGCTGCCTTATCTTCAGGAATTTCTAGTACTGTGGGCAATTTTAGAAAAATAAAAAAGATGCAATTTGAAATTCTGAATTTGCAAAGTACTGTAACAGTAATTTATAGTAACAAATTTAAAAAACAACTTTTTATTGCCTTCTCACCAGCTGCAAAGTGTTTTGTACCTATGAACTTTTGCAATAATGTGGTGTGGTACATTTTTCAACCTTGAATAAAGGATACTTGAACTTCTTCATTTTTACTGGAACTGAGTTGAAATTCTGTATTAACCAGCTGAAGACTTGTTCAGAAGTTGAAAACAACACCAGGCAGCACCATACTTAGTTAGTTAGTTAGTTCTTTTTGTGTTCAGATCATACTTGATGAATGTAAAGAAATGAACAGTGGAGGGGAGATCTGTATGATAGATACAGGAACTTAATAGTGATCCTCATTTTTTTTCAGCCCTTGGATTGAATTCAGATTCTCTAAAATATTCTCTTGTTTCAGAACCCTTTTGCTCCTACAGTTAACCGGTTCTTACAACAGCAATTATACTTTTTTTTTTCTTCCTTCTACCTTCCTGCCATGTATCCTGAGCCCTAAATAGGGTCCAGTAGCAGTGGATACATTTGGGGGCGGTGGGGGGGCAGGCAGGAGGAGAAGGAACAGACCTACAAGAAACTGTCATCAGAGCCGCTCCTGCCTCTGGTCTCTAGAAAAAAGCAGCAGCTGTGAGAGCTGTGATGCTTTTTGGGGCAAGCAAGGCTTTCAAGACATTTTAAGATGCATCTTCATCTAGTTGTGCAAGGCCTGCTTCGATATGCATATTAGCTTAATGACAACTCGGGTGCTCAAGCAGTTGGCTTGAATCTCTCTGCCCAGTTCAATCAATGTGGAGATTTACTGCCCAGGACACCGTTGTTTTGGTAAGGGAATAAGGCGGTACAGCTAACAGCCCTCTACAGCTGTGGCTCTTCTGAGGGTGCAAACCAAAAGAATGCAACAGGAACTGCACATACCTTTCTCTTTCCCCTTTTTATCATCACTCTAAGACCATTTATGTTGCACCTCTTAATTTGTTCACCTGTAAGCAACAACGGTCTTGCTTATTGGTATAGACACTTCTTTTATTACAAATGTTTTACATAAGTTTTAATCCAAAATCAGAGTGCCGTTAATTGTCAGTTTGGGTCTTGCACAGAAGCTCAGCGAAGGTTTACTTCTGATAAACCAGCTGAGTTTCTGAACACAGCAGCAAAATAATTACTTGTTGTTTCCATCCACAGGGGAAAGAAATAATATTGCAAAAACTAATTGCAAGAAATTGTCCCTGACTGTAGAGTGTTACACATGCCTACCTGACTCTTCCTCACTGTGAAGGCTTTAACTAGTTAAACCTCTTGAGCATACCTCTGGTATTACTTGCTCCTAAGAGCAGGTAGTCAGGCAGCCAACTCTCTTGTGGGCTTGTAAGACAAACCATAAAACAAAACCAAAAAGGCTTTCAGAGGCAGCTCTAACATGGCAGGTTTTCTGGCTTTCCACAAATGCTGGGATCATTATTCACTGCACTTCACCTGTCCAGACACCACTCTAGCTCATGCTACAACCATCTATGAGTTATGCCCTTGGCAAAGCACAGAATTGTCTACAGGAGTGTTGAAAAAACTTAGCATCCTAACATTAAAAAAAAAAAAAGAGTGCCATGCTTCTGTTTTTGAAACCACGTAGAATCAATCAGTTCTAGCACTGCTCCATCATCCAGGCTGGGACTTCACTAAGTTTTCCTTTCATCATCAACATCCATTTTTGTAGGTCCCACAAAACAAAGCACAACTGTAGTCATTAAAAAGTAATTTTCCTCACAAAAATACCATATCAAAACAAATCCCAGGCCTCTTTTTTCTTCTTGCCACAACAAACAATGAACAAATTACCATTTCTAGCAGCCAGCTAGGGTCTCTTCACCGTCAGGAATAGAGGAAGACACTTAGCAAAACAGACCTGTAAGGATGGTAACCTTTTGCAGACAGTTAACATTTGGAAGCTAATGCTCACCTCACCTGTGTATGACACACACATACACCACACTGAGAACAACAGAATGAAGCCTGCTCCATCAATTTGCATGTAGTATCACTCAAAAATGCTTTATTCCAATGGCAGATTGCATTCAATAGGAATTGAGAATTACTCTTCAGGAATATAGTCAACTTACTTTCTCTTCTATTCAGACAAAAGAACAGCCTAAGCTTCTTATTAATTCTGGGCAGCATTTAAGTGCAATGCCTTTTCTATCTGTTTAGTATCAAAAAATGCCTCTGATTTCAAGTGATCAAGTACTGTCATATATATTCTAAGTATTTTCTATTTTGCATGTTTGTTCAGATCAGCACAACTTTCTTCTCTTTCCAAAACACAAACATTTCCTCTTAAAAAGAAACAACATGCACATTTGATTAGAGATGAAAATTAATTTTTGAAAGAACAAAAAGTGCTTTAAATCACCAGCAAACAGTGGAAATGAGGAACAGCAAAACATTGTTATAGCTTTCATAATCATTATACCTTTTATTTACATTTAGAAAGGTAAGTAAGTAGTGAAACTTAAAACAATAAAACCAAATGCAACTTGTACAGAAATCTTTTAATTTTTTTTTATTTATCACACATTAAAAAATGAAACACACTATACAAATGGTTTTTCATAGCAGATTACACATGGGTCCATTCAGACTCGCTCTCAAAGTGCTGCCAACATTTGTAAGTGCTGCCTGTGATGACAGCTGTTTACCATATAGCCAATGTATTGATTTAAATGCAGTAGCATGCAACCCTTAAAGGAGAAGGGTTTGATTCCTTTCTGTTCTTAAATTAGGTTAAATGGCATTGGTGTCCATATTTACATACTTGAAATGTATCAATCCTGAGCAGTTCTGATGTAAGTCTGAGACTGGCTGATGGGAGTCCTGGTCTCAGTTATTAAAAAGGGAGGTCCAAATGGCAGCAGGGTGGCTGCTATGAAGTTCAGTTGCTTTCATTCTTTCCATCACATACCTATTTGCCGAGTGTCACACAGTCAGATAACTGCTAATAAAAGTGTTAAGCCAAGTAGCTGTAGGTGTCCTTCTCACCATCAACACGTTCCAAGTACTCCTTCTCAATCAGAATGTCGATGCATTTCTGTAGGAGGAAACAAAAAGGTAAGTCTGGGACTCTGTGGCAGAAATACCACTTCTGTGGTGATTAGAAGGTTTTAACAATATCAGCTGCTGAACTTCACACCAAGTAGAGGACAGGAGTAAGGGCACAAACCACATTAATTCGCTTTCCCACTACCAAGCACATCCAGGTAGAAGATTTTGCTAATCCACTAACTGCGGTTACTCGATGTCATTCCAGTGTAGTGACTGAGAAATCAGCTGACCATTCATATGCTGAGCAACTTCACAGTAATATGGTCAACAATTAAACAACATGCAGAGCACTTACTGTAATGTTAGAAAATACAGGAATTGCAGTGACTAGTACACAGTTAAGTCTGAAACACACAGCATCTCTTTCAGCATCTGCACCAACTACTCTTCACTGCTTGCATCTTGCTCCATGCTATCCCCTCAGTTGTGGAAGTAAAACCATTTGTGGGACCACTAAACAAGTCTGATGAGGGATCCAGAATTAAGTATTACTATTTTCCCCCCTTCCGGTTATTTTATCTTACAACAGTTCCCTGGTCTGTTGTATTAAATGGACCTGTAAGCAGCGGTACTGGCAGAACAAGGAGAGCAGCACAAGTGTAGGAACAAGAGGTAAGCATAGGGCAAGGCCTACTTTCAGCAGCAGCAGTGCCAGCTTAAAGAAGTGGTTTTTTTCCAAACCATTTTCTACCATTGCAAACAAAAGCCAATATGCACATTAGTGTTTGAGAAACACTGGGAGAAACACAGTTTTTTGTTGAAGTATTCCCTACTTGTTTAAAACAAGGAAGATCTGTCCCGACTCATCTCCTTAGTTTTCCTTTTTGATTTGGAAACATGCATTTAACACTCTCCTCTCCCCCCTCAGCACACGTTCAGACCTCCTGTTTTCACATACCTTAATTACTGGAACTCGTGGTTTGAACCTGGAGGAGAGCTGCGTTAGCACTTCCCCAAGCAGTTGCTGGTGTTTTAGAACTTTCCTCATCTTCATGATTCGCACGATAGCAGCCTAAACAGCAAAGTCAGAAAGATGTGCTTAGGAGCATACAGTTTGTCCTTCTGGGTCAAGCCACTTTACTTCCCCAGCAGATCGTGTCTGCTGATGCAGAAGCATCACCACACCAGACCCGAGCAGCAGACGGAGAGAAGCATGCCTGCAGATGCCTGCAAATGCCAACTATTCAGGCAGACTTTAAGAGCTCGGTATTCTGTATGCAGCACACGCTCGTTACAAGCGTTTGAGACGTGAATTTAGAACCACCCTGCTTAAGGTCAGTAATAACAACAGTACCAACACCAACATAAAAATGCTTATAAATCTTAGTCATGTATTTAACCGTAACATTTCATTTTCTTAGTAACAAATTTTACTTCCTTCCCCGGCCCAATCTGCACCTCCAGTGGATTCCTAATGAAATGATAAAACATTTTCATGATACTATTTTTAATATATCCATCTATCTAGACATTATCTATCCATCTAGTTATCTAAATATTACTGGTTTTCTTCCAAGATCAACATCTGGTGAGAGTATAAATTTCTGCAAGCCAAACACTCATCAGCATGTTGTAAAAACACTGTGAAGAACAACAGTATGCTATCATGCCTTTTGACATTTTCTATTGCAGACCCTAGCAGCCTTTAAGAGTACTGTAAATACACTGTTAGCTCAAATTTGATTATGCATTGGAATAGCACATGGTCTTTTAATTAAAAATAAGAAAACCCGATCTTCATTAAAGAACTTCAAAGGAACAATTGTAGGTACATGGTGGGCAAATATTCTGCCACCCAAATCACCTGAATCAGTAGTTTCCTATCTTCCTCTATATTTTTGTGTGTAGTTTCTTGCTCCTGCTTCTGTTCAGTCTTCATTGGCACATTGATGTTTACCCTTAACTTTTTGCTACAAAAAAAAAGATAAGCAAATAATTAGTCGGCTTTAAATAAATATATATATATATATGTACATATATATATATATCTCAAAACCCACACTGAAACAGCAATCTTTTTAGTTCTTATACTTTAAAAGTTACCCCCGCAAAAATTCCTCTTTAAAAACTAAGATGCTCCTAAGAGAAGGAGAAGGAAAAATCCCAAACCCCAAACTGCCTCAGTTAAGATGTAGGCGCCTAAATTACCATTTTCAAGAGAGCAATAGCCTTACTTTCAGCAAGTACTTAAATAAAAAGTCAAAAAGACTTAACCCTAGAGATTACTTTTAAACAAAATGGGACTTCAGCATGTTGGAAGATTTAACAATCTTATTCAAATTAAAAGCTGACGCAGTTGTCGCGTTTGCCAGGGCCTGCCGCCGTGCTGGGGCAGTACGTGACCGCGGGCCCTGGCTGCTCTCTAGATAAGATGCTGGGTTATAGGCAGGGAAGGAGCCACCCCAGCCGAGCACCGCAGGCCCGTGGCAGCACCCTACCGTGCCCTGTGCCGCACTCAAAGCCGTTATTTATTCAGCGCGGTCTCATGAATCGTAATCTGGGAACAGCGTTCTAGGACAGTGCAGCAGCACCGAGGTGTTTCCCTTATTACGCTACATAACCGGCCGTGAATTCTTAAAAGACTACAAGCAGATCTGTAATTATTCGTCAAGGAAGAAACAAAGCAGAATATGACTGAGGTCCAAGGAAAGGTTTTTTAAGGGGGGGGGGGGGAGTTTCTTTCACTTGAGATGGTATCTTAAAAAAATACTGAATTCATTGCTGAATTTATCTCTACACTTTGATAAGCATGATTAAAAAAAAATTCACCATAGTAGTGTGCACAGCTTAAAAAGATGAATGTTGAAAACAGCACTGGATAAGTTGGTAATAAAAACTACAGAAAACTGTGCTCATTATTTCAGTTTTCAAGGCACTTTTATGCTCTAAAGGTCTAAAATGAGCTTGCTGATCTTTGCCAGGTTATCTGTAGCAGGTGACTACTTAAAACTTTGGCCTTTGCTGATCAGTGTACACTATGGTAACCTTATAAAATATAATGCATTTTGCTGAGCGCATGTAAATCACGCACTTCGGCAAAAATGGGCACAATAATATAGTATTTATGCAGACATCAATCAAGGAACAAAATGGAGATGTAAAAACATATTCAGACCTTGACAGACTTTATGACAAACTGAAATAGCAGAAACCTTCCCCATCCCCCTACTAGCCAAATGGCTCTTTTAAAGCAGCTATATTAGATCCACATTCAAATTTGCACTTGAACCCTGAAGTTTTCATCTCACATATATCAGGGTATATGCAGAGAGGCAGGATGCTGCCAATTGTGTATAAATGATGTATGCTGCTAAATTTTTTTCCTTACTTTTTATAACCAAGATAGAGTTTTATTAAGGTATCAGGTTTCAACTCCACCTCATCAACATTTGCATTTTCATCTTCCAAAACCTGCAAGAAATAAATAAATAAATATTCAGACATTTTGCTGAATGGTAAGCAGATCATAAAAAAGCAAAAGCACTTACGAGTAATTTTGATTTCAACAGTATCTGTAGAACTTGTGCCAAGATATCCTGCAAAGTTATAGAAAAAAAAATTATCAGTGCAGACATACAGCACCTTTCTCTCAAACTTAAAGTGCTTACAGTGCAAGATACTGCATTTAATCCACATTTCATTTTTCACAGCTTCAAATCTTGTTCTTAAACTTCTACAGAAAATTAAAGTAAAAAGAATCTACAGATTTAGACTAAGAACCAAAGACTGCAGAGCACATAATCACAGGATAGTTGGGGTTGGCAGGGAGCTCTGGAGGTCTCCTGGTCCAACCCCCCTGCTCAAGCAGGGTCAGCAAGAAGGGAGACTCCACAGCCTCTCTGGGCTATAAGACAGGGCTGGGAATCAGTAAATACATAGTTCACACAGATAAAACACTCTAAGGTCTTTTGGGGGCATTAGGGCACATTCTTGTTGCAGCTGGTCAACTGCTGTCAAATGCTTCAGAAAGACTGATCTCCAAGAACAGATCTTTCCAATTACTGTTTTATAAATCTACTTGCAAAATAGCTCCCAAATGTAAGAAAGCGTTTTGCTCCAAATTATGCAAATATAAGTAGCATGCCAGGCTTAAATCTCAGAAAATGAGCACCCTTTGCTTTCCACTTTGCACATTTTTCATGTCTGGCCTGCACCAGGGATCTGCTCTGGTTACCGTCACCGGGCAGTTACTGAGATGGCTACACTATCATCAATGTCCCACGTAGCCTTGCAAGGCTGCTATTTTGCCACAGTGAAAGTGACCCGAGTTTTACACAGTTAGGTGTTATTCGCACAGACAGCACTTTTATTCTGGCCTAACCACAAATTTGGGCCAAAATATTTAAATAACTGGCTGCCAATGAGCTTCTATAATAAATGTAATCCTGTAGCATAGGTAAGACCTGAATTTCCCATAAAGTATTAGCAGCTGTAATTTACTAAATGTACATTTCTGAAAGTAAAAGTCTTCAGTGACTAGAGATTGCTTAACTTTCCAGAAGACTTGTTTCAAACTTATTACTAGAAGAGAGAATGTCTAGTAAACTGTGGGCCATAAAGTCTACCCAGAAAGAAAAGGAGGGAACAGTTTCCACATCACAATGCAAGAGCTGAAGGTTCTACTATGAGCTTTGAGATACAAACAGGAGGAAACACAGCACACTACTATGGAGAAAATACTGTTCTTCCTGTAAGTGTGAGGGTTTTTTTGTTTGTTTGTTTGTTTTTGTTTGTTTGTTTTTTTGTTTTTAAGTATTAAAACATATGCAGTGAGAAACTGAAAATTGATTACAAAAGCTCAGTAGGAAGCTACACAATTTATTCTACTGATCAATGGCAGTAGTACACACTAACGAGTCTAAGAAGTTGGGATTAGAAGAAAGTAAACCAGGAAAGTTAAGTTGAAAGAAAAGAAAACAACTGTTCCTTCAGAACAGAAACTTGCTCTGGCTTCAAATATATCTAATCCCAATTTCTTATGATAGCAGGAAGAGCTCTGAAGCCCAAGAGACTCCACAAGAGCATTATTAAATGTGCAAAGTCACTACCATTTTTATTTGAGTACTGTCTGTCAGCTGCTGCACGGTATAGGCATCTTCTGTGTTGTACTGCAGTAAAATCGCCATCTGGAATGTTGATGCCTTCCAGATCCCAAAAAGAGAAGGGAAGGGGAGGGGAGGGAAAAAAAAATAATAGGAAATGAGTGAACAAACATACATTTGAAATTTGAACAGCTTGAAATTCACCTGTGTGTACACATATGCTTCATAGCTGCATAATGAAAAATATCCCACTAGGGCTAATAATACAGAAAAGTCTAATACTTCTTACATAGCCAGAACTCTATGTTCCATCATTACCTAAACAAAAATCCTAAGATCATGAACATCTAACTAGCTGCAGACACTTCTTCACATCTCCTATCGTCGTGTCAGAGCCTTATCTTTCTTACTTGCTCATACTATTCTTAATTATTTTCTTCTGTCACTCCTTGACTCTCACCCATTTAAATACTCATTAAAAAGCTACACAGAGCACTGAATTCATCCTCACAGAGCTCCCAATTCTAGCACAGTAATTAAATCAAAATTAAAAACAAGGCAGACATGAGTGGCTTATTCAAGACTATCACCAGTGGGTTAACATATGTTGATGACACAAGTTCAAAGTCTGAGATTATCTTGTTTCTTCTCACTCTTGTGACTTCCCCTCCTCTGTCTACTTTGTGAGAGAACGCAGACAGGAAAGTATGAGAAGTATGAGATCATACACAAAGAGGTTGCAGTTATCTCACACAACCCAGCTCAACAACTGTTTAAATCACAAGTAATTTACTTCTGTAAATCAATTTTCTTTTAAATTTAGATCTTAAGTAGCATTAAAGAAAATAAATCAAGCATATAATAAAGGTTCTATGAGTCTTAACACCAAGAACTATCCGGGGAAGTCTAGCAACATTGGTTCACTTCAGGAATACATAAAAGATTTGTACTGACCAGATTTTGCACCTGTGCTTTGTTTTACTTAAAGCCAGCAGGACTACTCTTGGGAGTAAAGCTGATCAATGCATATGAGCATTTTAAATACTAGATAAACATGTATGCGTATGTATACATACACAGGTACACGCAGGTACATTAATTAAGGCAGTCAACGGTTTAAAATACTTAATGTGATACATCATTACATGCTATTAACGAATACTTTGACATAAAAAGAAAACACAGTTCAATGTACTCTATTAGAATTAGTTTGTGCATTGGTGCAGGAATTCACATGAATTTCCATACTTCAGCATCTAAGCACTTCATTATTTTTAATGCATTTATCTGCACAATGCTCCTCTAAGGTAGGGAAAAGCCATTATCTCCAAATTAGGAGTAAAGAGACTAGAGAGCTCATCCAAACAATGTAAAAACAGCAGAGCAGGGACTGAACAGGTCTTCCAAGCCATCAACTAGCACTCAGTCCTCTAGACAACGCAATAATCAAGTGTTCCCATTTACATGATGTTATTCTTACCTGTAACGTGTATCTATTTTTGAAACAGTTGGTAACCAGTTCCCCTTTGGACAGCTGATACAACCATGTTAATTTTCTTCCACTATGACGACTGGCATAAAACGCTGTAAATCTCTGGTAACTCCGTTCTAACTGTATGAAAACAACAGCAATAAAAAAAGGTTAGTTTCCTTCACACTTCCGTTCTAGAATATGTTCCCGAACCAACCACAGGAGAATCAAATCAGGTAACTCCCCACTGCCAAGTTTTCTAGGAGAAAAAAAATGGAAACCCAGCCTATTCAAATTCTTCAGATGAGATGGAAAGTTTCCCTTGCGATGAGCCTCCCTTCAAGGAATCATCAACAATAAAAACGTAACCAAGGGCAAAGGTTCCAGTCTTCTTTTATGATAGACTAATCAAGGCTACAAAGACCATTTCTTTTAACCACCTTAATGCTCCATTTGATAACTTTTACTTATTTCTCATGTTCAGTATTCATGTCTTGTCTATTCTGGATAAACGCTCAGCAGAAAACTAATGTTTACTCTCTGAAGTTTACTGGACTGAAATTAACTGCCAGAAAAAGTTTCTTAAATAAAGACATACACAGAAAAATAACAAAGATTTACTTCAGTTACTGTTCAATAATTTGAAAAAAAGATTCATTAATCACAGTCTTTCCACCAGAGACAGAGTTTGTTTTTCAGACAATTTCCTCCTACTACCTGAATGATTCATCTCCTTCCAAATATCCTCCAGTCAAAAAGCCAAACTAGACGGACAAAGCTTCTAGACAAAAACAACAGCATAAACAAAAATTTCCAGTCCTCTTTGACACACAACAGAACAGGAGGATAAACCAGCAATCCTCTTGTAAAATAATTAAAACTTAAGCTTTAAAAAGGGCATTGCCTCACCTCAGAAGGCAGAGCAAACGTGCAGGACTGCTGAAACGGCCACGATCCAGAGCTCAGGACCTGGATGCTGAAGTCCACTGCAAGAGGGGGCACACAAATTAACAGACTTAACCACATTCTCCTCTTTGGGTCCACCTTCTTTCCAAACATGCAGTTTCACAGTACTATCTCAAACCGGAAAGGGTTCTGTCTTCCTCAAACTAACATGGTGGAAATCATAAAATAATAAATAATATTTTATGCAAAGCATAAAACAAAAGAATCCACGTAAGACGAAGGTGCTCTTGGACAGCATTAGAGTTACCGGGACAGTAACTAAATTTTCTCTCATTTGTAGAGATCACTATCCTGTTTCTACCCCGTGAGAGATTTTTCTCTTTTAACATGCAAACAAAAAGTATAAATGTAGATTTATTTACTTATTTTTATGTGCAACTGAAAAATCTCCAGCCTATAGTACACACTGGCAAAAATAAAAATTTCGTGTCCATATCTGTATAGCATTTGGGGCAAGTTAGTACATATAATATAAAAATAAATAAAATCTAAGCCGATAAAACAGTCATTCAAACATCATTCAAAACATAATTACAATTTCTGAAAGGATTTGTTTCAACAAGTTTCAGTGAAAAAAAACCTTTTTCATAAGAAAGCGATAGAGCTACCTACTGATCTAAAAGACAGCACCCTTTTTCTTAATATTTCTATTCAAGTCTGATTACCTAAGCCAAACAGTGTTCAAAAGCAAAGCCGTTTTTAACAAAAGCATCTTTCCAATCATTAAAAAGAGAAAAAAAAAATACAGGATTCAACTTAACTTAATTACCTACCTAAAGATGAGCTGCAAAGTCAGGAGGAGGCTACCCATAACAGAAGATATAAAGTGCTATTAGAAGACACAGCACAGACCTAAACCATTAATTTAAAAACCCTACCTATCTTGGTCAAAATATAACAACAAAGCTAACCTTTGGAGGCCATGATTTGTAAAACAAATACTTCCATCATATACTCAGCTTTTCTCTGTAGAAATAAAGGGAAGCTAGACTACTTAACAGTAACTCAGATTCTGGAACAACAGCTAGTTATAAATGTATTACTTACAATCTAATGGCTCTGAATTGGTCAGGTGCTTTTTAAATTGCTCATTCAAGTCCTTGCTTACACCAATATCTTGAAACATCCGCTGCAGCTTGGAAGTGTACTCAAAACCACAAGCTTGCTGCATTTTAAAAGCACAGATATGTCAGAAAGACCATACATTTTGACAGAATGAAAAGTATAGAAATCCATTTTCCTAAAGAAGATGCAAAAAGCTCAGTATCTCCCTAAGTATTAACCCAACTGGACAAGGGCTATTTAACTGCCACCGAAAAACAACAGACAATTTTGGAAAAATAAACAAACAAAAATAAAACCACCATACCCACACACAATGAACAGACTACTAGAAGACCTTAGACTTTATTTTGCTTGACTTTTGTACCAACAATGGTTAATGGAATTAAGCAACATGACTGGCAATATTTCAGTAGTCATTCATTTAGATAAGGATGTTTATGTAATTTATTTGTATTAGAATTAAACTTATTCCATCACACAGACATGCAAGTCTGCCAAAAGTGCAGCAGTCCTATACTTTGATATCACACGTAACAAAATCTGAATAAAATCATAGTATTTTGAGAGCTTTCCAAGCTAACACCAAGATCTGCAGCATGGTAGGTGATGGGACAACCAAGGAATACTTACTTTAAGTTTGGAGATCATGCTTGCCTCAGCATCATCACTAGCGCTGTTCTGATGTACAAGTCTCTTCGCCAGCATTTTAGCATAGAACTTTTGAAACACATCTTTATCCTCAATATACTTGAAGACAACCATCTGGAAAAGACAAGAACATTTATAAGAAAATATTTTAGCATCTGTATTGATGGAGAGCCACAATAGTAGCTACTTTATTAATACCTGAATTTAAGTTTTTTCTTTTTTAATGTCAATACAACTGTAAACATTACCTGTATACGCTATATATACACCGTTTACACATCTACACACGCAAACATATCTCCAACCCTGTCTCCCTCTCTCTGTCAACATAAAAATTCAAGTGAGCAAATTCTCTTCACCCACTTGAAATACACTGTTGACTTAAGGGTTTTTTTTTTAAAAAAAAATACAACCAACAGCCATTGCAGAGATTATTATTACTGAAAAGATATAATATTAACTAATGGAAACTAACAGACAGAACAAAAGGTCTGATTTCATCTACCTTACGTGACAACTGAATATTTCTAACTTGCCAAAGCTTGAACAGAGAAGAACTGTATTTATGTCTTACCACTTGATTGAGTGTATCTTCTAATTCTGCTTCTTCTGGGTTCTTTGAGCTGCAATGAAAGAGGAGCATTTTTTTATGATTCCAAAATTACTAAATTAAAATAACATATGGAAGTTTGTAGACATTTATTTCATAAACAAAAGAATATGGTTAAAATGACAGATGGAATAGTTTTGGGGCCAAAGACTTTCAAGAGGAAACAACGTAATGAAATGAACAGTTTTCATTACTGCACATAACGCACATATATTAAGCAACTTTACTGGGTTTTTAAACAACAGGTCAAAGTCCTGTACCATGAAGTGTTCTGGACTTCCTAAGAGCCTGAGATGATGCTTAGGATTTGTGTGTTTAAATGTGGATCTCTGTCTTCTAGCTTCCTTCTGCTGCTAAATGCTATTTTCATTTCTTATCTTAGGTGCCACAGACAGTGAAAAAGCAACAGCTCCCAGAACTCTTTCTTGACTGGGTGAGAGTTGAAGTGGCAACACATTGCCTTCCTCCATATCATGCTACTCCATCAGGCATATCCTAAAGCCATCCTGCAGAAAGCTAGTATTTATAAAGGGGAAGTTAAATCTTTTTGTGTGTGTTTGGGGAGGGGGGGGGAACAAGGCAAAAGGGCAGAGACGAAAGGGAGGGGAAAAGTGTGCAAGTTCTCCTGAGTTTGGTTTTGTTTTGTCTTTTTGACACCCCAGAAAAACATCTAGCAAAGTCACCAGTGAACAAAACTGACGGCAATCCAGTACAAGCTGGACTGATACCAACTCAGTTTATGAGCTGCTGAACCATTTGAAGCCAAATACCTTAATTAAATTATGAACCGCAAGAAGTTGGAAGGCAGTTTTTGTCCTCCTCAATTCTACCCGGATGGAAGAAGATATAGAGAAAATAACAGTAGGAAAGCAAGAGTTTTAATGCAAAAAGGGAAAGTGTCTCTCTCCTTTATAAGATGTAAAACACATCAAATTTTAGGGGAGTCAGGGAAGAAAACACTTCAGTTTTATACAAAAAAAATAAATAAATAAAACAACTCTCCCCCACACCCAGAACTTAGTCTCCTATACAGGGGGAAGGAAGCGAGGAAGGGCTTGGTTCTTTTGTTACCTTCTCCCCCTTAAAACAAGAGAAGGGAATATAATCTTTAAAAGTCCTATTGAAATTTTTCATTCAAAATTTGGTATAATTAAATTTCATTGAATTGTTAAGTTCTACTGCTGAAGACAATATAAAATTTCATATGCTAAATCTTTTTAAAACAAAAGCCAAGCTGAAACAAGAGTCTTTGAAGACATACCTTTTCTTTAGTAAAGAGTCACAGTATCGCGCCAGTAGCTCTGGGGATTTACTGGATGATTGAGCCATTTTTGTCACTGCATTATTATTTATAAATCGACCACAAGCCTATGAATCACAAGAGACAGTGAAATTTTTAGGAGCCAAAACACTAATGAGAAAAAAAGGTCATCATATGACTCTACTTACACGTATACTTACTTTATCTAATGCAGCCACAAAACCGGCATCATTGTTGAATGCAGACATAACTAAAGCATTATATTTCTTATGGACATCCAACACTGTCTGTACATACATTTTTGGATCCTGTAAGAAAAAGAACTTGTTGCTTGCAATTGACTTTCTGCCATTTCTTCCAAAACATGACTAATCATTGTCTTAAGCAAATTTTCATGGTGAAAATTTACACAGTATTAGAAACATTTAGATATATGATAGTGCCCAGACTAATTTATGCTTTATGTTCACAACTGACTTACATTACTGCAAGCTTTTGTTTACAGGGACCTAACTACAGAAAGTGTACCACACTATGTAGTACAAAAGGAAATAAAAATCCTCAACTATTGTAAATATCTCCAAGAAGGACTTTTTCTTTAAATACAGAAGCTTAATTCCAGTCAGTTCTAAAAAAAAAAAAAAAAAACAAAAAAACACAATTTTATGATTGCCTATCTCTGTTAGAAGAAACCCTCCAATTAAATCTCTGCAGAAATAAAGAAATACCATGTCTCCAATAGCTACAACTCTAGAAAGATCTCAGAGTTATCGAAGACAGTTCTTGAAAATTATCAGCTCAACTTCCAGTGGCAGCCAAATGCCAATAAACATCAAGCATCATCTTTACTGCACCCACAGACTGAGGACTATGAGCAGTTCTGATCTCTGCATTTTGAGAGAGGTAGTGGAGTCAGCATAGAGCAGCGAAGGAAATCGAAAACACCAGGCGGAAAGGGCAGCTACCACACAAACAGACTAAGGCTAAAACTCTTCTGTTTGAAGACTAAAAGGTTGGAAAGGTATATGACCGAGGTTTACAAAATCAGGAAAAGGACTGAAAAGGCGAAGGTTCATCCAAAGTCCCAATTTGCAGCCATAGGGCACTTGGCAAAGCTAACAGGAAATAAGTTTAAAATAGATAAAAATAAAGAAAATCTTTACATATCATGTAGTGAACTTTTGGAACTTGCTGCCATAGGTTGTGGAAGCAGATAAGATCACCAGGTTCAAAAGGGGTAGACAAATTCAGAAAGAACAGGTCCATAAACAGATATTGAAAGGACTGGGCAGGGGGCACTCCGCAATATTCCTACCCTAAGAGTTCCGGATGACAGGAATGGATGGAAAAACATGGTCAGGCTTGTATTAGTACCCTGAAAAGCTTCTCCTGTTGCCACTAAGACCAACTAACAGGCTGCACAACCCACTACTCTAATGCACTGCTTGAGACAGAACTGACAGATGCGCGAGATCCTCTCATGCAAGAATTTCAAGAGTACTTGAAGGACTTGCACAGAAGAGTCTCCTGATTAGAAGGACTCCAAACAGATAACCAAGGGTATTAAAGGTGGTAATCTGCTGACTGAAATTAGTTAATGGAGTCTAGAACGCAAATTATTCTAAAGTAACAGTCTAAAACCAATCAGAGTTGTGTCAGAATGACTTCTCTCTCCACTGACTGCAGAGAAACTAAAAAGAAATTTGCTCAGCTGTCTGTTTAGACAAGGTACAGATAAATCAAGTTAGGTAGAATCAATTTTAGCTAAATATGATCAAACACTAACAAGCTCATGATGAAAAGGGATACAGTGGTGTGAAATACCCTGGAATAAGGAGATGAATTGGTCCCAAGGAAAAGTGACAGAAGATACTATGAAAATAAAGAAACAAATGTTAAAAAAAAAAAAAAAAAAAAGAAGAAAGAAAAAAAAAAAAAAGAAAGAAAAAGCATATGTTCAGGAAGCAAGAAAAAGTGAAGTTACCAGAAAGAGTTCTGTAAATGGTTGGAGCCAATGAACTAATACATCCAGATCTCCAACTTCCTCTCTCTCAAAGACTGAGGTAGAGCATAATTCCTGAAGAAAGAGCTTTTTCTTTCTCCAGGAAGCTCCTGAAGGCTTAGATACCAAGGAACTGTTGAGTGATAAACACCAAGGGGATGCTTCAACTGATTTTACCATAAAGCGTATCTGATTTGAAAATTTAAGAGGATATCTATGAATGGCCCTGAAGATTACTAAGCTTATTTCATGGTTCACAAAAGATCATATTGTGCTAGAAACGAGGCTTGCTAAGCATTTTATCTATGCTAAACACATTCTTTTTACTGCTCTCCACACGGTCATTACAGAATGCTGCTTTAACAATTACCTACAAAGATATTCCAAGAATATCTGAGGCCAACAGCTCGTTAAAATAATCTTTGTTAAAAATCAAACTAATATTAAGTTTAACCCAGTTTTAACTAAAGATTTGCCAAAATATATTCTCTATTCTAATTTGCTTTGTACAATGTCTTATTCTATCATTCCTTTCCTAGAAAATGTCACGATATCTACAGACAAAAAGAAGTTTAGCAAATGTTTTAAAGCTTCTCCTCATTGTTAATATTCACCCCTACTTAATGAAATATTAAGCCCAAAATTACAATTACATGGGGGAAAAAAAAAAAAAAAAAAAAAAAAAAAAAAAAAAGGCAGCCAAATATATTGCTCAATGACCACAGCAATACGGAAGACCTGGCCTGTTCCTTATACTGCATCCTATCCAAACATTTCAATTGTTGCTTTGACTCTTCCTCCCACCATCTTTCTCATGCTTTTCCAAACAGGATGAAGCTATTAAGTAGTAAACTAAAAACAACAAAAGCTTTCTTGAAACAGTCCCATCCATGTTCAAAGTCCACACTACAATGAAATAAAATAAAGTCTGCTAGAGACAATGCTTCTTTAAATAGTGGACTTCCAAGTGTATTTGCAGATGTAGGATGTGATACTGCAGAGTCAGCACTCAAAGCAGACAAGACATCCTGACAGAACAAAATATCAGAGGGAGAAAAAAAATCCACAAAGCTCAAAGAGTAGTAACACAGTGGTGTTACTATTAAGTAGCCTATAAGCATCAGAGAATTGACCAATCCACAAGCTGAATCAGTGGAAAAGGAAAATATATGTAAACCGGAAATTAGATCAGTGAACATTCACCCTTCTGTAGCCTAAAACTAGTAGCAGCCATATACAGACTTATTTTGATGATTTTTATATTGGTATTTTGATACTTGCATTTAGAGCAGCTTCTCCACATTTCTCAATTGCAGCTAGACCCTGATTATGAATGTGGGTTTCCAGCAGTTTTTTCAGCTCTCCAAGGCCATCCTGGATTCGAGATACGAGGTTATACATGCGTCCCAAGTCTGGAAAAAAAGAAAGCCGATGTCTTTCGTTTGTATCAGGTATGACTCCAACTCCTCTCTTACAAACCTGACAACAGGAGTTAAACATTCAACATCATCATTGACAAAAACATACATGCATTTGTTGCTGTAAAAAGCCATACAAACTATAGCAAAAAGTACTGGAGTAAATCTTTGCACTGACCTGGAAAGTTATGATCACTTAAAAGGGAAAACAATTTGATTAGGTATGTCTTATCTTCACAACGCTACAGAAATTTCAAGAATAAAACCCAAGGTTTAAATTACAAAAGTGTATTTACTTCTGATTTTGAGTTTTTATGAACAATTAAAAGAGGCGCAACAATTTAAAAATAGAATTAACTTCTCCCCATCAGTTAAAGTTTCTAAACTGATACCTTTAATCAAGACTGTCCGTAGTGATACAACTGGTTAAAAGAACAGTGTTCTCCCGCTGACCACCAGCCTTTCTGAGCCTTCTGCTCAAAACAAAACAGTTTTCAGAAATATATCACCACCATCTGCATCCATTTGTATGCTCTCTGGTGGGAACAACAGCTAGCAACTGTGGAAAATCTGAGGTAAAATGTCATGTGCTGATGTGACATTCAAGACAAAAATGGAAGAATTATAAATCAACTTCCTTACAATAAATAAAGCACTGTAAATAAAAGTACCTCTTTTTAAAGAGCATTTAGGTATCTGATCAGTAATAGAAATAACTACATCTGAAAGAAAAAAAATGATCGAGAAAACCATCCCTCCAGAACTCAAGACTAATAAAGGTGATAAGAAATTGGACATAACTTCAGGTAGGCTAAAACCTCATATTAAAATCTTACCAGTTTTCAGCCAAGACTTTCCAAAATCAATTAGTAATTTTGGAAAATCTAATATTAAAGAGGGTTTTGTATTTATTACTGTTTTTGAACAGTGCAGAGTTTTAGTACTTTCTGAATGCAAGACTCTTAAACACTTTAATACAGACATAAACCGGATGCACAAAACTACTAGTTAGTTCTAGCAATCTTGGCCTTACTTAGTAGACACTCGAGTAAAACGGCAAACCACTAAGTTAGCTACTGGAGACTAATGAGGACATTTCACTTGTTGGATCTGTCTTACGCTCTTCAGCTATATGTAGCTTTGCCACAGCGTAAGGTCTTCTCTGAAGGTTTTATGTATAATTTATTACCACTTGAGGATTATTAGATATTAAACAAAAATGGAGCTATCAAGTAGTTGTACAGCTAGCTAACTTTGAAACACGACACTCAAAACTTGAAGCCTTTACTGGTGAAGCTATGCCACCTGTGTTCAAGTCAACTGTCCTTTCCATGTAACGCTTTCAGCTAAAACTTCGGCAAATTTTAATCTTTTGGATCGATCATTTTTGAAAAACGATTCTCCCTTCTGAAAAATCCTGTTCTTAACCTGATGCTCTACTTTTACAACAACAAAAAGGAGAGTATGTTCTTCTTTTAGCTGTAGGACTCTAGCAAAATGATAGGACAATAATGCCAAGCATGGGTGGGATGTTCTGCCACTAGACCTACCCACAAACAAAGAGTCACAGGTTGCTCTATCAAGATGCCTGTAGATGGTGAAATATGAAACAGACTCTACAAAAACTCAAGGAAGATTTACAGAATAAAACACCTCATTCCCCATAAAAATAATTATTTCCTGACATCATCATACTGATGTCAATAGGTAACAAATGACAAATGTGCCACACAACCTTTGTAACTGGTTGCACAATGTGTTTAAAAAGTTACTGAATAGCAGCAGGAGTGGCCTGTAATACAACCTGCCTAATACACTTTATATGGGAGGACCTCCAAAGCAGCTTACTTTCAAGAACAAGAGAATGAAGATGTTATATGAGTTTAGGATAATCTAAAACAGACTATTGAAGTATACTATAAATTTGTAAGTCCAGTGCTTTGAGAGTGAACTGATCATGGATTCTTTGATAATTCATTCTTTATTCGCTATCAAAAATAAATGTTTCTAACTATGAAAAATTATGAAACTTAGAAATGGCCAAGGAACAACTATTGTAATTTCTGCAAGTGAAACACAGGAAGAGGAACAGAATTATTTTGGAAAACATGGCTCTTTAAAAACACCTAATAATCTTTGGAATACCGTCAGTAAAAGAAAAAACTAAGCCCTATAAAAAATCCTCTTCGATTTTGGCATTATCTTGTTCTCTTTAGTTTTTGTTTTGGTCTGGTTCATTTTTCAGCTCCTACAAACATATAAAGTTACATCACTCCAGTAAATGTCTATACTAGAGGCTCACAAATATTGCTTGGCAATATTGATAGTAAAATAGTCTGGAAAGGCCTCCTGAATCCCCACCCCAACAATGTAAACAATGCTGACCCTTAGGAGTTAGTAGAAGGTAAAAATCTTCAATTTACATTTTAAACAGGCAACTTCTGACCTACCAATCATGCTTTAATGTCTATTTTCATGTTGAGGTGTCCCTTCATTATCAACAAAATGATTATGGGAATTATTCACAGCTGCTCTTTAAGGCTGATACACAGACACCAGCAGTCACAATTATACACTCACAACTATTAACACCTTCAGAAAAAAGGACAAATCTAACGTTGGCCACTAATCCAGCCCAAGCAGGGAGAGTTGGACTAGATGATCTCCAAAGGTCCCTTCCAATCTCAACCATTCTGTGATTCTGTAATCCTTCATTCTGAGCCACTCAGACATTTCAATTCTTTAAGAAGTTTACAACTCTCAAACCAACATCATCAACAACAGTAACTTAATATCTCTTCAATTCTGTCACTTCCTAAAAAAAATAAAATAAATAAATAAAAAATAGAAAACAGATAGTCTTATGCTTATTTCCTGTACAGATTTAATCCCCAATGAGAAAAATCAGAAACACCATTCGTCCTCCTCGTTTGCATAATACGCAAGAATTATGCAGCCCTAGTTTTAACTGCTCTGTTTTTTCTAAGCATTAATTCATGAACTCTTACAAATACAGTTGCTAACTTCTTGAAGATATCTCTATAATATAAAGAGATATTGTCTTCAAGAGTTCCTCTAAAATAAGTAAGCTTCTATTCTGTGTGCCATCTATAGAGATATAAACTTACTCCATTAGTGGCATTTCAGACTAATTTTCACAGCTAAAATTATATCATTAATTACTAACTTGCACCTTTTCACGTTCTGTCCTATGTGCAGTTCTAATCAATAATTTAGAAGCTCCTTATTTGTTTCTATTCTACTTTTAAAATTCCCTAAACGTACTTCTAGTCAAATTGGATTGTAAAATTCTAGTTGCTGACTCCCAAGGGGCATTGGAAACAGCTGGTGAGACCAGTGGTCTGTTTTCTGTCTCATGCCGGTCTCCTGCATGCATCAGCTCCTGCTGAAAGAATAGCTGAGATGTTCTTGAAGCTGTTCCAGTCATATTAAGAGAAATCAAAATTAGTTCCATTTTGCCTTAAAACTTGAGACTGGAATGGGCAGCTTGAGGCCATCCCCTTTTAATTAACAGCTGCTTGTTGACAGGTTCAGGGTCCATCTTCTCCTTCAAACTAATTACTAAAGAAATCACATTTAGCCATTACCAGAACTTACACTACTCACAAATCATCGGAGAGGAACTGCAGGAAAACCTAAAACCACTGTTTCAATTATCAGCTTACCTTCATTTTTGTCAGCATCCAATAAATTCTGAAACTCTGTATGAAAAATCTCCAAGTGTTTCTCAATAAGTACTTGCTCACATTTTCGTGCCAATTCATCTTGTGTGCTCTCATGGAGATATACCTGAACTCTACGTTGTTCCTCAAGAAGGCGAGCTTCAGCCTACAGAACAAAAAGATAAACATGAAACCTGTATAAAAGGGTAGAGAAGAGTTTTAACAGCAGAAAACAGATGACTACTCAGTAAATGCATCCAGAAAAAAAACAAACAAACAAAAAAAAAAAAAACAAAAAAAAAAAAACAAAAAAAAAACCAACCTCTCCCTCTGCAGTTTAAGCAGTTAATCATAACGTGACTCCTTCCCTACTGTATATGCACAGATTGAATGTCTACATTGATAATAATTTCATATATTGCTGAAATGGGAGAAGAACCACAGCAACATTATTTTCCCTCGTGCTTTTGAATAAGATGTTTTCAGTTGAAAATCCACTGCCAGAAAAAAAAAAAAAAAAAAAAAAAAGCGGCCAACATGAGATGCTCACACTTTTAAGATCAGTAAGCTCTCCAGCCACAGAGGTAGTCTCATTTAAAACATCAACACATTTAATGTTTGCACAAAACCTAAAAGGCACAAAATTACCATTTAACAATATGCCCATCACAAATTTATTTTCATGTTCTCACATATATTCTTACACAGAAAAGCTTCCCAATAATCTACAATCATTAAAATTGTACTAGCATTTAATTTGGCACATGAAACGTTACTTATGCGTATGTTCCTGCTAAACCAAAATTCTAAATGTCACTTGAGAAATAGTACTGAATTCCAAAACGTAAACCTGAAACTGTTTATATAACGATTACCTCCATTTTGTTTGTGAAAATGTTGAAGATTAATTTTACAAGCCATCTGTAAGAGTGACACATTATTAGGGACAAGGCACACACAGCTTCTTATCAGTCCAGATTACTTAAATTAAGAAATATCACTAAGAGAAGGAAATTAATGTACTTTCCTAACATTTTAAGATATGGAGTACACACGAAAGATAATATTATGGATAACAAAACAACAACTTAACTGCAGGAATGCTGCACCATACACAGAAAACTTTAGCAGTAATATAGAAGATTATTTAACTTCTTTTTTTTTTTTTTTTTCCCAAACTAATTTTGCACTTAGCTTTGGTGACATGACTCTGGATTACTGACTTCTGGAGTTAAACCAGTACAGCTCAAAGCATAAGAAACAGAAAGAGATTGGGAAGGGACATAAACTCGTGCTTCAGAGTACATACCAGTTTCTTAGCAATCAACCTACTTAATGACAACAAATAGCAGCAAATTATTGAATCTTTCTGATGAGTGTCAGAATTTGGAACTAGACTAGTAAGACTATTTAACTTATGTTTGACTATCTCTGTATATCTGTAGTTTAATAAGTTAATACTTCTAATATTTCTTATTAAAACAACAACAAGAGTGAAGGTTTATAGTCTACTTTGAACTATTTTATGAAAATAAAGATTCACCTCTGACTCCAAATTTGCTTAAATTCTCTCACTTTTTGTGCTCTTATCATTCCATTTACTTTT
The DNA here is from genome assembly GCF_028389875.1 of Rhea pennata. Classification (NCBI taxonomy): domain Eukaryota; kingdom Metazoa; phylum Chordata; class Aves; order Rheiformes; family Rheidae; genus Rhea; species Rhea pennata. The sequence goes on along the minus strand of NC_084664.1, from coordinate 60,532,775 downwards.
TAAGCCATGTTTTATAAACCAGGGAAACATAATTACCTGCATAACAGTACCTATAGTTATTTCAATTGTGAAAAAAAAAAAAATCACAAATTTGATTTAAGGCTTTATTGCAAGGGATATTCTTCACGACTGTTAGGACAAACAAACTTTTTCCTATGGCATATTATGCCATGCTAGCTTTACTTCTCAGGCTGGCCCTCACATGAAATATTCACAATCTCTATAAACTCAGTAAGTTTACTTCTATAACTACATACCTGCATCTTAATTCTAATCAAGTCTTCACAGAATCACAGAATGGTTGAGGTTGGAAGGGACCTCTGGAGATCATCTAGTCCAACCTCACTGCTCAAAACCAGGGTCACCTAGAGCATGGTAGACAGGGTTGCATCCAGGCAGGCCCTGAGTATCTCCAGAAAAGGAGGCTCCACCACCTCTCTGGGCAACCTGGTCCAGTGCTTCGTCACTCTCACAGGGAAGAAATTCCCCCTCACGGTCAGGCGGAACTGCCTGTGCTTCAATTTCTGCCCATTGCCTCTTGTCCTGTCACACAGGACAACTGAAAAGAGTTTGTCCCCGTCCCCTTGACACCCTCCCTTCAGGTACTCACACACATTGATAAGATTCCCCCTCAAATCCTCTCTTCCCCAGGCTAAAGAGGCCCAGCTCCCACAGACGTTCCTCATGGGGCAGATGCTCCAGCCCTCTCATCATCTTAGTAGCCCGACACTGGACTCTCTCCAGGAGCTCCATGCCTCTCTTGTACTGGGGAGCCCAGAACTGGACACAGGACTAGAGACGAGGCCTCAGCAAGGCTGAGGAGAGGGGCATGACCACCTCCCTCCACCTGCTGGCAACACTCTTCCTAATGCACCCCAGGAGACCATTGGCCTTCCTGGCCACAAGGGCACACTGCTGCCTCATGGCCAACTTGTCATCCACCAGCACTCCCAGGCCCTTCTCTGCAGAGGTGCTCTCCAGAAGGTCAGCCCCCAGCTTGTACTGGTGCCTAGGGTTATTTTGCCCTAGGTGCAGGACTCTGCACTTGCCCTTGTTGAACCTCAGGAGGTTCCTCTCCGCCCAACTCTCCAGGCTGCCCAGGTCTCCCTGAATGGCAGCACAGCCCTCAGGTGCATCAGCCATTCCTCCCAGCTTGGTAGCATCAGCAAACTTGCTGAGGAGGCACTCTGTCCACTCATCCAGGTCATTGATGAAGAAGTTGAACAGGATGGGGCCCAGTACTGAGCCCAGGGGGAAGCCACTAGCTACAGGTCTTCAACTAGACTCCATGCCACTGATGACGACCCTCTGAGCTCTGTATTTCAGCCAGTTCTCAATCCACCTCACTGTCCACTCGTCTAACCCACACTTCCTGAGCTTCTCTAGGAGGCTGTTAGGGGAGACAGTGTCAAAAGCCTTCCTGAAGTTAAGGTACACAATGTCCACTGCTCTCCCCTCATCTACTCAGCCAGTCATGCTATCATAGAAGGCTATCAGATTGGTTAAGCAGGACTTCCCCTTGGTGAATTCATGCTGGCTACTCCTGATCACCTTCTTTCCCTCCATATGTCTGGAAATGACATCCAGGATGAGCTGTTTCATCAGCTTTCCAGTGATGGAGGTGAGGCTGACCAGCCTATAGTTGCCTGGGTCCTCCTTCTTGCCCTTCTTGAAGACTGCAGTGACACTGACTTTCTTCCAGTCCTCAGGCACCTCTCCAGTTCTCCAGGACCTTTCAAAGATGATTGAGAACAGCCTGGCAACAACATCCACCAGCTCCCTCAGTACCTGTGGGTGCATCCCATCCGGGCCCATGGATTTGTGGATGTCTAGCCTGCCCAGAAGGTCTCTAATCCTTTCCTCCTCAACCAAAGGGAAGTCTTCTTTTCTCCAGACTTTCTCCCTCGTGTCCAGGTTCCAGGATTCATGGGGGCTGCCCTTAGCAGTGAAGACTGAAGCAAAGAAGGCATTCAGTAATTCTGCCTTCTCTGTACCCCTTGTCACCAGAGCCCCCACCCCATTCAGCAGTGGGCCCTCATTTTCCCGAGTCCTCCTCTTGCGCTACTGATGTATTTGGAGAAGCCCTTCCTGTTGTCCTTAACATCCCTTGCCAGACTCAATTCCAGCTGGGCCTTAGCCTTCCTCGCAGCATCTCTACATACTCTGACTGCATTCCTATAATTCTCCCAAGTAGCCTGTGCCCTCTTCCACATTCTGTGTGTTTTCTTCTTCTGTCTGAATTTGGCCAGGAGCTCCTTGCTCACCCATGCAGGTCTCCTGCCCCTTTTGCTGGACTTCTTACTCATAGGGATGCACCGCTCTTGAGCTTGGAGGAAGTGATGTTTGAATACTAGCCAACTCTCCTGGACCCCGCCTTCCTTCTAGGGCCTTAACCCATGAGACTCCACCAAGCAGGTCTCTGAAGAGCCCAAAGTCCGCTCTCCTGAAGTCCAGGGTTGCAATCCTGCTTGCTGTCTTACTTCTTTCCTGCAGGATCCTGAACTCCACCATCTCATGGTCACCGCAGCCAAGGTTGCCCCCAACCTTCACATCTCTAACCAGTCCTCTCTGTCGGTAAGGACAAGGTCCAGCAGGACACCATTCCTCGTAGGCTCCTCCACCCTTTGTGACAGGAAGTTATCATCAATGCATTGCAGGAGCCTCCTGGACTGCTTGTGCCTTGCTGTGTAGTCCTTCCAGCAGATGTCAGGGTGGCTGAAGTCCTCCATGAGAACCAGGGCCTGTGATCGTGAGGCTACCTCCAGCTGTCTATAGAACGCCTCATCAACTTTCTCTTCCTGGTCAGGTGGCCTGTAGTAGACACCCACAACAGTGTCCCCCATGCTAGCCTGCCCTTTGATCTTTACCCGTAAGCTCTCAACTGCCTCCTCCTCCTCCACCCCTAGCTCAATGCATTCCAGTTGCTCTCTCACATAAAGAGCAACTCCACCACCTCACCTTCCTGGCCTGCCTCTCCTAAAAACCACACAGCCATCCATGACAGCATTCCAGTCATGTGAGCTATCCCACCATGTCTCCTTGACTGCAATGAGATCATGGCCCTGCAATCGCACACAGATCTCCAGCTCCTGCTGTTTGTCCCCCATGCTGCATGCATCGGTGTACACGCGTTTCAGAGGCAGTCCTGCCTGCAGGTTTCCCAGGAAGGGTATACGGGGGTCTCCCCATAGCCATGTCCCAAACGCACATCCCCAGCTGCATGCACCCGTTGGAGGCCCCCCAACCCAACTTGGCCATTCAGGCAGACTTTGAATATCTCCAGAAAAGGAGACCACACAACCTCTCTGGGCAACCTGGTCCAGTGCTCCGTCACTCTCACAGGGAAGAAATTCCCCCTCACGGTCAGGCGGAACTGCCTGTGCTTCAATTTCTGCCCATTGCCTCTAGTTCTTTCACATGAGGCTACTGAAAAGAGTTTGTCCCCATCCCCTTGACACCCTCCCTTCAGGTACTCACACACATTGATAAGATTCCCCCTCAAATCCTCTCTTCCCCAGGCTAAAGAGGCCCAGCTCCCACAGACGTTCCTCATGACGAAGGGACTAGAGCATCTGCCCTATCTTAGCAGCTCGACGCTGGACTCTCCAGGAGCTCCATGCCTCTCTTGTACTGGGGAGCCCAGAACTGGACACAGGACTAGAGACGAGGCCTCAGCAGGGCTGAGGAGAGGGGCACGACCACCTCCCTCCACCTGCTGGCAACACTCTTCCTAACGCACCCCAGGAGACCATTGGCCTTCCTGGCCACAAGGGCACACTGCTGCCTCATGGCCAACTTGTCATCCACCAGCACTCCCAGGCCCTTCTCTGCAGAGGTGCTCTCCAGAAGGTCAGCCCCCAGCTTGTACTGGTGCCTAGGGTTATTTTGCCCTAGGTGCAGGACTCTGCACTTGCCCTTGTTGAACCTCAGGAGGTTCCTCCCTGCCCAACTCTCCAGCCTGCCCAGGTCTCCCTGAATGGCAGCACAGCCCTCAGGTGCGTCAGCCATTCCTCCCAGCTTGGTAGCATCAGCAAACTTGCTGAGGAGGCACTCTGTCCCCTCATTCAGGTCATTAATGAAAAAGTTGGACAGGATGGGGCCCAGCACCGCGCCCTCGTGGACGCCACTGGCCACAGGTCTCCAACTAGACTCCATGCCACTGATGACGACCCTCCGAGCTCTGCCTTTCAGCCAGTTCTCAATCCACCTCACTGTCCACTCGTCTAACCCACACTTCCTGAGCTTCTCTAGGAGGCTGTTAGGGGAGACAGTGTCAAAAGCCTTCCTGAAGTCAAGGTACACAATGTCCTGCTGAAGTCAAGGCACACAACATCCACTGCTCTCCCCTCATCTACTCAGCCAGTCATGCTATCATAGAAGGCTATCAGTTTGGTTAAGCCTGAAAGTCTTTGCAAAGCCATTTAACTCAGTCAGAACTCAATGCACAGGGCTATCTAAGAAAGTGAAGTAAGAGTATTAACAGCATATTACTTTTCCTATCTCATACTTTTAAAGAAGACTTTCAAGACCCTCTTAGTGATAGTATGTCTGTGAAAAGTTCTAAGTAGTCCCACAGTCACAGCAGTCTCATTTAAGGCTTTTCATAACAGGAACAAACAAACAAACCCTAATTATATCAATACACAAGTAAGTAATTACAGGGAGTACTAATCTGTTCCAGGCATTTAAGTTGCATACCTGATCACAATATCCAAACAGAAAAAAAAATTAAGAAATAAACATCACAAGGGAATTTTGTCAGTCAGAAATACATTAAGAATCCCTTATGCATACAGAAGTAACATAAAACTGAAGGAAAGCATATCTGAATCGCAAATGAACAGTTCTGATAACTTGCATGATCTCTCTTGATCTCTCCAGTAGAGCATGCAGACCAGAGAAATCAATTAGTCTCCCTTCCCCCCACTGGGGACCAGTTTCTAGCTTCAGTTTATATATTTTACCTTTTCTCTGAGGTCCCAGCCCCAGTTTACAACATTCTGCACACTTCCACTACATTTGCTTTGGAGTCCTATATGGAGCTTTTCCAGTTTCAGCAGTTAAAACCTAGCAAATAGTAATGAAAATGGAGTTTCTTGTTTGGTTTGATTTTTATGCAGGCATATTCTCCGTGAGCAGATGGCAAATTAGCCAAAACGGCTTATGCATCTCCAGTATCTGAACTTGTTCAAACGCTAAAATAAGGCTACATTTTCCTGCTGAAGATTTCCTCGGCATTTGGACAGTTTTCTACATGTGTTTAGCCTCAACATCATCAGCTTAATTCATCTGTGGATTTTTGAAGTCTTGAAGATTGTTTGGGATACTATTAAGTTCTATTAAGTAACTATTAAGTTACTATTTGCCACTAATCTCTAGTTCTTGAAATAGCTCCACTGACCTTCAGACAGCTTTTTAGTGTCCTGCACCAAGGAAGCCTGGATGAGCCAGTCATTTGTGTTACAAGTGACTGAGATCACCTTATTCTATCTTTACATATATTTTGGAAGACGAAAAGATAGACAAGAAATCGAAAGTGAAGTAATAAAAACCATTAATTCAACAGTAACAGAAAAGTAAATACAGATGTCTGAGAACAACTGATTTTTTAATCATCCACTTCAGAACCAGAAATCAGGCAAAATTCTTTCTGTGGCAAAAAGAGTTACACAAAAGGAGCACAGAGATACTGGCGTGAGGGATGGGTTTTCCAGGTGCGTGAGCAGATTTGCTTTGCACACTCACAAAGCTCTGGCTTTTAATTAAATCGAAAGGGAGAGAGAAAGAGCAATTTAGAGAGCAAGGAAATGTGTTAAAAATGTATATATAGTAGCAGTTATCCAAGATGAACATGATCTATTTATTTTAAATTCAGTAAGACTGACCCAATAACGAGGCTAGAAATAGTCAGTGTTTATCCAGCTTGTTCTTAATTGCCCTATCTGGGATCCCAGAGGCCAGAGAAACTAAGAATTTAAATCTGGTCTCTGTTGCCCAAAATTATTGTGTAGGGTTCACTAGACCAAAATATTCTGAAAGAACTAAAGCTGATTAACTATCTACTAACTCTGCAGAGGCCAGTTTGCTCAGGAAGAGATTTCAATAACATGCTACCTGTGTCTAGCAGAGGAAGAGTAAGCTTGCAGTTTCAAAGCCAAATGATTATTTTGGTGGCAAATCTGGAAGTCTACAAAATCTGTATTTATTTTACCATCCTCTTCAGGTTTAGCCATTAAGAAAGTTTCAAATTTTCACTGCACTTATCGAAATGCACTAAAGAGATAAACTTCACACCACACAAGAACAAATCACCTTAGGAAAAAAGAACTAATTGGTTTTCCTTCTATAAAATATTCAGTATTTTAAGAAATTAATAATAAAAGTCAAGAACTTACATTACTTCTAATTCAAATAAATATCTGCACCTAGAAAATAATCATAGTTATTTAATAACTTACCTTCTTCATGTACTCTGTGACAGGGTTCTGTTGCAAGAATTCAGTACTTTCTCGTGTATAAAACCTCTCTGTGTCAGCAAGGAACTGAGATTCGAAGGATTCTTTATAGACAGTTAGTGTAGGCCCTTTTGCAAATGCATCATCTTCATTTAGCCCCAGCTCCACTACAAGAAAGCAAATTATGATAAAACTGTCTTTTATTAAATGATCCCTTGCACATAAACAGATACGCTCATTCTAAATTTAGATATGTGACCGTGATCAATTGGGATAGTAGCAGCACCACTTTTCAGCGCTTTTAAAAGTCCACATTTATTCTACATTTAGAAATAAGTAGCAGAAATCATATTATTCATATAAATTACACTTTTTGATAAATTAGTGAGCAAACTGCAGAATTTAGGAAACTTCACTCTCAAATGCTACTTACTTTAAATTCTACTTCCATTTTTATCTCTCAGAGTTCTAGATTATATCCATATATGTATATTTTTATTAAGGATTGTTTAATCATTAACCAGCACGGCAAAGGTCTCAATTTCACACAATTGAGGGGGAGGAAGGAATATCACTCTGCCTTGTAACTTATTATGCTACCTTTTTACCCCTTCCAGTTTTAGCTCCTAAATAACTGATTCATAAACAATGAACACTCCTGTTTATCAGTCCTGATTACATCCTTTAGAAGTACTGCATTATTAACTGCAATTATGTGCCATGTATCTCTACATACAGAAAGTTAAATTTTTGCATAACCAGGTTTATCTTACTGCAAAAATCTTTATTGGACATCCAGTGAGTTGGAAGGTTATTTTCAGACTCTGATAGGGCATTTATTTTTCCCCAGGGAAAATAATTAAGCCTTAAAGAAATCTCATTTACCATAAGATTGTACAACTCCACTGATCAGCCTTGTATTGATAGTTTCACCGTTTCTTTCCTTTTCAATCAATTTCAATACAGCATTTGTTACCTTAGAAAACAGGGATTAAAAGTGAGTCACGCATGGAGAATATAAGCAGTAGGTCAAGCACAGTACTTAATCAGGAGCACACCCCCATCTTCAAAGACAATTCAAGCCCCTTGATAATAAAATTTAAGGAACCCTGAACATAAGAATCCTCCTCCAGCACATAGCAAGCTGCATCTGTAAGTTCCACAACACAACACAATCACAGTCTATTAGGAGTGAGTAAGAGTATGAAAGTGCTTGTTCAGTTGTTTTCTGTTGCTGTTTTTTTTTTTTTTGTTTGTTTGTTTGTTTGTTTTCCTCTCCTCTTCTAAACCAAAGTACTGTTTCATAGCTGAAATACAGGGGAATCTTGCAACAATAGCTGAACTAATCACCTGTAATTTAGACAAAGAAAGGTATAGCTCATGCTCATGACTGAAATGTTGTAAATACTGTTCCTTACAACTGAAACGTAACCAATGCTTTCAATACTTTCAGAATTTAGTCTTTTCACTGTGAAATACAGTAAATAAGACTGAAATACACCATGCATTTTGATGGCATGCCTTGTTTTATACTGCGCTGATTCACTAATTAAAAGCATTTAGTTTACTTGACATGAATCTCCCATGCATCAGTGTAAATTTAAAGATTTATACCAACATGAGAACACTCAAGTCCCTGTCCTGTCACTGTCCTTACAGACTCTCGTATCTGAAACCTTAAAACATCAAGGTCACTAAGTACTCATCTGGCTTGAAATAACACCTTCAGCTGATTCCATTTAACACCTTTAGCTTTTTAAAATGCCTGGGGTCCTCTCAGCAAAGAGTCCACATAATATTCTTGATATGAATGTTCAACAACCAAAAAACAAAGACCTTTTTTTAAGGTCTCAGGGGAAAAATTGTCAATAACATTTGAAACCCACCCAGTAAAATAGTATCTCAGTCATAAAATATATACATGCCTGCTTATTTAATGGCCTGAATAAGCAGTCCCTCCAGGTCACCAAGGCAAGCTAGAAGAAAAGGAAGGGAGATGAAAGATGAAAGAAATATATATAAATAAATATACACATATACACACATACAGACAGTAATTCTTTAAAGAAAGATAACAAGCTAAATAATCAGCATCAATATTTATAATGATGCTTTAACACACAAATCTCATCTAACAGATATTTTTCATATTAAAATTATTTCCTTTTTTTCTAATCCCATCGAAGATGTCCTATTCACTGGCAGAGAGAATTCTACTGCCAACTCTGAAAAACAGTGAATTCTTCACGTTATTTTGACAAAACAGTTTTTCCTGTTGGCAATTTTCAAGCTGATCTAGTCCCTCACCATTAGACCAGTGAAAATAATAGCTGATAAGGAGGTAAGTAAGGATACCCCACCAACTGTTTGTTCTACGCTATGCAAAGATATCTTAGCAAGCAGTAAAATAAAACATCAATTTCTGAATGCATTACCAGCAAGGACAACACTCGGACTTTATAAAAAATACGGTTTTAGTTATTGGAGACAGAACTTCCATCAGGCTCTTCCGTTGTTAGTATTACTTTACATTACAAAAAAATTATCAAAATCACATATCAGTCTTCCAAACTGTACCAAAGTAACTCATATTACAAACCAAACGTTGATTGAATCTTAGCAGGCTGGATGCCAAAAAATTTGTAAGGATGTAGTGAAGTTAACAGAAAGAAATGCAATTTACTTTGCTTTATGTTTGGAACAGTTGACTCAATTTTAAGTGGAATGACAAGGCCACACTGATGCACACACAGAACTGCAAGTAGCAAATGACAGCCCATGACACACGGGCAGTGTGTCAACACATACACGCAGACCAAATTTCACAGGTTAGACTCATGGAGCTTTTACAAATACATGTGCAGGGGGGCATGCTGTGAGGGTTTAAAAGGGGAAAAGAGTTATTTTAACTAATTATATGATGAAGCACACTTCAAAACTTCTGTGAACTTCATAAAAATAGCAAGTTTCAAGGAGCAATCTGTAGGATAAGAATGCAAAGGACAAATGAAATGGATAATTCAATCTCTTCAAAAAATGACTTACCGAGTAAATTTCATATATTCCTTTACGACCTTCATCGCACTCGCGACGAACCCAATGTCGATTGAGGTAGGCACATATCCCATTCAATACTTTGCTTGAAAATCTATAATCTTCCCACTGTTGAGTGTAAAATTTCAGCACACTCTCGTCCATCAAATCTTCACCATCCTGAAAAGAAGAAAGTTTGTCAGTACTGTAGGGTAATTTCTGAAGTACATAAAGATACACAAAGGCACACGAATTCATGGTGTAAGAAACCCACACAATCCATCATCTCTGCACTATCTCAGTATGGCAGCTTTATATGAAACACAGTGCTAGGCCACTATCAGATTTATAAATTAGAAAATGGGTGGAAAAAAATAACAACACAGACAAAGCTCCAGAAGACACACTCTTCTGTCTTTTGGAAGGGAGCAAGAAGGCACCACATTAGAAACAGAGAGCAACACTGATGAGCATGCTAGGTAAAATATGCCAGTGTAATCAATGGTAAAGCATTCAACACAGTAACCTTCATAAAATAACTGCAATTCCCACTGCTGCTGCTGCTACTCGGGGAGCTGAAACAAATGAGTGTAGACAAGGCCTTCTCTAGGAATAGAGTCACGTAGCAAATGGCATCCTACATCTTTGGACTGGGTATGGAATCATGTTTGCTCATGTTATAGGGAAAAAGACAGAACACATGTAAGTTTAATCATCTTTCCAAACTAGACCAGTACATCTTGAATAGAAGGGGAAGAGTAATAGGAGTCCATTCTGGATAAAACATCAGATACTTCTATGCAGCTGCATCATCACCACCACCAAACTGCAAGGTAAATTCACTAGGACTCCAGAAATTCTTGTATCATTGCTTAAATCTACAATTTCAAAAATTAGAAGTAAGTGTGGTTCCTTAATATTGAATGCCTTTCCAAAATACCAAGGAATCACTCTCAAAAAGCAGCCCAACATACCATTATATTAGTAGTTTACTTATTAATGACTGTCATCAGGCATTTTCAACATTGTAAGTAACCCTTCCATTTTTTCCAGTGCTATTAATATGCTAGCTAATTGGTTACAAAGTCTAGTTGTACTTTTACAAGCTAAGGGACAGGACAGCTTAAAAAAAAAATGTATACAAACACCGCTTTAGTGGTTAGAGGAAATGAAGCTCATGGGTACACTCAGTGACTGCTCTATGCATGTGGCAAAGCGAAGGATACCTTCAAACAGCTAACAGAATATTTAAGGTAAAGAAGTACATTTCAGATTCACTTAACTTACTTCCAGTAGCTACATGTAGTTTTAACTTTGGTGATAGAGAAGTTTTGCTCGATCCAGTTTGTACTGATACAATTCCCAGTTGATCTACAGTTCCATCTTACCTTAAGGAGATTTGTCAAGTAGTTCTTCAGAAATTCTTTTAGTCGTTTGTACAATTCCAAGCCAACAAACTGAGCACCTCCAGGGGTCTGGCCTTTTTTGGACTTTGAAGGAGGTACTCCAGCTCCCCGTGCTTGATTAGACTGGTGTACACTAGTACAGTAGTTATAAACATGACTGGCGGGAAAGTTAAGGAATACGTATGTGTGAGCACGACACATTAAAAATGCAATGAAAATTGGTCTGTTAATTTTAATAAGGTATCTTAGAATGATTATAAACAATGACCCATCTTTAATACATTACAAAACATACCAGCCCACATAAAATCAAACTACAACTAGGAAAATAAAAAAAAAATTAAGCAGAATTATCAGTAGCAAAAATGTCTCATGCTGCACAGAGAATTAAACTTCCCTGACATTGTAAATAAGACAACCAAGGAAAAGCACAGGAATTTGCAGATAAACTTATTTTCAAGGCATAAATGGTATTTATTTCATGTATTTTATTGGTAATCTACAAATAACGTAAGCTTTTGTTCGAGCAAGAAGAAATTTCAACGCTAGTCTCAACGTACAAGCAACATTCAGTACCTGAAAATACCAAGAAAAATAATTTTGCCAACCCAATTTTTTAATAAAAAATTTAGTCAAGCAACACATGCAGACATGGGGAACAAACCTAGAAAGTAGCAATGGTGAGAAACATTGACTCTAAAGGACAAGATAACAGAAACCACACTTTTGAGCTGCAAGCATAATCCCCACATTGAAGATGTGGTAGCAATACTTTTTCTATCAACCTGAAAGACTTAATGTAGATGTTAACATGACATTTCAAGAAAACACTGTTTTCTGAGCTAATGTATATTCAAATATTCAGCATTCTTTCAAAGTAATCGGTGGAAGCCACATTGCTTGAAATACTTCAAGTAAAAAAGTGTTCTAAAAGCGACCGCACTCAGCAAACAGGGAACTAACTCAGTAGTCCTCAAATTAGACTGGATCAGGACTCAGACCTGACAGCAAAAATTACGAAAAGGACTGCTCAGCAAATGAATATTCAACAAGAACAGAGTTACTGAGCACTCCTGGTTCTACTGACGGTCTGAGGGCAGCCCTTGTTAGGGTAACATTGTACTGAGAAACTCAGAAGGTCTAACCTGGTTTTGACTTGTTTCAGAAAGTCATCTCACTCTGCCCAGGAGAACAACGTCCTTTGGTTAAGATTCACCCTTTTTGAGAAGTTCACATTCATTCCGCACCTGTTACCTCTTCTAGATGTAAAGGAATTCTATTTCTCACAACATTAACCAATAATGTAAAATCTGCACTTGTGCATAGTAACTGAAGCTTTATTTTCTTCCAGCCGTTTACGCCCTAGACATTAATGATTTCTTTTACAACACACACCTGTTCCTAGCTACTTGTTTGTCCAATTCTTCCAGCTCTATCCTTACTTCTGCCATCTATTCTTCCATTTCAGAATTCCCCATTTAAGTCACATTATATTGTATAACAGCTGTCCTCTGGGTACAAAACTTTCCTTCTTTCATAAAGAAGGAGAGCAGAACTTCTCTCATAGTTTAAGGCGCACAATTTGTGGTGCTACGTATTATGCATGGAAAGTCTCTCCATAATTATACAAGGAATTTAGGGCGCTGGTTGACTAAACCTAGTTGTTGGTCTTGCCTCCTCCTTCCCCCAACTCACCTATCCCCAAGTGGCTTTTAAACAAGCACCAAGACACGACAGTTCTCCAGATGGTGACTCTTACAGTTTCTACGTAATAGGGCCAGATGAAAATATTCTCCCCGTTCTTCTTAAAAGAACAATCCCAACAGTCTTCAGAATAATAGAAGACCACAGTTAGGAGATATGCACCTTTTTTCCATTCCTATACACTTCACTATCAAATCCAGGATTCCTGGTAAACTAAACACAGAGAGGCTGAGATCTTTTCCCCATGCATGACAGTAACCCCCACAGAGGTGGAGTAAAAAAATAAAGCAGATACAGTAATGGCTCTCTCTGCTTGTTATCCCAGCTTGCGTCTCACTTACCAAAGGCCCAACAACACAACACAGCACTTCTGAAATGCTCCATTTTAGTTGTTTTATGCAACCCAAATCGAAGTTAAAACATTTTTGCTTTAGTGTAGCCAGCAGTCTGTAAGTGCAAATAGCTGATGTATTATACATACAAGAACACACTCTCACACTTTGTTTACTACCTGGGTCCCCATCTGCTAAAGTCAGCCCACTAACACAAGGACTGACAGACTCAAAATAAGATCAGAATTGCACCGCTAGCAACAAAGTACATCACAGTCCAGCTAAGAACCACAAGGAAAATTCTGAGTTGCAGAAAGCAAACTAATCTCACCTGCTGCATACTTTGAAAGCCATATAATATCCAAACAGCCACCGGGAAATATCTTCAGCAGTGTCTGCACAATTCTGCCTAGTAATTCACATACTACTACAAGTGGAAATTAATTTATTGACGACCCACTTGGCACTGCAGGGAAGTTGCCCTGCTTCCCCAGCTTCCACTTGGTAACTGTGAGATGCAGTCGAGCAACCAGACAAAGCACCTACTGCAAGGGCAAATCAGACCATTTTCTTTTAAGTTCTACACCATTCCTATTGTAAAAGAGAAACTAAATTTTAATTCAGATGCATAAACATAAGGTAGAAGACCACGAGGAAACTTTTCCACTTCATTCAATGTTCTGCAATTTAAGAGGAAAGAAATCTCTTCCAGAAGAGACTTACTCCTCTTTGAAATTCTCTAAAATGTGATACAAAAAGCATCCAAAAACTGCTCTAAAATTAATTTTACCACCTTGATCTTCAGCAATTTAATCCATTCACAATGCTTTTGACAATCTTTGCACTACCCTACAAAAGACAAAGAAATTCCCATGCTACCATTTCATAACTAAATTATGGCCTTTTAAGAAATCATTCCCAATGAAATAAATGATCCTGATGTTCACTGCACCTGGAGGGTTTTCTCCCCAACCCTGGCCACCTGCTTTTTGAGTAGCACAACCATTTATGCAGACAGACAGTGATTTGGTTTGGGGAAGTGACTGAGGTTACAAATAACCATTTTCCCTTCTCCCAGATAGTTTACTCTGTCAGTAGCAGTGCATAAACTTTTTGTGCAGATACACCATCCAAAGGCAAGCTGGAAAGTACCAAGGCCACCTCTAATCTACCCACTCCCCCAAAAATGTGCCAAAATACAGAATCTTTTTTTTTTTCTCAAGAACAAGTGCAGAGAGAAATTATGAGACACAAATACCAGTTCCGTAATAAGAAACAATAGGAAAATACTCTGACTTTATATCGATGAGTAAAATAAGTTTCACATTGGTCCTTAATTTTAACTTTTTATAAAGAAAACTACTCTTCTGAGGTGATAATTGGTTGCCCTTTCATAAAGGCATTTGAGTCCCATTAATTTTTTTCCATTTTACTATGAAAAATTAACAGAAGTGAAATTAATCAGTTTGAGGAGCAGAAATGTAAAACTAAAAGGAACTGAAAGGGAAGCACAAATATTATGATGTAGCACAAAGCCACAGCAAAGTCAAATTTCAACAAAGCTTTCCAAAAGGAGGAAACATGGAACAAAACAAAACACCCCCCCCCCAAAAAAAAAAAACATGCCAAGCAATTTTCTAACTGGGTTTTTTCACTGATTACTTCCAGTCTTTTAAATCAAGTCAAATTCAGGCATTACTTTGCTATTTCACACATCAAATGAAGTAGTTAACTCTATACTCAGTGCTCTGTCACCTCAAGAACTAGCCTACACAAATGAGTTCAGATTAGTTTTGCTTACATAAAAAAATGTATTTTCCTAGATTACACCAAGGCCTGCAAGAACAAGGGCTAGAAAGACACTGAACACTGTGTTAGAAAAATTTTGAAAAACCATGAAAATTGTGTATTGTTGAAAAATGATTTCTAATATGAACAGTCCAGCTCACTATATTTAATAAATAAGACTTGCACGTTTTCTTCAAAAAGATTAAAATTTCCATTCAGATTACGCCATGTAAAACACACAGAGTCACCCATGCATAAATAAAGCTTCGAAGAGAAGTGGACATGTGTAGGCAATTTTTCCAAGGTCTCACAAGCCATAGAGGATGGAATTTTGCACAAGTTTTTGAAATCAAGAGGTTGCCAAAATAAATTACTTTCCAAAAGAGCACTTCAAACATGCACTCCAGCTTTGTGAGGAACAGCAAAAACAAAAAAAACCCACAAACTCTCAGATTTCTTTTCAGGAAGGGATCAGCAGGAGCCAATACAAAGTACGTTCAGTTCATCGTTTGGAAAGGCAGGGTACAGATGTCCCACACAGTGGTGCAGAGAAAAAACAAACAAGCAAAAAGTAACAAGCCCCTCTCTTAATTCTATACATTTTCCACATTATCCACTGCTCGGATACGTTTTATCCTAATATTAATTATGCTTTTAGTTTTTAATACGACGTACTATTAATACGATGTACTATTATACTGTTGTTAAGCAATTGGCTGTTTTAGGGGAAGATGGAGGCAGAGAACAGCAGGAGTTGCTATCAGATCCCAAGCGTACCTGAGCAACTTTGAGGTCCGAGAAATTTTAAGCGCAGCAAAACCCATCTAAAGACCACTAGATAATTTCTTTTTGTTATCTCCATGGCATAAATGCAAAGCAAAAAGCAGAGAAGCACTGAGTTGCAGGAAAATACAAATTTTCAAGCACAGCCTATAGAAAGTGTACAGTCTTCAGGCCAGAAAGTGTAAGAGCCACCACAGCATAAGTTGCTGTCAAGTTTAAAGTAATTTGCATCAGCAGAAATTGTTTTTGCACAGAATATTCTTGGTAACTATAAAAAGCAGGTAGAACAGCCAGTGATCAACATGGGGAAGAAAAAAAATCAAACAAGGAACTGATCATACTATTCCAAATATATTTTGCAGGTCTTTTGAACCAAAGCAGCAAATTTTATAAACACAGACAAAAAAAAAAAAAAAAAAAAAAAAAAAAAAAAAAAACACTTACAGTTACACCTACATTTCCACACACAAAAACGTAAAGTGTATACGCATTTTACTGTGAGTGAAACACCCCTTGAACATGTAAACGCACACATTTATTTCTACCTGCATATTCCTTCGAAGCATTAACTGGCATAAAAGAGATGCTATGAAATACCACATTGAACATAAGCAGAATTAATACTAGAAGACAGTGGAGGTTATTTTGATGAATCCAAAGTGACCTCGAACAATTTGATGTTAAAGTGAAAGGATGGCTTAGAATGAATTCATCTCCAAAGGAAGTGGAACAGTTTCCCAGGTTTAAAACCTGCAATGCCTTAATGCCTGGCTATCTTTTCAACGCAGGAAGAGCACAATGTTCTGAAAGAAAACACACTGCATTGCCTAGTAACAACAGATTTATGTGATCAGGAAGAAAGAATCCTTGCAGTTGTAATGTACACCTGCCTGCTAAAAATCTTACTAGAGCACAGGGATTCCCATGGAAGCCATGAAGACAAGGAGTTGAACAGAAGCAATCACACAAAACCCGTGATACAGACACTACCTTGATAGTTTTGCTTAGGCAACACTTACTAGTGCTGCTGACTCTATCCACAAGCAAAAAAAAAAAAAAAAAAAAAAAAAGCTAAAATGCATTTCTGTATTCTAATTTACCAGTGGATAGACTAACCCAAGTCATCTAGCTCTTCTAATCTGCCAACACAGTACACTTAATTATTTACCGTTTAATTCAATCTTTCCCTCTATTCCTTGCTAGTATCACATAGAATCACAGAACGGTTGAGGTTGGAAGGGACCTCTGGAGATCATCTAGTCCAACCTCCCTGCTCATGCAGGGTCACCTACAGCATGTGAGACAGGATCACATCCAGGTGGGTTTTGAATACCTCCAGAAAAGGAGACTCTACTGTCTCTTTAGGCAACCTGTTCCAGTGCTTTGTCACTCTCATAGGAAAGAAGTTTTCCCCCATATTCAGATGGACCTTCCTGTGTTTCAGTTTGTGCCTGTTGCCTCTTGTCCTGTCGCTTGGCACCACTGAAAAAAGTCTGGCCCTATCCCCTTGATGCCCTCCCTTAAGGTATTTACTGACATTGCTGTCTCAGCAATATGCCAGCTTACAACACACAGATTAAAGTAACCTTCTGTGACGATAAATTTACTTATATTTGCTGAAAAGGATAACCCAGTAATATCACTTCATCACAGTAAGTTAACAAAACTTGAACCAACATACACAAGTTCAGAAACAAGTATAAATGTATAAAATGTGATAAAACCACCGGACGTTTACCAAACCTTGCTTTAAAATACTTTACTTCTGAAAAGTAATCAACAATGTTTTCAGAAGTTATTGACAACTTTGTCAATAATGAAACAATAATAAACATAGTTGGAGAATACAACTTAGTGGTGTGAGAGTAGAGAAAATTAAGTCAATAAATGTGGCTATTTTCCTTCAAAGTTTCATATGAACGCTATGTAACAATTATGCCAAATATTACTCCTGTGTGTTAGAGGACTCTCTAAAATTGACAACACTAAGAGACCTTCAAAGCCAATCTGAACATTGCAGATGCCATTTTAGTAACAAAACCAATCTTTCTACCTGCATACTTCTCATCTCTTCCTCTCACCACTTAAAGACAGCTCCCTGTTTCAAGTAAGTAGAAATCTAAGTCATCACAGAAAATGTTTAGTGTTATTTTTCCAAATAAGGTTTTCTTTAACTATTAAAACCAAAAAGAGACTACTTTGATCAGTATAAGAATAAATTAGATGGCCTAAAAAATTCCTTAAAAATAGCATTTCTCAGATTATGTTCTGCAAGCTAAGACACTGAAATCATGAATTTATGCCACAAAATTCATCTTGATATTTCAAATAAAAAGTACAGAGACACGGGGGAAAAATAAACCCAACAACAACAACAAAACCAACTTTTTAATTTTCAGCTATGATGAATGCAAAGTTCATGTGTGCTCAGAGGAAGAAAGTAAGAGATTTCAGAAAGTTACTCACATTTTGTGCAAGACACTATGAAAAATTCTCGTAGTTTAATATCACGCAGGAAAGCTTTGTGTAGTCTAAAATCCGGTCCGAGTATCAGCTTAAGATATATAAACATGAAGAACCACCAAACTCTTTCATTCTCTACAGAATTTAAACCCAAATGTACGTAAATCCCAATTCATCCTTTCAGGTTATGTGGGCTGAGGAAAATAAGCTGCAGACTTACTGTATAATTAACTGGCATCACCTTCCCTTAAAAAATTTTTTTAAAAATCATCCAGCAGCCACCTTAAGTGCAAGGTGCACAAATGTTTTATCAATGTCAAATGCAGTTTAGGAGGTAGCCATAAAGGCATGTGACTTACCAACATGCCAATATTATACCATTACAAGAATAATTCTAGTACAGGAAGTAATGTGTGTTCTGCCAACAGTTCAAAACAGAAGCCCACAACTTGCTACACACAAGCATGGTACTCTCCGCCACTGACTCGAGGGAAGGATATAACAACACCCTAATCTCATTACTCCTTGATTAATTTTAACAAATAGGAGTTCCTTTTTCCTCATTGCATAACACCATCAACTTGACAGTGGCTTGAATTTCTTTTTCCTTCGCATAAGGTAGAAAGAATTACTTAACTGTAAAGGAGCTACTCCCAGCTGCAGTGTACAAAAACCTGCCATTTTTCCCCTGACAGCTCCAGAGAGTTTTACATCTCAGCCCTTTTGCTAATAGCCTCCAAACTATTTGTCACTGAAGGAAAACCTCTCCCTCATAACATTAATGATTTATGTCCACCATATTCAGAAATCTAGTTCATCTCCTTGACTATTTGTCTTTTCTGCATGATGTCAATACTTAGTGTGTAATTCTACTCTAACTAGCAATAAAGCCTGTCATAACATGTTATTATTGTAGGAGATACTGGACCCTTCAGTACCAGAAATAACTTAATTATCTGGATAAGTGACAGAAAAACATCAAAGACTTCATGAATCTTTCACATGGGATGAGAAAAAGCTCACTTCCACATTGTTCTAAAGGAATTGTTTCTATACGTAAGTCCTAAATTCTCAGTAGGAAACACATACGAAAAACATATCTCAGAAGATAATTTTAGTACATTGACCTTCATAATCATGTAAGGAGTGATAAACAAAAATATCACAAATTCTATAATGGTCTGCTCTTCTGGTCAGGCACTTTGGCATAGCTGATAGGGTAAAAGGAAGCAAAAATCTAAATGGAGTACTAAGAAACATTCAGAGATACTCTAGTTTGACAGAAAATACACCCTGAAATCAAGAAGCACAAATCAATCTAAAATGCAAAGAGATGGGATGAGAATCCATTAAAACACCATTTAGAAACAAGATTTCTTGGTTCATCCTTTCAGTTTTCTTAAATCTAGAAAAGCTCTAGAACAATCAGCCACTCTTTCCCGCTGGGATTAAAAAACAAAACAAAAACACTTAAATGCAAGCTCTGGATTGTACTTGAAAATGACTGAATCCAGTGACTCACAAAAGAGATCCTCTGGAAAAAAAAATAAAGAAAAAGAAAGAAAAATCTGGGAAGATGGGATGGAGGTCTGAACTGTTTAAATTGTATAACTATTCCTGCTCTTTCTCAGATCCACTTGAGTAAAGCACAGATTTCCAATTTTTAGCTATTTCAGAATATAGGATACTACTGCTTGATCCAGGTAAGACATGAAGCTTCCACACTTCCAATCAACTCTACCTGAAACTTCGATAGCAGATACAGGAGTAAAAGTAGTTTTGCACGTATGCATGGTTCTCCTCCTCCTCTAAATTATACAGGAGAAATAGAATCCACTTCAGCAACAACAGCCTGACAGAGAAAGGGAATAAAAGAGGACAAGGGAATGATTAAGCCATCCATAGCCCAAGGTTTCCAAACTGCTGTCACATCCAACATGCTTCTAAGTAGGCCTGTTCTGCAAATCCATTACAGCTGGAGCTGAAACTGCTCTTTCACTTTCCAAACCAAGTTGTTCTACAGTCAGAATCCCCCAAAACAAAATCTGTCAATCTACTAGACTCTCTTCATGTGATGACTTAGTAAATATGCTACCTGTACTGCATCTAAAAGGTAATAAGAATAAAGAATAACTTTCTTCTAAACACAGCCTCTGGAAATGTGCACTTAACATAAGATACAAAGAGCACCTTCTAAAACAGGCATTCAGAACTCTTAGCCTAACAAATTTCAAATATTCTAAGTTACCAAACTAATAAACTAATCATAAAATAAAACTTATCCACTGTATTATGAAAGCAACAGCAACTGTCCTAAGTTTCAGACCCAACAACTGTTGCTGAAGCAGCAATTAAAAGAAAATGAGTAGGTAATAGACAATACATCCCTTTTACAACTTTGTCCCACAAATATTTGAAAACACCAAATGCAGAGAAAAAAAAACAACGGTACCATTATAAGATGTACTTAGTATTCAGCTGGACTGCCTGACAGAACTCAAATAGGAGTTAAATGTTAAAGGTACATCTGAGGGATTTCTTTTTTCCCTCGGAGTTCTACTACACTTCAGTTTCTAGCACACACACAATTGCTGCAGACTTGTTTCACTCAGTCAAGAATAGACCTAGCGCTGAAAAAAATCAGTCTTGAAAGTTGTAGGAAAAATTCTAACTCTAAGCCAAACATTATTTAATCTTCTCACGGCTACTAAAGAAGTATGTTACAAACATTCAGAAGACTGCTTAGGCTAACTTGCCTTAACAGCACAGATTCTGCAAGTACAGATAAGATTACGTGACCACTCTGAGATTATACGCACAGATTACAAACTTCTCTCTGTCACCTCAGAAAGTCCAGAGAACTACAGAATTTTTTACAGCCATCAAGATTCTCTCTTTTGTAAAAGCGCTAACCCTTCAAAAAAATTCACCATACAGATTAAAATTTGATATGCAATTCCAAACCAGTGCCGATATGAGTTTTGGACATTGATTTATGTATCAGAACCACCACCCTAGGGAAAAAAAAATCACTTTAAAAAGTCAATTAAGAAAACAAGCAAAATTACTTAATACAAGAGAGGGCATATATTCACTCAGAATCACAGAATGGTTGAGGTTGGAAGGGACCTCTGGAGATCATCTAGTCCAACCTTCCTGCTCAAGCAGGGTCACCTACAGCACGTCAGACAGGATCGCATCCAGGTGGGTTTTGAATATCTCCAGAGAAGGAGATTCCTCTCTGGGCAACCATATTCCAGTGCTATGTCATTAGGACTTCTCCTATCATTTCTATGTGCTTTACCGTTATCGTCATCTTAAGTAGTACTTATTCTTCTGGGAAACAGAGTGAATAATGACCAAGAGATGCAAAATAGAGGACACCTGAGAGACTTCACCTTACTGTGCTAGCCCATCAAATCCATTTACATGCTTCTTGATAGGTGGAGCATAGAAGCAGGATTTTTCACGTTCCAAACCAAGTCCCAAAATCATACGCTGAAGTTCTAATATAGCAAGAGGTATCACCTCTCCTTAAAAAAAAACAGTAATATAAGATCGTTTCGTGCTGCCTGCCAGAAACAAGTTTCCTAAAATTTTCCAAACAGTAATTCTGCATGCACACATGAGCATGAACACAACTCCATTTTTGTATCCTAAAACGGTCCTCAGAACAGGAGCTGCTGAAAAATTTCATGGGAATGCTGGGAATTCAAGAGAGATCCATTGGACACATCCTCACTCCAACTGAACATTAACTGGTAACTGGACATTATAAATAAGACATGCAGCATAATGTCAGAGAGCGCTAACACAGAAAGGAAAAAGAATTTCTACTTTCTTTTGGTGTATTTTTTGTGTATTCAAAATTAAACTTATTTAATTTTTTTTTATTAATGTCTGCTCCAACAAAGTTAACTGTAATCAAACCTGAAATTCTAATAAACTACTAACAGTGGAAGTACTAACTGGCTTAGGTGTTAGGATACGTGTAGAGTTCCATGTATCTGGATTTTGCCATACTTTGTCTGGTGTAAACCTGTTGAATTCCAGCTCTTAGGTCATCCCATATCTGGTCCAGACCAATCTGTTTAAGTCCATGCGGGTTCTGACTCCTATTCGATGACATTTTGTATTTCCTGTAAAGTCTTCCAGTGCAGCAGTCTGAGATCTGGTTATTCCTCCATCAGATTCACAAGTAAAGTAACATTCTAAACTCAGTAGCAATAACTCAAGAGATGTTCTTTACATACAAAAGGCAATGCTTCCCAGGAAGGTAACCTGCAAAAAGAAAAAATATACATTATACGCACTGACAGTCCAATCATCTTCATTAATACCAGATGAAAAGCTATGAAATTAATGATTTAATTGAAATAGTTTTCATTCAGAATGATGAGAAATTCATGATGAGATCTAAAATACCACAGCCAAAGAACATAATTTTATGATCCAGCAACCCGCTAGAAGATGCGACCATTTGTGTCTGAATCTGTCCAAAACTGTGTAACAATGGAACCGTAGGTACTTTGGTTAGCATGACTGAAAACAAAAACCTAACGCTAATAAGAAAGCGTAATAGAATTGCTCCGAGTAAGAATCTTTCCAAGCAGCAGACACTATCCTACTACAAAGTGTTTCTTCCCTATACAACAGGGAAACGCCAATAATTCAGTTCAGATTTCTATGATAATTCATTGTTTAACAAACATCCTGATGAATATCTTGAATTATCAGAAGCTACTAACAATCATTCTTTTCCTCCTGTTATCACTGAGTGCTTCCAGATCTAAGAGTCGTTACAAGCAATCCAACAGTCCAAGGTATTTTGTGGAAGAGAATTTTCATATCTGGTAAATGCATGTTTACATTAATTTCAGATTAAGTAAATAAACATCCCTTTCTCTTGTACGTTGTTTTATGAGTGAGAGAATATGCAGCCTATAATGGGGGGGATTAAAGAAAAACTAACTAAGTGCACGAAATAAATACTGAGTGAAATGTAAAAGAAAGAATAAGAAACTAAGAAAATATATTACTCACATGAGCACTTGAGCACACAAAGATTGGGAGCTTCTAATGTCCCTTCCCAGGCAGACTGCAACAACCAGTATTCTTACTCAAATGTCTCTTCTGGAGCCAGGAAGAGCCTACCACTCCTCCATGTAAGCCCGCAGTCACTAGCCTAACAGAGGTGGAGTTTTCCCCTCCACAATAATAATACTATTTAACTTCCTTTCCTAATTAAGACTCTCCTAATTGTGTATATACCCCAGTGCATCTACAAATACTACCTTTATCACAGTCTTCTGAAATCAAAGCGTTCCTTGTTCACGTCATACCTTATTTCCCCTGCCATCCTCCTGAAGTTACCCTGTTTTTATATCATGATGTGGCCATTACAAAAAAAGCCATGAGAAAGAACATAATTTTGATTTGTTTCACAAATCAAATGAAATTTACTTTTGCATGCCCTCCACTTCTTAGAAGTATCTTCTTTTTATAAGTAATAATTTGTGCTACAATATTTGGATTTAACTACACTACCCGAATATCCCTTGGCTGATTTTCAATTTGAATTTTGAAACTAAATGCATCAATACAGAATCATAATAGCATTATATTGCTAACTTCCTCGAGTAAAGGAATTGGCTTTTTCCAGTTAGTTATTAGTTAACACAGAAGGGAAAAAAAGAGCAACAGATTAATAAAGCTATAAACTACTTAATTTCTCTGTACATTTATTCATGTGCAGCAAAATAGAAAGAAAAATTAATATATTAACTTCACAGGCATAGAAAGTGACTGGTATCACTACATAAGATTAATTACAAAAGCTTGCTTATGAAAGCAGCCTTTTGTACAGAGCTGCTAAACTAAGATATGATGTTAGACTGCAGGAAGGGAAGGGAGAAATGAGGCTTTGTTACTGAGCCCAGTTATTATTATATACAAGCACCCCATGAAAATATGAAGTTCTATTCCATATGCCAAGTTTAAGCATGATTTTCAAAATGATTTTATGACTGAAGCTCAGAAAGCCTCTCCTACACATACAATTGTGGAAGGTCAAATCTGGTCCACAGTAGTTTCTCTGCATCTGTATCTAAGGTCCTGACAGCTAAGCTTCTACAAAGATCAAAAATCTACAGCATTATTTCTGTGAATTCTCTGATAAGCTACACAGAGATTAAAGCTCTTAGAGCTGACTGTGACAAGATGACATTGTGTGGACCACCTGAAATCATACAGTACTCTGATTTTGCTGATGTTTTCAATGTTTTAGAAAACATACAGGAAAAAAAAATCCATTGGTGTGATCTTCATGGCTTTTGAGGTCAGGAAATACTGATATGCAGAACATACAGGGACTACAGAAAAAATTAGCATCAGAATTCAAAAGTCCCACCAAGAGCACAGTGCCCGCCCTAGCATCATAAGCTGCTATGGGAGAACTAAAAGCTCAAAATAGAGTCATAATCTTTACATTAGCAAATTATTCACCTTGCAAGCACTGTTAGTAGGAGCATGCACAAGCGAGTCTTGACCTGACAGTCACCGTGCCGTCCCCCACAAAGCTTCACGAACAGGACTACCTGCTCGAGTTACATCATCTGCTCTGCAGCTTTGGACTAGAGAATCCAGACTGCACTATTTCTTCAGGACCAACTACAATTAACAACAGAATAACCACTCCCGCACTTCCTGACTGATACACGTACAAGTCCGTAGAGAAGTATGGCCTCATTACATCTGAATTCTTTTTCAACATCACCCCATTTCTTACCTTGCTTTCAAGCACCACAATCAAAACACCTGTAAGCAAACTTGTCATTTCAGCTCATACCAATGTCAAAAGCAAGCATTATTCCTGCCAACACTTCAGAACTACATCCTTGAAAGACAAAGAGAAGTGCTATTCCCCTCCCTTTCTGGACTTGTTGGGAAACAAAAAAAACAAGAACAAGGGAACAGAGCTCACTTGATAATAGTATCTTTGCTTTTACTAACCTTCTAACAGTAAACCATAGTCCACCTGAGGAAAATGATATGTACATTGAAAAAGGTCTATAAGAAAATCTCTTAATTAAGTCTTAGACCTAAGAACTGTAAGAAAACCCACTGAATTTACAGCACCTAAAGCCATCTTGAAGGAGTTACTAACCTATTTTGATGCCTTACTACAACACCTTCCTACTTCACAGCTCCAAGGCCTATGCGTCCATTGTTCTCCCACAACCATTTATTTCCAAACTATCAATTTGAAGATAAGTTTACTTAATTCCAAATCTATCTATAGTTATTTATACTGTTAGTTATTACCTTCTTGACCCCAATAAGAACTTTCAGCTCCGAGACAAGGCTTTCCAACTAACCCAGGAGTCTAAACAACATTTTTTTTAGAGAAAAGGTAGAGATGCATAGGACCATAAATGACTTAGTCATTTCCAAATATTTTATCCCTTGTCTGATTTCAAACATAGGAAGGAAAACGTTCTTCCCACTCCTAACAGCATGAAGCAAGGTGACCAGATCTGACCATGGTAAAAACAAACACATTGTGGAGAAGCAGCAAGTTTTACTAATAATCTATAATACAACAAAAATCCATTAAAATGCTCAAAACCCTTCAATGTTATGAGGTTTCCAAAATTTACATTTGAGTACTAAAAGTCAGAATTTTACCTTCTGTACATCACCTCAAATCCATTTAACTGCTTATAAAACTGAATGAAAGTTTCCCAGGAACAACAATACAGTAGCAGTTCATTTGGACAGTGGCTGCAAGTCTTGTCTTCGGTAAAAGTCTGTGCACTGGCCACATTCATTGAACAATCACTGTAAGTAAAATAGCAACCTTCTGTGCTCAAAGGATAAAGCATTAATAAATGACTTTTGAAGGCAAAGATTCAACAAAAGCATCACAGATTTAAAATGCAAGATGAAATTCCTCCTGTCAAATTCTTTCATCCCCCTTTCTCCAGCTCAACTTTTCTTACTAATCTTATCCCAATCTCCTGTTGCTGTATTTCAGCAACAGTCTGATCTAGTAATTCAACAGATGCTCTTGTATCCAGCTAACAGCAACCCTGGAGAAGGTTCCCAGACAATTTTACTCCCCTAAAATCTCTGCTACCTCTACACTGAGTCAGAACAACTATTAAGCTTATTTACCTAAGATATGTAATATGGATCAAACCAACTCCCTACTAAACATGTACTCTAGAAATATTTTCACAAAAGTAAATCAGGAGCACATTAAATACTATCTTTGGCCTAATGCAATTTGTTTGTTCTTATTTTTAAAACAATTTAATTACATTGGATGCTCATTTCCACTCCAGCTCTAATGTATTTCAGAATCATTGTAGTTGAAATGACTCTAAATTATTACCACTTCAAAATACCTGGCAAGTTTTTGTCTTGCAA
This sequence comes from Rhea pennata, assembly GCF_028389875.1. Classification (NCBI taxonomy): domain Eukaryota; kingdom Metazoa; phylum Chordata; class Aves; order Rheiformes; family Rheidae; genus Rhea; species Rhea pennata. Next base: position 60,506,381 of record NC_084664.1, on the reverse strand, counting down.
TAGGTCTCCAAGGGCATATCTATTACTTTGCCCCAAGCCTAACACTAAAAACACACCAAAAAATTAAACCAAACCCCTCTTACAGTCAAAGCCTTTCTTACCAAAGACGGGGCAGCTCCATAGATAACGATATCGAAAATATTCCATCCTGCAAATCACACACTTAGGACTCTTCTTGGAGTAATGTAACCAAACACGTACCTTTTGAAAGCACTTGTAAATGCAAAGTGAGGAGCTGAGAACAACAAACTGTCACTGCTTATTAGCCTGTAAAACTGTAAGATACAATCTACACATTTAAGCAGATATAAGTATTGGCATGAGGGATAACAAAAAAAAAAAAAAAACTTAGGAATTTTCATACGGAAGTATCCTCTGCAAAATGAAGCACTTCCTTGCCTTTAAAATGAATATAAGCTATTCCTTGGAATTTTTCTTTAAGTTAACAAATGTTTCTCTAAAATCCTAAAGGACATGGCCTCTGCTCCAGCACACTTTGATTTGACAGGGTGGAAAGAGGCGGGAAAAATTATTTTATTTTGTCCCTACAATCACTTGCACTCGTAATTTAGGATTTTGAGGCTGCCTGCAAATTAATTAATTTGTTTAGCTGACTTCATGAGGTTATCATTATGTTGTCAAAATTATAATGTAACACAGCTTAGTTAAAGTCAAGCTGAAACCATGGTCCTGCACACAACATTTTATAGCACTGACATTTCTGTCTAAAAGTATCAGGTCACTAAATATATAGAGCATAAACTAGGCAGATGCATATCAAATGACCCAATCCTCATATCAAGACTAGGATCAATTTTTATATCAGGCCTAGGATTATGTCCTTAGCATTTTACGCCCTACATTTGCATCATTAAACAAGATCTGGAAATAGTGTCTACAACAGACATTTCCACTGTGTCCCAGCAAAATGAAGCCACAACTACTGTGGAAAAATAACTATTCTAAAATTCATATCAATATTAGAGGAGAAGTATTAGAATATACTTCTTCCTCTCTTTCAACTATAGCAGAGATGTTCAATAGAAGTTACACAAATTACAGCATTCAGTTCTCTTGTATTATTAGAAAATACTGAGGTAAATGTAGCGTGAAAAGCTTCAGCTCATCTTATTTTCTGAAGAGTTAAATTCAGTGCAGCTCATTATAAGAAAAACAGATGTATATATGCATATATTCCTTCCAAAAGTTGTCTTTGGATGGTAAAAACATGTTGCATGGCATGTTCTTTTAAAAAGTAGTTTAGAAATGAAGTGAGTAGGTTCAATTTGTCAGCAGTTTAATACAAAGTTGTACAAATTTGGTATGAAGGTCAAACAGCTGCTGATTTACTCCCCTGACAATGCCTCCATTCAGGGCTTCAGGACTCTAGTGTTCTTCCCCACCTCCTCTCCTTTCTACAGGTCATAGCTCTGATCAGTAAAATCTAAAGCTGGAAAAAGAATACACCCCTACATTACTTCACACATCAGTGACACAGTTGCCAGTTGAAAAACTGAAAAAACACACCACTGGACGTGTTCTTTCCAATCAGAAAGACACCTACAGTCACCTTTATTTTCGAATTCAAGCACAATATATGAATGTAATTTGGAATAGCAGTTTTTAGTCTTCTGTTTACTTAAACTATACATTATCATGATCTAACTAACATGGTTTTAATTTGTATGCCCAATTACAAAGACCTTTCCAAGACATAAGTGAGTATTCCTCAGAAGCGCACACAGTGAGTTTGAGCATGCCTCTTTTTCACATTTTTCTTTGAATCACAGAATTAGTAAGGTTGGAAGGGACCTCTGGAGGTCATCTAGTCCAACCCTCAAATGAGTGGCCCATATGGGGATCGAACCAACAACCTTGGCATTATTAGCACAACACTCTAACTGAACTAAACCTAACAGTGTAGTCTTCTACTAATTCTTTAACATTCTTTCACAGTTTCTTGGTTACAGCTTTACCTTTGCTTTTCTTGAGGAACAAAAGTTCCTGCAGCATTCGACAGAGATGTCATTACAGTAATGCAATAACTAATATAAAACAACAAAAGCATGTATGCACTGCCTAATGCATGGAGGCTAACTCTCGACTAGGTAAGGTTTACTGATGTCTCCGTACAAGCAAACATAGCTGAAGTAAAATCTGTCAGGATACACAATCTTGCTAATAATAAAAAAAGTACTGTGACTGCATCAATCCTAATGCTTTGCCTGTGCAGAAACCACATCCTTAACATTAATATACTAGCAAAGGTTTTTTAGTTTGGGTATCTTGCAGGAGTTTAGTTTTTTTCACCATACAAGTAATCCTTGTATCAAATATTTAGAACTACTCTTAGTAAGAGTGTATCTTTTCTAACCCAGAGGTTCAGGTCTTCCCATGCCACACACATGATGCAACCCTACAACGCTTTTCAACTGCGCCTGCAGTGGTAAGTTTTGTACCTCTTAAAAGACTGATAATGCTTAGCTCCTGTATCTTGAAAAATGGAATGCAGCAGCCTTGGGAGAGAGCAGCAGCATGTGCAGTGAAAATCAAGTCAAGGAATAAGTGGACTAAAGAGAAGGAAGAAAAGTTGAGGCAGCCTCAAAAGATAACATGGATCAAGATGTGTTTCTTGAACCAGCCAAGAAGATGCAAAAAAATAAAAATAAAAAGGTTAGAGAAGATAGATCAAGAAAACATAGTGCTAGATATCCAACCTGCCAAGCAGAAGCCAGAAAAATACATCTTGTCTTTCCTATGAAAGAAAAACAGGAGGCAGTAGGGAGTGGCATCAAATGTAATTTAGCAAGAACAAACACCAAAGGCTCTGGGAACTCTGAGGTGTCTTGGGCAGTTCAGAGAGCCTGCTGACCCCAGGAGGAAAATTCTTACAGGTAACTGATTTCCTAAAAGCTCTCAGCAGCTATCGAAACATTATCTGAAACTAATTCAATAATCTGAAACACTGATTTGACTGATCTCTACCAAGAACAACAGGGTACAATCCGACAACCCACTTCAGTCACAGTATAACACGCAAAGCAATCTCAAACAAAACTCTCAGGACAAGTCTCTAAATCCTGACACAAAACCCGCTCATTTATAACAGTATAACAGAACTTAGCACATCGCATCTTTTAACTTCATACTGACCTGTTAAAACAAAAAAAACAGGATTTTTTTTTACCTGAAATAATGTTTGCAAACTAAGTTTTCATTTCACTCTTAGAAAGTGGTGATTTTTATCAGTATCTTTAAAAAAGTACTAATGTTAACCAGTGCCATTCAATTTTGGCTGGAATCTCTTCCCAGAGGCTTACTAGTTTTACAACTTCTTCCATTTTGTAACTTGTGCAAGGGTTCAACTGATTAAGGCAATGCAGTTTGCCACTTCAGTTTATAAATAAAGATAACAGTCACACTGATTTGTCTTGCAAGCAGTCTGAAGTTTCTAGATGTCCAAATATATCTCAAGAGTATGGCTTATATACTGAAGTGCTTCCTCCTTATTTGTCTTCATACTAATGTTTAATTCAGGAGCGACTGGCATTACAACTAGCAGATAGTTAAAATGTTTCATAATAACAAGGAACACCGCATTTTGAAAAAAAAATATTTTCAGAAATGTTGTAATTACTTGCATTCATTTCCTGCAAATGACAAACTAACTACTCTGAGAAAGTTGCCCCTTTTAAGCTTGATTTTGAAAAAGCATGCAAGTTCTGCATTTGACTATATTCTAATTGTAAGTTTATGCTCACCCATACATCTAACATAATCTAACTGTAAGCCTGAGCTCACCCATACATCTGGTAGTGATGTAACTCCCTAGCATGGTCTAGTGCTTGTGACACTGTTAGCAACAAACAGTACTGCTCCTGAATATTCCATCTTTGGCACCTAAATATTGACAAAGCACACCAACACACTTTCAGAACTGACAAGAAAATGATGAGAACTTTCTTATTAAAGACTGAGAAGGTAACCACATGTGACTTTTCTTGTTCAAGACTTTGTTCTTAACTGTAACAAACACAAATTTAACCTACTCATATCAAAGAATTTATACCTCATAAAACATTTGTTCCACATATAGCAAATTTTTAATCAGTTCTGTCCTACAGGAATTGCAACAGGCATGTACATACGGTACAGAAGTGAAACAGTTTAACTTAATTTCGTAAAGGTTAAACTGATGCAAATCCCTAACAGCCCCATTTAAATCTTGCTTCTTGTTGCGTTAGCTTGCACCGTTAAAAGTTACAAAGCTACATTTGCACTAGAATCTAGCCAAATCAATTTTAATGAATTTACTTTAGCACATACATTTTGATGTTATACCACGCCTATTGCTGATGAGAGTCTAGCAAAGGCATACTTTCAAAAAAAACAAAACTTGGAAAAACGCCTGCAGTAAGAGAACGGAGATCATCCTCTTGGGCAAATGCATAAATTTGAGGTAACTGAGCATTTCAAATTATATAGTGAAAAATTTCTCCCTGAGTTACCAGTAAGTAAGCGTGACATTACTACCATGAAAAATAAGATTGCAGGTGAGGCTAGTATCTCACATGAAACAATAACTGTTTCCTACAATCCTTACCATTACTTCCCCCCACCCAATTCACTCCTCTGAACTACAGATAAAATTTTTGTAGACAATAGTCTCCACTGTTGTGAGACAAAAAAAGCTTGTAAATTTACATATGAAATTAAGTTTAAATTACAGAGCAAAACAAGATGAAGTTAGATCAAGAGTCTGAATTTTAAATTCTATCAACGTTAAGATACTGCCTGATCTTAAACATAGAGAGCACAAAAAGTAAAGTTAGATCAGCTGCAAATTAAAAAGACAAACGAGAAATTTCCAAGTTCAGCTATGGCAAAATTGTATAACTACCTAACTACCCAATTTCTTTTATCTTCCTGCTTTACATTTACTTTGTACACTAATAAATCACATACACCTAGGCCCCAGTAGCAAAACCACCAGCCACCCCACGGAAAGGGGAGAAGAAAACCACCTCTACATCTCTCAAAAATCAGGACAGTATCAGAGCAGAGAGTACCCACACTGAGTGCAAAATTTTGAATAATTATGATCCTCACCTTCCTATGTGTGAATGAAAGATTTCAGTTTCTCTTTCACAATAACACCAATTTTTTTTAGTGTGCAGCAACATTAACTAGAGCAAATCTAATGAAATCAAGGATAAGAAGCATTTTTTGTCACCCTTGAATATTTATAAATTAATAAAAAAAAACAGAAGTCAAGGGTATTGAACTATGAACAACACCTACTGCACAACTAGGAGGACATTTGGAAGAAAGAAAATGTGAGTGATCCTTTATTCTTAGTACTGATTCAAAGCAATGCCTCGTATCTGCTAGAGCAATCTGTAATAGTAAACCTTCTGACTTCAAAACCAGAAAAACAAAAGGGAAAGAAAAGGAGATGAGATTAATTTTTTTCTGAGTTTTTGAGAGATCACATCAAAATTGTACTGTGTATTCAAGGTAGGGCAATCTTGAGGACAAAATACAAAGAAATCCCAAACCCAACAGTAATTGCTATATGATTTTGTGGCAGTTTTCTGAAGTGCAAAATGTAATCAGTATTTTCTCATCTTCACAATAGCCTTCATTCGTTTTTGTAATTTTTAAAATTCTCAGATGAAGAGTGGCTTCAAAAGTGTTACACTAAATAGAGTGAAATATTAGGTTTATTGAAAAGACATTTTATTTTGACTTATATCACTTATAAGAAGAGGCGATTTAGCAACACGAAGCAGTTCACCATTGTGACACCAGTGGTTTTGTGGATAAAAAGAAAACCATCAGGAAATAACCTACCAAGAAACAGATTGTTTCCTGAAACAGTATTTTTTTTCCACCATCAGCCGCACTGCAACTATTCCATGATTAAATCTGGTATAACTACTCACGCTTAATAATACAAAGAATGCTTAAATCTAACAATGTTCCATTCCTAATCATGTTAAAGAAAGCCTACAAGTTACAGCACTAAAGCAGCGCACATCAGCTCCAAAAAATCTTACTACCATGTCATTTAGCCATGTCTATAGGAGGCCTGAATTGCATTGTGGTACAACCATTAGCAGCCAACTGATAGTAGTTCTTTCAGTGAAAGAGCTACATCTCTTATAATAAAATAGCAAGTTAAAGAAGAACGCAAAAGTAGACAAGCTCAAGAGCCCTCTAAAATTTTCCACTTATTCATTTTTCTTTATCTTTGCCTTCTCACTTCTTAAAAAAAGAACTTTGTAAGAGGAACTGAATGGTCTTCGCAACAAGTTTAAAAAAATAGTTTAATTTTGCACCATGTATAGGCTACAACTTTTACCTAGGTCTCTAAACGTTGGTTCCAACCACCAGTTGCTCACATAGAGTTTATCTCGAAACTGAACACCATATATGAGCTCACCCCTGCAAAAAAACAATTCCGACACATAAGTTGTCAGTTTAAAACAAGTTCATGCATTCCTAAAGTGTCCACAGGACTTCCAAGGACTTGCAGAAGTGCACTGACTGCAAACGTCCTGCCGGTATGCCCACTGAGGTGCGACCCCCTTGCCCAGTTTTCCCTCTCTAGGCAGACCAGGTTAGACAGTACGTTACATACAGAAGCACCATCGCAACAGCAAAACTGCACCACCGATCCAACCAAATTACACTTCCATCTGTTTTGCCTTCAGCAAGTTAGAAAATCCTGGCTAAAAAGTGTAGCACAAATGACATAGGTATCCCCTGTAACACACAGACAACCTCTTACTAGGACAACTTGCTCACGTCACATTCACAATGTGTATTGTTGACCCTGGCAGTGGTGTAACCACAGGAGAGACTTCTTTTAAGCTGTTTCATCCCAGTTGGAAAAATAAACAAACGACTAAGCAAAGAGTCTCAATGTCAGAAGAGAATACTCCAGGTATACTCAATTCACCTCACCACTGATACCCAGGATGTGATTCATCATTAAGCTGGGTCTCGCTGAAGCATGAAGTTAGTTTTGTGTGACTACACAAAAGTAGACACCAACTTGAGAAATATAACCGATGAGGAGCAGCATTCAAGAAATGCTGACATCTAAATTATAAGAAAACACTTTTCTTAAGCTCAATATCTGACGTAACAACTTTCTCAAAGGACTCAATGTTATATTCAAGATATAGCTAGAATGCAAAATTTTAAGCTAATAATGAGAATAAGCTGAAATCAAAAAAAGCTACCCTCAAATCAATCTCCAAATAAGACTGTGCATCAATTGAGCTTTAATTAATTTAAATAATAAAATTAAACCGATTCAATTTTCTGATGCTAGCAGACTAAGTAACAGGCTCAAGCTATAAGGCAGGTTTAAACTATTGTAGAAGGATAAAGGTGGAAGTAGAATCATTTAGTTAAATCAACACAACTCTTTCCTCAACAGAGTAGTGGCACCTGTGTGCCTTATTCAGGTGTCTAAACTAAGAAACTGTTCTCCATATGACCCCTTCCTTGACAGGCAATGAAAAAAAGACTCCTCTAGAGGAGTGAATCAGACTAGAAACCTAATTCAGTGGTTGAATTCAGAACATGTCCTCCAGTTACTTTCTCAATAAGGGAAAAAACAGATTCTAATGTGAATAAGCTGTTAACATTAGACACTTAAGTATGGTGTATAAATTACTTTGAAAATCTGAATCTGTTCCCTACACCTCCACGGGACAACTATGTCCAGTGTTTAAACGAGACCTCAAATATGTCATGGTGATATGATTATAAAATGCAATCAATGTTAACAACTAACGCAACTAAGAAAGATGTAAAATGGGAAGTCAGGCAACCTGAGAGAAAAGAGAAATCACAAAGCAGAGGTAAAAGACCCTTTTCCAGTAGGGTCACTAGCAAGTAGAGTCACACAAGCAAAGCGTCAGCGCAACACAGACTCCCGGCCAACAATACCCAACATTGCAGCAGTTCACTGTAGTACTTCCCCAAAGAGAAATCATCCCAGGCATACTTTATCTCAACCGCAGCACCAATGCACAGCATAGCGGTAGAAACAATGTTTGGCACTAATTTAAGTCATACGGCCACTAGAAGTGTCTAGTCCCCACAGACCACTCTCCTCAGGCCTACCAAAAGGTTTTCCCAGGGAGCTGGTTTTCCTAGACTAGTGCCAGGGGCTGTGTGCATGTTGCTGGAGGAAGTGGGTAGTGCATGTGAGTGTATGTGAATGTATATACTGGGAGGAAGATTGCTGAAGAAGTAATAAACGAAACAAGGTAAAATAGGTTAATGCATTTCTGTTTTCTTTTCTTTTTCAGTTGTGTCCTCCTAGGACTGACTGACAAATATAATCGAGGGTTAAGGTCCTTTCTCCTCAAAAGTACAGCTGAAGGATCTAAATGCAGGGCTGTGGGAGACAACACTGGAGCCCACGGAGGAAAGGAGTCTGGGAGAAGGAAGGCGCATTAGCTCAGATCACAGGGAAGGCTTTAACGACAGGAAAGTAAGATCAGCAGGGCAAAGAACCGTGGCGAAGGAAACAGTTACCGGGAGGAAAGAAAGCTGGGAAAGAAAGGTGACGAGGGAATGATGGCGATGAAAGGATATACAACTGGGAAAGGGGAACAAGCAGGGTGGGAGAGACCCCAGGAGGGAGGCGGCCGGCTTCCAGCAGCAGGCAAAGTTAGCGGGAGCCTGAGGGCTCCCTGCGACCTAAACCCGCGGGGCTGGTCGCCTGGAAGGAGGCGATAAATAAACAAGCAGGGAAGAGGCTACGGGGAGGGAGGGGGAAGGCCTGGAGCCTGCTGCTCGGCAGGAAGGCGACGGGGGCGACCCGCGGAGGGCCCTGCGCGGCCGCGGCCGCAGCAGCTCCCGCCGCGGACACGCGCGGCGCCGCGACATGGCGGAGCCCCCGCGGCGGGGCGCGGGCGGCGAGGCGCCGCGCCGCGCTCTCTCCCAGTGCGTAGCTAGAGGCCTCCGCGCCCCGGCCCGGCCCGCGGCACCGCCGGCGCCGCCATCGCGGCAGCCGGGCCGGGCTGCGCCGCGAAGAAAGGCGCCCGGGCAGGCCGGGCCCCGCCGCCTCCCGCCGCGCCGGGGCTCCGTGCGGGGCCGCGGCGGCGGCGGCGGCCTCGCGGCGCCCGGCCTGGCTGCGACACAACGCCGCGGCCTCCCCGCACTCACCAGCATCGCGCGTCCCGCAGAGTCAGGCCGCGTCCGCCCGCCCCTTCCGCCTCCGCCGGGCCCGGATCCGCCGCCGCCGCCGCCTCCCCCCGGCGCAGCGCAGCGCGGCGCGGCGCGGCGCTGCGCAGCGCCGCCCCTCGCCTCGCCTCGCCCCGCCCGGCCCGGCCGCGGCGCCGCTGCTGCGGCCGCCTCCGCCTCCTGCTGCTGCTGCAGGATCCTCCGCCAGCCGGGCGCTTTTCTGCGGGCTGCGAGTTACCTCGGGAGACGCGGCCTCGGCGGGCGGAGGGAGGTTTGGTGGCGATTGAAGTGTCGCTGTCACGACAGCGAAAAACGCACTTAGAGACCTGCCTGGCACCGGCGGTTTCAGGAAAGTCCCTGGGGCGAAGGAGGCACGAAGGACGGGGCAGAAATCGGAGGAAAAAAAAAAAAAAAAAAGAAAAAAAAAAAGAGAGAGAGAGAGAGAGTCTTATCGTCTTATCACCCGGCTGTGAGCCTTTCGGGGGAGGTGTGGGCTAACCAGCGCAGGGGTTGTCGCCTGCACGCGTTTGCAATTGCCGGGTTAGGCTAAAATACCCAGTGTCGCGAATTCTAATGTGTTGGCATGTTGGCACCCCCTCTACCGAGCCTCTAAGTGGGGCGCTTAATTCCTCTTTTACTAACAGTACGAAATGGATAACGCAAAATCCTACCAAAATTAACGCAGTCTTCGGGAAGGTAACAGTCTGGAGTCGGTCCTGTTGCGGCCTTTATTCCTGAGGAGCTGTAGAGTTACATTCGTGGAACTGTACTGCGAATAAAAAAAAAAAAAAAAAAAAAAAAAAAGGATTTAAGTTTCCTCATGGAGATACCTTGTATTTCAGTTTTTTGCTTTGTCAGGATTTTCTGTACTGCACCATCACAAACTATGCAGATTTTCCCTGCAGAGAGGAAGTCAGATTCTGGTCTGAGTTATACCAAAAGAAATTTGGAGCAATTCAAATGAAGTCACTAGAATTTTTTTCTCTTTTACCTTAGAATGAAGACACTGGAATTCAATCAGAAAATGCAAGAGCTTCAAAGGAAAGAAACTGAGGAAACGATGGAAAGAAACAGAGAGAAATTTTCTTTGCTCTGCAAAATGCTTCACTTGCATCCTGGCTCCACCAGTGGTGCATCGTTTTCAAAAATTGGCCTTGCTCAAAGTTAATGACCCTTACTCACCTCAGTGCTTGTGAAATTATTTCCTAGTGTAATAACGCCTTACTGCAGCACAACCCACTGAAGTGGACACTAGCAAATTCATTGGCATAGCTCTTCTAATGAAACAGTTCTGGCCTAACACTTGAGAAGCACTGTTTTAGGAGCTGATTTCATACAGAGCATGAATGCTGTCAGCTTGATGGCATCACAACACTTACATTAATTTTGCCCCTGTAGACATACTTAGCAAATACCATTCCTAGGCATGACTGAAATTTCTGGCTTGTTAACACACATGAATTACATCAGAGCATAGCAGTGCTGTATACCTCATCACTGGGGCCGGTTCTGCATGAGATATTAAGAACCAGGAAAGGACAGACTGGAGGAGAAGGGACGAAATCCAAAGGAGGGGAGACTGAGCCTTAAAAATAAGGACTTTTTTTCAATCTTGGAAGCTAATTTTTTTTAATTGTATTTTACAAGACTTGTATGTATAAACAGAGATAAAGTCATCGTTGTTTTAAAATCCTAAAACGAGGGAAAGATAGGGCCATAGATAAGCAAGGAAAGACAAAAAGAAATGATAGAAAGTAAGGAGAGTATGGGGAGGAGGAAGGTCTGAATTACCATCATCATTACCATCCTGCACCAGACAGGGCTTTTTGCTTCTGGGTTTAACTTTCTAGAAGCTTGAGAGCTGAGAATTTTGAGGGTTGAGGAATTTTTTTAGAGCTGCATTGTGATTTGTGAATGACATGTACTTTAAGGAGGCAAGGCACAGTCCTCTAATTTTATTAATGATGGTGACAGCTTGGCTGGCATTCTGAAAAGGCAGGCCATGAAAAAATCTTCATTAGAAGGATTAGACATCATGCATAACATGATTCATTCATACATCCATTGAAAGAGTTCTAGTTTCAGGGTAAGTGGCCACAGGCAGAAAAGGGAATTGAATGCCAAAATAAATATCACCAAATCTTTCATAGCAGGATGGCTAATGCATTGCAAATTGTCCAGTGGAATTTGTGTATTTTGTAGGAAAGGAGAGAAGCTTCCCTCAGAGACTGAGGGAGCCAAAATTTCAAGGACAAGTTTTGTGAGAGAAATACACCCAGTTTTACAGGAGTGAGCTTACAATGCTGCTGAGAAAGACCTGTTTTGAAAGTAACTTCCAGTGTCATACTTGTTGCATCAGCAATGAATCAGCACACAAAAAGCTAGAAAATTGTCATTATAATGTTTGCTGTCAGTGCAAGTGGGAAGCTCCATTTGCTGGTGTGGGCAAGGAGGAAAAGCCCAAGTCATTCAAGGACACAGAGGTGCAGTGTCTGCTAGTTTATTATTGCTGTCAGGAGGTAGTATGGATGGGCAGGGATCCTTTCCCTGTTTGTTTCACATACAGTCTGTACTTGCTGTTCTTTTTCACATCTATGATGGTTGTCTGAAAACAGCAATTTTATCACTCCTCAATACAGCCAGGAGGACCAGCTAGTGATAGATAGTTTTCATACCACATTCTTATCAAATACGATTTCTGCCATCCTGCCAGTGCACCAGTGACTCAGGCTACCAAAACAAAACAAAAAAAAAATCAAAAATGCATTATTGCAAAAGTGTTTAACCAAACAACATGACAGATTTGCTGTGTGGAATTTACTGATTCTGTAAGATATACAAAAGTACTGAATATGGTCAAATACACCACATTACAATGTCTTATGTAAACTACAGCCAGAGCTTGAACACAACAAATGTTCTCTGATTATGATACTGACTCAAAGGAAACAAAAACTTTAAGATTGTAAATAATACTTTGGAAAAACTAAGTGAAGAACATTTTCAAGAATGGTTCCTGTATGACAGCAGCAAGCCTGGATGCCAAGCTCTACGTGACACTGAAATTATTACTACTGTTCATAGTAATACTGTTCATAATAATCATTCTAAGATGAGAGGGCAGCTAATAGCTGAGACATCACTGCTAAACTTGCACCTATCAGAGAAGTTACTAGAAAGCCTATGCTATAGTGATTCCAGAGTGTATTTATATTTTCAATCAGTGAAAAGTTAGTGTGAAAAGGTAGTGTATTTTGAACTCCTTTGGCTATGCAAAAGGGTGCTCACATAGTTTCCAAAGGTCACAAGATTTCTTTTGAAGGGCTCCCTGAAAAATCTCTTCCAGAGCCATTCTCGATAACAGAAATCTTGCACTACTTCTCCCGTTAAAGTACATGTTAGGCCTACTCTAATCAATATGATTTCCACTAACTAGTACATTTGATGAATTATAGAAGATTTTTAAAAGCTACTTTACAAAAAATGACCTACTAAACTTTTCAGTCATCAGTGATTTTAAATAATACACATACAAAATAGAATTTTAATCTATTCATTTTTCTTTTCTTACAGATATGACAATATTAATCAGTATTATTATTCTCTCGATTACTTAGTGCAGTGCTTTGTGTTTATGAGGAGGCAGTTGGCGAGTATGACTGAAGAAGGGAACCTATTCTTTACTTTCTACCAAGAAAATTCTTCAGATGCTGTGGACACTAAGAAAAGCAATGTTAATATGATTTGCTGCAGGAGAATAATGTAATAGAACTGCAAAAATAAATTATTAATGGGTAATTTAGCCTTCATAATACATCGAGATACAAAAAAACACTGGATATGTACAGCTTTAACTAAAAATTCGTATTTTGAATGATCTAGGAAAGTAGTGTGAGGGGAAGGCAGGTGAAAGCACATTTAGTTTGTTAAATGGGATCTGCCAAATTTTAAAAGAGGTCATCAAGATATGCAGACTGGGTGGAATGAGGAAAGAGGAGACTTAGCAAGCTAGAAGTGTGAAGAAGTCCCTCAGGACTGGACTCAGCATTCAGTGGCACAGGCTTTGCTCTGCAGAGAAGTTTCTCATGTGTGACCAGAGCATTCCTGCCACACTTAGCAGTGCTAGTGGAAAAGGGACTCTCCTCTCTAACCTGATAAATCTCCCAGTAAACATGCAAAAATAGTTCCTAAAAGAGCTTTTTCCCCTCCTTTTTTTGTCTTTAAACAAGCTATTGTATATATTGTATATATTCAAAGCCTGTTAAAACTGTTGCATTCCATGCTGTGAAGATGAGCCTATTACCACCTGCTTTTAGGCCTATGGATTTTCATTAGATTTGATGCAAGTCTATTATGATCCTTTCCTTCTTTGTGAAAAGAAACCTATAAGCCCTAAGGCTGAGGTTGTCATACATCCGACTACAAGACCTCTGTTGCATACCTGAAATATTCAGACCTAGAGGTGAAGAATTCTCATATTCCAAAAGCAGCATTAATTCTGCAGTGGGACAGGCAGCACAAACAAATCTGAACTGCACACCTGCATCTATCACAAGGAAAGGTGGTTTTTCTGGAAAACTGTTTTGCACTAGTAGTTGCAACCTGTCCTAATGAATACAGCTCACTTTTTTGCTGTCCATCCTTAAGGACAGATGGAGTAAATTTCACAGAATCAGTAAGGTTGGAAGGGACCTCTGGAAATCATCTAGTCCAACCTCCCAAAGATTTCTTGGTGCTGGTTCCACTGGGGCTTGAACCCAGGACCTTCAGCACATAAAGCAGATGTGAGAACCACTACACTCTCCAGATGGACCCAAGGTTTCTCAGAACTTTAAATAGAGTCAACAGAGCCAAGCATTATTAGACTTTCTCTCAAATCTTGTTTTTTCTTTTATTTGTATCTGAATGTCAACATGTCACAGGTAATATGTTTACAATGTATAGCTACAGCTGACAAATTTTACAATGCAGAATTTTACAGTGTGTAGCTGTGGCTGACAGAGAAGCCCTGGGCTGTGTTTTTTTATATCAGGAAGCAAATTGTATGTGAATATGATGGGATTATAATGAAGTGCCTCTATATATGCTCAGCAGCTCTCATGTAAAAATATGTTCCAAAGCATAACTGAAAATGTCTAAGTGAAAATAATGAGGTTCAGCAAAAGGTGATCAGTCAGACTTTCAGGGAAGTTGTCTGATTTTTGTTAGCTGCATGCCTGAATAAAGACTTTTCTTGCCAGAAGTCACAGCAACATATGTTTTAAATCCATCTGTAAACCTGGCAAAGATGCATAGAACTTTCTGGATTTCTTTCTCATTTACACAGGAGATGAGTACCCATTAATACACTGTTCATTTTTCTTCATAGCCAAATTGCTGTGTACCAAATCATACATCCTCAAGTCTCAAAAAGTAGCTATCCAGATTCTAGGTACCTGGGATCCGTTCAGGGGCCAACAGTTTTCAATCTTTTTATATATCAAGAGCTTGTACTAAAAGAGATTTTTGTATGTATTTGTATTTTATACCTTCTTGAAAGCTGGATCAGAATCACTGATGTTTCTGAGAATATTTTACCTCCATAAAGTAGCTTTAAAATGTTTTTGTCCTCAGAGAGATTTGTCTAGGGTTTTCTTTGTGTCTGGTGTCAAAAACTTGTCATTAGTAACCAATGAAAACTATTTTCTATTCCCTGAAAAAAAGGAACAAAGTTTTGCCCACCACCTAACCAAACTTTCAAACTACTTACTCAGAAGTCTCATTACCTCTAGATCCTACCAGTATTTTGCATTTGAATCTGGCATTAACAAACTCAGGGAAGAGTGTTTTGAATTACCTCGTTCTGATGATGTTCTTAGTAGCCATCTTCTTTTGCAGGAGAAGGTCTGGGTAGATAACTGATTCCAGAAATTGTTACAGATGACGTCAGATGGAAATTTCTGCAGTTTCTTCTAATTGAAACGACTCTTTCTGGCCTTCTTCTTTTTCCCTCTTCTGTCCCCCTTCCCCTCCTAGATCTTCAAATTGCTTAACACAAAGCATTTCATTGGACCTGAAAGGAAATAATGTGGCTATGAGTACACAGGCTAAAGGAAATGGAAGGTCTGAAGCTGGGTTCTGTTTTCTTTTTAATCAATGACTTGGGTTAGAGCATTGTCCCAGGTCTTTTCTCTCTAGGAGAGATCTAAAAATCTGCCTCACTTACCAGGACAGTGCCCTTCCCATCTAGTGTTAGGCTTTGGTTACACAGGCGTGGATCTTTCTCAGGTCCACCAGCTATTCCACTTTATAGAAGTGAAAAATGTTACACCATTCAGCGGGGAGGTGGGACCTCCTGCTTGCGAATTTGTTAGTAGTTTGAGATGAGTAAGCTACAGTTACCTTTTTTCTGGAAATATATGTGCCAAAAATTGTAGCCCCGTTACAGCGAGGATTGTCTTGAGTGCTTTGAGAATGCGGTATTATGAAGGCTGACATCAGGAATACATACCAGCCATAACCTCTTCTTGTGTTTTTCTATTTCCATGCCTAATGCCAGACAGAGAATCTCAAAGAAAAGCAAAATTGAGATTATGTGGTATGAGCTACTCCAGTGACAGTTTAGAGGTTTTAAG
The DNA here is from genome assembly GCF_028389875.1 of Rhea pennata. Taxonomy (NCBI): domain Eukaryota; kingdom Metazoa; phylum Chordata; class Aves; order Rheiformes; family Rheidae; genus Rhea; species Rhea pennata. The sequence goes on along the minus strand of NC_084664.1, from coordinate 60,490,557 downwards.
GAATAGCATCAAATCTGCCAATTATTGCTCAGTTTGATGCCATGGACTTAACCAATACAGTCACTGCTAGTAGTGCCTAGCTGTTCCTGTACTACTCTATTATTATATTACTACTCATATTTGGAAAGGATTTCTTGACTGTTTTGAACATCTCTTGCTCTTTAATATCTCTTGCGCTCTTTTTGGTATATCCATTTTCCACAATATTACAGTCAAGAGTGTTTCACTAAGCTTATAAATGACGGCTCTTTATTTTAAGGCTTCATTTCTGCTTCTGAGTTGAGCACAGTTTGCTCCCTGGCTCTGAGAACCTCTGTTGCTTGAACTAGTGAGGGTCAACAGGCATGTTTTTGTGCTTCACTATCCTTTCTTGGGGGTTACAAGCTAAGATCCAAGAAATACAACAGAGTGTTCAGAAAAGGGATAAATGCTTGCATCCAGTATTTGAACATGCTGGGAAGAGGCTATTAATTTCTGCAGCTTTTCTTCTGACTGAAAAATTCAAGTTTCATTGCTAGTATATCACCACTGAGATTAGTGCCTATCATGATTTTGTATAGACTAACTGAAATGAGAGATCGCCTTTGCTTCTGATGAAGAAGCTGAAGAAGATTCAGAGATGCCTGAAAAATCTATCAGTGGTAGATGATACCGCAGCGCTCTGCTGCTTACTGTGCTACAGCCATTTGTCGTAAGGTAAAATATTTTGCAGAGATTACATTGCTGTTCTCAGGGAGGACAACCCCCTGCATTTGGAAGAGGGACAATGCCAGATCAATATAATGAATAAGAAGGCAGGATGTTTAGGATGGCTAAACAAATACGTCAATCTTTTGATTAATCAGCTGCTGCTCCTTTCCTAGGCAGCCATGGGTCAATGGTGATATTGTGAAGCCCTCTTGCTAGCTGGATCACTGAGAATGGCACAGAGAAGTTAGTCTCCTCAAGACTTTCAATTTTGCTCTCCTCTACCAGGTGTTTGTCACCCAAACTATCGCTTCACAGGTTTGCAGTGCAGTGAATTTTGCCGCTGAATATCTTGACCATGCAAGAAAGTAGCCTGACACTGGATTTCTAATTCTGGCTGCAGGAGACGGGTGTAAATTTGGTCCTGATTTTATCAGCCTGCTGTGTCTTCCTCTGAAAGCTGCAGGCAGGTTCACCCTGATATTTTATTCTTTATGTGTAAATGGGACCAGGTCAGCTAGAATAACCATGGCTATTTGAGGGAGTGTTACAAAAAGCAATATGAGATTGGGCTTACAGTTATTCCATTTTGGATCACAGGTTTGTGTGTTTTTCTCTAAAGGAAGGCTGGCCTTTCTAGGGGAGCTGATCACAGCTTCTCTGTGTCATTGATAGATTTCTTGACTGTTCAGAAACCTGAAAAAGCAATACTTCAATGATGATCTGAACAGTGTGAGAACAATATTGTAGTAGAGATCGGAAAATTGCTGAACTAAATGTTGAGAAGTATTATGACTGCAATTCAATACTTTAAATTACAATACAATCTCTAGATCTGTAAGTTATGGTACAGCTAAAATCTCGAGTTAATTTGCTATTTTAAAGAAGAGTTTGCAAATGTCTTAAAATACAGTTTATGTGATTTCTGTCTAGATCAGACAGGTTTTAGTAATTGGAATAATGAGATAGCTGCCAGAATGCCTTAATGTTCCTAACCCAGAAGTCTGAAAAAAAAAAACTAATGAATTTCTATAGCTAGGAGACCTGTTCTGTTGATTAACAACTACTGTCACATCATGAGGTAGACTTACACTCAATAGAACAAGTAATAAATCTTACCCTAATTCTCTGTTTTTTTTTTCCCCAGCCAAGTACTAAGCCCAGATAGTAATAGAACATGTACAATTTTATCTTAAAAAGGAAGCTAATTTACATGTCATTTATAAAGGAATTAAACTTACTGTTGCTAAAATAATCCAAGTACGTTTTGTTGTTTGTAACTGATAGTTTTAGTTATTTGGTATGATTATTTGCTTTTTTTGTTCAGTAATTTACTGAGAAATCTCCCACATGTTGTTTCAAATTAACCTGGTTTGCTGGGTAACAAACATTTCTATCTCTGCACTAAACAAAAGACTGCATACACCAAATAATAAGGATATTAGTATATGAAAAAAATAGCACTGCAAGAAGCCATTATAATAACTATACTGAATGATAATTTTAAGAAACAATGCCTCCACTCCCTGAAATTTGTCACAGAACTTGTGATAGCACTAAATTTGATTAAAATCTGGGACTATTTAGAGTGCCATATATCTAGACATTACCAAACTACAGCTGCCCCCTCTCCAAATCAACACACAAGAATACCCTAAAAAGCTGAAACTGCATTTCATTTACTCTGTTTGTCATGTTTCAAATGTCAAATAGATATATTTGATTTCTGGACACCAGGTATATTCACTTGCCATTAATATACCTAGCTGAACTATATGAACTCCAGTTAGGCAATACAGAGAGACAACAAACCTAAATGATTTGTCCAGAGTAACGTGGGGTGTTCAGGCCCAAATATCATATCCAGATTAAGTGCTGTACCACTGTATGCACCCATATGTGAACCAATTTTTGGTCTCTGTTAGCTTGGTTTTTCAGCTGAAGAAATAAAATGGTGTAAACTTTGATCCTTTGATAGAAGCTTGGCTGTATGTTTGGAAAGGATTACTTATGTTTAATATCATAGCAATTTTGTTAAATAAGAATATCGGACTGATGACTGAAAACTACACTACCCCCCCCACTATACCATTTAAGGCTATCTGTCAAGATCATGCTATGCCACTAGGGAAGATAATGTTAAATAATACAAGTGATTTCCAAGGCAACTAAGCCCTAAGACATAATATACAAAAACATTAGAAAATATTTCTAATGATATAAAGGCCACTAAATCACAAAGATGTGTTGTACATGCTCACAGTACACACTAGGAATGGTTAATCTAGTACAACCTGTAAAACTGTGAGGTGAAAACAGACCAGGTACTAAACAGGAGACATCGTACTTTTCACCTTACTCTTAATGAGGTTGATTATTCCTTCTGTTTCTGTGCTGTGTAGGATGACATAATTAAACTAGGACTAGTTATTACTGAGCTGATCTAGCCAATATGTGCTGGACTTCCAGCTCAAAAAGCCTTTATTTCTGACCTTGCAACATGCAAGAAAGCACTTGAAATAAAGCAGATGAAGCCCATGTCTAATGGATTGTCTAAACTGGAAGATTTACGTCACAGTAGAACACGTAAGTGCATAAAATACTGAATACAACTGAGTTTTTAGGGTGGACAAAGTCTTGGCGCTGCATAATGTGAAGCATCAACCTAGCTGGTGAGCATCCGACAGTAACCGATGCATCACTGTAGACAAACTCTATTGCAAAAAAGGTGCCACATCCACAGGCTGGCACAAACAGGCTCGTTCAGGGTGCCCAATCCTGCTCCTTTTTGGCATAAATATTAAAAGTTGCATATCTTATTTAAAACATCCTGAACACTGTTATTTTATGCTGAAAGCCCAATTTCTTTTTAAATTGAGGTGAAATTTCTTTTCAGTAACATGAGACTCCTGCCCTTTGCTTACGAGTATATTAATTTCCAGGTAATTAAGTCATTAAACTACTGTTGTGAAAATAAGCCAAGAGCACATAGAGATCTTTTTTGATTCTGATATGAACCTACTTTCTTGTACCTTATTTTTCTGAGGTATAACAATGCACTGTTACGAGCTTCAAAAGGAAATACTTCTTAATCAGAAACTAACACTGTAAAGAAGAACTACAATTTAATATATTTTAAACTACTCTCTAATGAGCCAGAAATGTTCTTTCACTTTTTAAGTGACTCAGCTGCAGTCATTAAGGTCTTCATTAATTCAGATCTGTGATCTGCTGTACGAACCTAAGTTTACCTCTGATGAAATAAACAGTAAAAATATCCCGACCTCTAACACAATAATTTGTACGTCATTTTTCAAAGTGTTTTCAAAGCAATATTCACTTTCCTTATAAAGGATGTGTAAGGTCAAATGAATCCAATTTTATAATAACCTCTACAATTTGATTGATGTAAGGAGCTCTATAGAACTAATTATTGTTACTATAACTGTCTTCTCTTAAAATCATTCCTTTTCTTCTAGACTTGGAGTATTTAATAAAAAATAGGAGTTAAAAGCACCTACAGATTTTCCCCTATTAAGTTTTAAAAGCCATTTTTACAAAGCAGTACAAATGAGCTGCATTTGAGATGCTGTTACCCCATTGCCTCACATTAGGGAAGGTGGACAGGCAGGTAAGCAGGCTCACGTGAACTTCTTCATGGAGGTATCACAACTAGGGGGGTTTTGTTTGCAACCTGTGACATTGCTGCCCTTCAAAAGTCCAGGCACCACTGATGAGTTTCTTGAAGCTCTTGCTGCTGCCCAACTATCAAAGGGCCAAATCCAGCTGTGTTACTGCAGCTGCACTAGGTGACACAGCCCATGTGTGTCACTGAGCAGCCAGATGTGCAGGTGTGTGCAGCAGAGTGGGGGCTGCCGCCTTCTCCCTTGACCCATAAGCCAATTAAGGGAATTTTTTCTAGCTATTGAGTCAGCTCAACATTAACGGGGTTATATGTGCCAGTCTCACTCCATCATATTTAGAGGTCCCTAAAACTCATTGCTTCAGTGCTTCCAAAGATATGTGGATGAGCTGAGAGTGGAAAAAAGGGGGAAAGAGGAAAGATTCCCCTAATGACTCTTTCAACAACAGGATCCTAACAAGTGTGGACTTTATCGGTGTACCTGCAGGGTTTTGAAATGTCCTGCTATTGAGTTGGAAGCCTGTTATATATGGCGTGGCACAGCTTTTCAAAACTGGGTTAGGCATATTGCTCCATGTTTGTGCAGCTAAATTGTAAGTAGACCGAATTTTAGAAGTGCTGAGCAAATGTAATTTTCAATGAGAGCTGTAGGTATTCAGCACTGAAAGTGTCTTAATTTAAGTATGTTATTTAATGTTTATGGCCCCCAGTTTGAAAAGATGAGTCTGAAAAAAGCATAGACGCTTTGTAAGGCAACATTGTTCTTGTTCTTTTCTCAACATTGTTCTGTCACTTTATAATGAACATATTCTTTAGATGTGGGGTTGCAACTAGTGACAGTTAGTTGCCTTTCTCTCTGCTTTTGAGTGTCACTAATGGAAAATACAAACTCATATGAAGCAAATTTTTAAAGCAACATGACTGATTTAAGACTCTTTGAACTCCTAGGAGTATACATGAGATAAAAATCAATCAGTAAATGAATCAAATGAAGAGTGCCTGTAACATGCACAGTCTGAGTTTCTATAAAGTAGAAAATAACAAAAGTATTTACAAAAGAATTGTCTCTAGCAGAAAGCAATCAGCTAGTCAGCTCAAAACAACTAATGTCAAAATACACCAACAAGAGGAAAGACATCATCAGTTACAGATAACTGGGCATGCCATTTCTTCTGTTTATTTTCTAAGACTCTCACAAGAGAGTAACCTAACCTTTCAGAAATATTTTGCATGATTCTCTTCACAATACACCTATATTGTGGGGAAGTACTATTTTCATAAGTGAGACTAAGGCCCAGAAAGACTAAATATCCTACTTTTTATATCTAAAGATAAGGACAAGCATATGGAGAGATTTTCCCAAAGTACAAAGGTTCTTGCTTTAAACAGAAGTGAAGTACATATGTGCTGCTAAAAATACCACCCAAATTTCAATTTGCAAGTTGAAATAGGTAAATTCTTTCCTAAAATCTAGCACAAACTGATTTACTCACAAAAGAAGTCTCTAGTGGAACAGGAAATGGGGCCCCCATTTCCTAATCTGAGGCCAGCAGGCTGGATCATTTTTTCCCTTTTATGCCTACTCTGAATGATTTCACTGTTAACTTGTTCTTTGCCTTACTTTTTTTTTTTTTTTTTTTTTTTTTAAGTTGTGGTATGGCATGCAAACTCTTTTGACTAAAAGCCCTGTGGGGTAAAGCTGTCTTTTTTTAAAGCAATATTCATCTATATCTTATTTGTCCCTGGTTGGAACAGATCGTTTCTAGCCCTGTAGGTAAATAATAAATGATCACAGCAGCACTGCGGAAATGTTTTGAAAAAGGATAGCCTCCTAAGCGCCCCGACCCTTCGTGTGGCCAGCGGGGTGAGAAGTGCAAATGGCACTTTGGCCCAGCCTCGCCTGTGTGAAACACTGTATATGAGGATATATAACGCTCTGCCGGCCTCTTCCATGTGGCCTCAGAACTTGGTCCTGTGTGTTTTTAAAAACAGAACGGTATGCACAATGCCGAACTGCTTAATTGACACACAACGCAAGCTTTTCCTTACTACAGAATTTACTCTGAGAAAAGAGAAAGGAAAGGAAAAAGGAAAAAAAAAAGAAAAAGAGAAAGGAAAGGAAAAAAGAGAAAGAAAAAAGGAAAAAAGGAAAGGAGAGGAGAGGAGAATAGAAAGGGAAGGGAAAGAAAAAGAAAAAATGACTTTGGTACTGAAAACATTTGGAAAAATATAGTGAGTCAGAGGAGGACTGTATTACATTAATTAACAAGCTATGTACTTGTAGATGGAAACAGTACAGAGAACAGTATGTGTAGAAATAACACATTATTTCCTCCTTGCCTGAACCTTAGGCTGCTCTCTGCTGGACAAACACAAGCAGAGAGCTTTTATTTAAAATCACAGGCCTTTTAATACCAAACATAGCAGGAGTATCTGCTCTCCACCCCTATGTTTAAATGCTGATGCAAAGCAAATATTTAGAAACTTAAATGCCATATGCTTTAGAGAGATTAATCAACGTGGAAATCAATTTCAGTGGGGATCAAGCTCCCCTTTTAATTGAGGTTGCTCTTATCCCTGCAGCTGTTAGTGAGCTGAACACATTTTCTGATTAACATTTTAGCCAGAAGATACTGGGAGTTTAAGGGAACCAACAGCCAAGGAAGGTCCAGTGCATTCTTATCACAATTCTGAGAGTAATCCCTACTTTTGCCATAATACTTCCTCTCACTAAATGGCAGTGCCCAGGAAAAAAACAGACAGAAGTGAGATTTGGCTTCCTCAACAGAAAACGGAGAGTGACAGGCACCCTCCAGAGCACGTTTCACGTACTTTGAAGACAGAGGGAGGTGAAGCGCTCTGCAGAAAGTCACGACCTTCTCCATCATCTGCAGAGGGGATTTAGAAGAATAGCTTGGGAAGACACTGCACCCTCAGCTTGCTAAAATGCAGTGATGTAAATCCCACTTCCATTGCCCAGCAAACATAACTACTTAAGCCCTGCAGCTTTCCTAACCCTTTCCAGCCTTGAGAACTAGGAACACGAGCAGCAATTCCCCTGTAGAAGTAGATAGATACTACTAGCCCGTGAAGCTAGGTCTACTCTTCCCTTTCGTTATCAGCTGGAAACCTTCTTCACTTGGTTGTGAAATCTGTCTCTGGCCCTAGAAAGTGCTGTCTGGCAAGAAAACAGTGACATCTGCACAACTATTAAATATGCCCAGGAGAGAGAATTTTGTTTGAAGTTGAAAAATTAAGATCTTACATTGAGACATAGCTCAAGAAAAATCTTAAGTTCAAGGCTGAGGTTTCTGCATTTTAAAGGATATGTGAAAAAGTCCGTTGGTTATTGTTACGCAGTAGTCATAGACTCTGCTGCAACTATTTTATAATAGGATGGTTTTTATAGGCATTGAATAATGAGGATTTTATTTATGAAAACCTTTGGGTTCAAAAAGCATTACAGCTAAATTGTATAGTAGTTGTGCCATTTTTAAATAAAGATGATATGTCTTTCTTTATAACCTCATTGTCTCTTTCCCTTATATCACTGCAGAATGCTGAAGAGTTGCCTTATACATCTTCTTTTCCCTTCTCTCCATTTTCTTCTGTCTTTCATTAGTAAACTTTTTTTTTTTTTTCCATTTCCTCCAATGTTTTTTCACATCTTTTTTTTTAAGGACAAATGACATTTCATATCAAAAAAATTTCAGGAAAATCATTGCCAGACATTTTTCATTGCTTTTTCGGATTGTTTTTCATTCCCATACTTTCCCTCTTTCATCTTTTTTTTCCCCTTTTGGAATTTGGCATTATTATTTTATACTCTTGCTCACTTGTATTTCACTTTTCCAGTTATTGGTGTTTTTCTTTTTACAGTCTCTTATCTCCTCAGATTTCCCTCTCCTCTGTCCTTTCCTTCTCTCTAATATCCCATAAGATTTACCTTTGAGAACTGTGAATGATACCACTCAAAACATGACAGAAAATGTCTGGGTTAACATCAAGGACTAAAAGAAAATAGAACACACACAGAAAAATATCATTGATGTGAAGACTGAGGTCAAGGTATATTTTCAATTGATTAAAAATTCTTTGATCTTGGAGAACCTCAAATCGAAGATAAACATTATTCAAAATGTAATGACTGTGCTTCCTGATGCCTTTGGTGAATCAGGTTAATACCAATAGCTGCATTTTGCAGTTATGGTAGTACAACACAAAGAAAGTATTTTTGTTTGAATTCAGACCTGATGTTCACTTAGCCAGTATAGATGTATATAGGATCTCCCTCTCCTATAGCAAGTTTCACCCAAAAGAAACAGAGAACAATGTTTTCAAGGTTGGCTTTCTAACTGTAGTCACCTATATCTCTCAGTTTATTAATCACCTGCAAAATCAGGCCGATTTTCGGAGATACCCACAATCTTTGCACCGGTTAAATGCAATGGCCACATTCAGCAGCTCTGGAAATCAGACCAGCTTTATTTGAGTAGCTAAAGTTAGGAAATCAGTTTTGAAATGTTAGTCTGAAATAGCCTGCTACATGTCACCTGCAAAGCCTGGGAGAACATTCAGTCAGGTCTGAGCTTTCCAGCCTCCAGCTTAATTGTTGCATCAGCTTTAAATTCAATCTCGTATCACTTCCGTACAGCTTTACAAAATTTAAACACTCAGGCAAATAATTCTGAACCTGCAAGTTCAGAGTTTCGTATGGTGTCTCCATCGTAAACGCCATTTCAACATGCATTACCACAAAAATACGATTACAAAGCCTGACGTAACACAACAGATGCCAATAGGGATGTGGCTGGGCCCGTTCGCGGTTTCCCTCCTTATCTTCTGAAAGCAGACAGAGTCTACGCGTGCGTTACGACCGCCTCCGACAGTGCCGATCTAGCCCCGTAACCCACTCGACTTCCTTCCTAAACGGCAAAAATACGTCCGAAAGATTATATCCGTTTACGAGCGCAGGAGCCACGGCCCGGCAGAGCCGGGTGGCCTGCCTGGGCCGTAGCCCGAGGGGAGCTCGCTTCGCGCCCCCTCCTGCCGGGCCGGCTCTGCCGATAACCCCACGAGCCGCGTCTCGGAGGGCAACAGCGAAGACAGGGGGCCGGCCCCGAGCCGGGGAGGCCGGCCCCGAGCCGAGCACCCGTTTACCTTCGGCGTCGGCGCCGCGGTGAGCGACCTCGGCGCCGCGGCGAGCGACCTTCGGCGCGGCGCGACGCCACAGCGGCCTGTGTGAGGCGGACGTCGGCCTCCGAGGTCGCGGGCCGGCCGCCCGGCCGCGGCGTCTCCGCCGCCGGGGAGACCGTCACAGGCACGGACGCGTGTCTCGTCCGGAGCCGTGAAACAGTTTTTGGTCGGTGTTCGTGCGCCCCGAAAGACCCGCTACGACGTGCTGGGCAGGCACGGCTGCGATGAGTGACCGGCTGCCGCCGGGGACAGAGCTTCCCTTGCCCGTTTCCAGGCGGTCCCTAGCGCTCGAATGAGCTCCCGTTTTAAAAGGTTTGCGAACAAGATTTGTGTCAGCTGCGCTTTTGTACTATTTTTTGCAGCAGCAGATCCCCAACTGCTGATGGGAAGCCGGACCGCTGTGTTTTATTGTGGGGAACGACCCATGAACTTCAGCCTTGCTGGGCTGTCTCTGTGCTCCGACGTCTGCAAAAGCCGTGCTTGAGACGGTGAGCGTCCTACTTCCAGCTGCGCTTCCGCCTTTTCAGCTAAATATCCTTTTAGTTCACCTCTGGCTAGGCAGAAGGAATTGCACCGAGAGCCATGGGAATTTAAATGCATGCCAGTTTTAATCGGCAACTTCAGCTATCATTTTCACAGATTTTTAAAGAAAATCATGAAATCATGAAGCTGCCTCACCAAATAGCAATGCAAGTTTGTTCTTCCTATCATGGAAAAACTTGGGACACAAGTGTGTCTTGCCACACTCCTAAAAAAATAAAGCCAAAAAGAGAGAGGAAAAGGGAAATAAATTTTTACTATGTTAACCCCATTGAAAGAATTTGAAATACATGCCTAGCATACTATATAGCTTATTCATCCAGTCTACCACTCAGAGCAGGTCCTTGATGTGCTGAGTACACCAGAAGGTGTGAAAGGAAATGAGCACACCCCAGCTTCTCTAAGTGCAAACGAAGCTTTTGTTGGTCACATTGTGCACCTCAGAGCCTTCAGTGCTTCCAGTTTCTTTCCAGATCCTCTAAATTTTTGCACTCTAAAGCAAAAAAGTCACCTTTTATTTGCACTCAGGAGCAGAAAGCAAAACTATTTGTTTTAAATTCTGCATTTCACCTTTTCCAGAATCACTCCTCCTCGAGTTTATGTAGCATCACTGCCTACACACTTGTTAATTTAAAAGAAAACTATAAAAAGGCAAAAACATTAAATTTATTGATTTACTGTTAGTGAAATAGCTATTCTGAGAGCTAAAATTCTGATACCCTTTAAAACAAACAGAGCACTGTAATTCTCGGGATCATTATGCCAAAGAGAGCGCATGCACACAACCTGAAGATCATTAGCCGTTGACTCAAAGCGGGGGAGATGCCTGTGATGCATACCTGGTAACAGCATTTCTCTTAGTTTGTCTCGCCTTCCAGACACTAATGGAGCAAGGGAAGCAACTGGAAATGTTCTGGTGAAAATAATAGACTAAAAGTCTTCCTGTTGGCATGAAGATAGGAGAAAATCAGATTCACTACACTTAAAAAAGCCGTCAAAAAGTGTATCATCTTGTTAAAAAAATCATGATACTGTACTCCATTAAAGCAGCACAGTTTGGGGAGGAATAATTTCCAGGCTCCATACTTTACTTCTACTTGTCATTTCTTTGCAGTGATAATTTAAAATACAAACACTTTTCAGCTGGGAAATGGCAGTAGTTTTCTAAAACTTGGTGCACACTGCAGCCTTAAAGGTGAATAGGTCTCCTGCTCATGGTTTGGGTACATCTCCAACCACCCCTCGGGCAAAGCAGGTACCTCCTGCTGCTTTGGGAGAGGCTGGTTTGGGGGCAGTTGCCTGTGGGCAGGACCAGCTCTGTGGTGTCCTCCAATGCTTCCTGACGTGACCTGTTCTGGAGTCCTATCCTCTACAACCTTTATGTTACTATAAAAGGTCTTTTTTCATAGGTTCATGTTCCTTCCTTTCTGAAACAGCCCTCTTCCTCCACCACTGGCCTTTGATTTTACACAAACTAATAAAGATGTGGGCTTTTTTTGTTGGCCCCTGTTCATTAAGAATGATTATTTTTCAGCACTAGCTTCAAGTAAAACTGAAAAATAAAAGCAATTATCAATAACACTCCTGACACAAGAAGCCTCTTGTGCCTCTTAAGGTGCTGCATAACATGAAAACAAAATTTCAGTAATATTTTTAAAATATATTCAAAAGTTACCCAAAGGACAACTATTTCCTATTCCAGGCACAGGACAGGGCCATGGTATTTTACGAAAAGCAAAACATATGCAGAGACATGCATGGATGCGTGCACGTGTGCATTCACGTAACAGAAATGCTGAAGGTACCATTTGGTCCATACAGCATAAGAGAAGAAGAGACAAAAGAGCAGAAAGGCGATCAGCAGCAACCAGCAAACACGAGTCCACTTCCAGAGCAGTCCGCTAACAGTGACCTCTCAGTCAGATGCCCATGACACATTGGTGCTTTGCAATATGCTCTTCCGTGGAGAAAAGCCAAAGACTTTGTGGTTTCATTTCATTGGGGCCTAATCTCCATCAGATCTACTCAGTTTTCCTTAAATCCACCTTTGGTAAGTACCGAGTAAAACTGATTTTTTTCTTCATTTATATTTTTTTATTGCAGGGGGATATACTGAAAGTATGTTATTGAATTTCTTCTTTCGGTAATAAAAGGAATATTGAAGTCTTTCTTCTCCTTTGGTTTCTTCACTGGTCTGGCGAAAGCTAGATAATATCTGCCAGCAAAAACTTACTCCTGCAGTCCTGAAAGTGCTCTGCAGCCCAAAAATTTGCCTTCAGCATGAAACTACAGCAGTGCCAGGTGTTTTCAGCTCATTGTATGGCAAAACAGATAAGCAGGAAATAGTAGTCTTTGACTGTCCTTTAGACTTTCTCTGCCTTTTCTGGATTCACTGACACAAGCTGGAGGCTTTGCAGTCTCTTTTGTTTGCAAAAAAACATGCATGATCTCTTTCTGGTTACAGTCATCTGGAAGAAATAAAGTTTGGGTTTTTTTTTCCTAAATCCATATCAAGTTTCTTTGGGTTGAGTGAGATATCGGAACTCTATAGGCAGGAAATTTTGCCAAAGTCTCCTGCTTGTGTTGGCAACTCATTACAAGAAAAAAAGAAAGAAAAAAATCACAAGCAGCTCTTGCAGGGACCATGAGTTATAGTAACCGACTGTGTGAAATAAGGCAGTGGTCTGGGGACAGTCCTGCTCCAGCGGCCACGTCACACATCTGCTGAGCTGCAGAAAAGGAAGTCCCTGGGTGCTGGAGCTTGTCGGGGGCGACAAACGAAGGCAACGAGGTGCTTGGGTGCAGGCGCCTGTGTGGGTGCGTGTGCCAGGGCCTCCCGGCAGCGCTCCCTGGGCGGGCGATGCGGCGGCCGCGGGTGCAGCGAGGCTCCCCGCGCCGTGCGAGGCTCACCGTCTGGTGCCGTCGTGCTTAGTACTCGCGCATTCAGTGTTTCACACCCATGGTTTGGAGGAGGAGGAGGAGGGTTGCTCAGCCCTGGGGTCTCTGGCAGGGAGAGGAAAAACGGAGGCACACCAGACTGGACCGTGCCGCTAGGGGTTTAACGCACGGTGGCACCTTGCGGTCCTGGTTACACAGCACACCTGTTTTGGAAAATAGCTGGTGCATGACATGAGTTGGTGCTGACTCTCTTCATGCGGATGGAAGAACGTAGACTCATAGGAGCAAACGTGGGACAACTGTATTCGTTTTCCAACAAAACTGTGTGTGTGTGTGTGTGTGTGTGTGTGTGTGTGTGTGCACGCACATGCATGTGTGCACAAGCCTGTGTTTTCTTAAAGAAAGAATAGGGTTTTTTTGTGTTTTTTTTTTTTTTTTCAGTACGAACAAATATTCAGGACAGAATCTGTACCTCAGCCAGCTCAGTGTTGTCACTCCATCATGCCCCATTACATTTAACCGAGTTGCCTGGAGTCACACACACAAAGCAACAACCCCTGCAAACCAACACGAGTTGTTGTCCCTTCTCGGCTGCTGCTCAGCACAGGGCTGAGATCTGTGCATGGCCTTATCATGAGAGAGAGATGGGTTGGATCAGCACCAATTTATGCCTGGTCTGGTTTAGATGAAGCAGTGCATCTGACGCAAAGTAAAATACGTTCCTTAACGTGCTAAGATATTCCCAACAACCTTTTAAATAAAACACTACTGTGTTAAGAAAACAAAAAGTCAGGATGTAATCTTTTTAAAATGGGCAATATTTGCCTATATGGTAACTTCTGTCAGGGGAAAAGCTGTTTCTGTTGATCTTTAGCAGGAATATTATTGTCCTGAAAAGTATTTTGCATTGCTGATGACTATTGCCCATTGCTTCCTGTTAAGAGATCAGCTGTGTTTAACTAAGTGGCTGAAATTACCACATCTATGTCCAAAGTTTGTATTTATGTATTTTTATATATACATACATACCCTCACAAATATGCATTGCATACGTATGTGCATATGTGTGTGCATATGCACACACCCAAACTTACAAAATATAGACATACATAAGTATTTACAAAGAGAAATCATTCTGTTTTCAGCCAGAATATTTAAGCCATTTCACAGAATGGAGATAGGGAAAAATACTTTGCTTTTTTCATATTACAAAATTCTGATGACTTTCTCTTTGAGATCTCTAGCATCTCTGTGCATTACACACCTGGCTTGCTTCCATGCTAAACCACACTATAGTTGGGACCTCTTCTAGCAAAAAAGCATCTTAACTGGCTTCTCACTTTAATATATTAATATGGGAATATGTTTGTGGTGCTGCGTCTCTTGTTCAGTTCCTCTGGGCTGCTAGCATTTCTGATGTCTAGGAAAGCCTGACATATGTGGTCCTGTAAATAGCGTATGCATCCCTGTGACTTCTGATGGGACCTGAATCCAGGTTAGCTAACTGCGGGTGATTCTACCTGTAATCCAACCTGTAAGATCTAGGTGACCATAAGGCTTTGATATACAGTAAAATTAAAATATTAAGTTATTTAAAATACTGTCATGGAACTTAATGAGTGTTTACCTTTCTCCATTTGTTTTTGTTAAGTATCAGTCCTGTACGCTTAACCCAGGACACCGACTGCCGATTGCATTCCTGGCATGCTTTTCCTTGTTAATAGCCATGCTCCGGACCAAAATAAGCCCTCGGCTACACCTGAACATCATAGTTGGTTCTCATTGTGCTGGGTATGTAGAGCAACTGTTGCAACCAGTTCAACCAGCCTTGTGGGTATTCCCATTACACAAGGGCCTGGGCAGATCTAGGTACGTTTCCGTATCATTTAGGCAGTTAAATACTCTAATCAGTCTTGCAAGTCACCTGCTGCGACTCTGACCTAGCACAGTTATTTAGGTCTGCAAACTTGCTATAGTAAAATGAGGTTCACTGAAAGCTAAATTGTATCTGCAGCTCATTAGTACTATGCAAGCAAGCTCATAAAATGTAACCTCTCCTTCCTGTAGGTACTGAAGTATATGGGGAAATTTTGCTTGCTCATGTCTTTTAATTTTATCCAAGTTTCTCTGATTGTGGGAGAGGAAAAAATAAAAAGCGTATTTTGCATGCAGGGACTTGCTCAGTAACATCAGTTTGAAACTAAAACACCAGTAATTGATCTTTGATGAGCTTGGGAAGAGCTGGTACCATACTGTGAATACAAGCTATTCGGTGTAATTCCTTTCAAAAAGGGAGAATAAAGGTTGGAGAGGACAAACAGAACTTGCTATTTCTTTGACACTACCTAACACTGTCAGTTAGCAGTATAATTTCTGAGATGTATTTTAACTCCTCTTATAATTGATAAAAAAAATGGTAAAAGTTATTTTGTGTTTGTTGAATCACTTTTGTCCTTTTCTGAGCAAAACTAGTTTAACCTGTTGTGGGATGGTGTCGGGAGTGTTCCTGTAAACACACAAAAGCACCTGGTCAGGCCCCTCACTTTGGTGTGCTGCCTCTGTCCTGCTGGTTTAAGGTATGCATTTATGTTAAATAAATATCAATAATAAATGTATAAATAAATATCTGTCAGGCTCACCTAGTGGTGCAGTCTCAAGGATGTACATCTCATGTGCTCTGTGTGAAATGTGTATCAATAAAAAGCTCAATAAAATGAGGGCCCTCCGAGCTGTGTAAGCAGATTAGATCTTTCTCATCTGAAAGAGCTTGCAAACTAAATGAACAACTCCAACAGAAGGGACAGAAATACATCAGCAACACGAAGATTTGGCAGACCTGTTTGATCTGTGCTAATAGCTGTCCTCTCCACACTTACACAGTGGGTGCAAAGAAAAAGAGTGGGCAGGGTACTGGGAGGAAGAGAAAGAGGAGAGCTGGAAGTAGCAGTAAATTGGCTGAGAAGAAAGGTTTTTCTAACCTCCTGGTCTCAGAAGCTTTGGCTGACGATGAGTTCATTTGCAGCACATTTTGGATGCTGGCTCTCTGGTGCTTTTCTTTCCCATAGCCCCCGGAGGGCTCAAGTCTTGTGCCGGCAGTCTTGTACCAGACTGGTACTTGTTTGCCTCAACTGCCTTTGCCCGTTTTACTTCTCATTTACTTCACTTTTCATTTACCTCTCTAGAAGAGCAGAACTCATCTCCATAAAGGTTGATATAATATAACTCCCTGTTCTCCCAAAAGAATCTCAAAAGGCAATGGACAGGAAAATATTATACAAAAGCAACTCAGATTAGATTTTTGTTTTTTGTCCATGTTTATGTTTTGCCTGATGGAAAAGTTCAAACTGAGTCTCTTATGTTGGTATATTATTTAAGATATGTATTACAAATCCAAAGGGAAATTTTGAGTTTTGTGAAAAGAAATCTAAGTAGCTATACAGTATTTTAAACAAATATAACCTAGTCTTAGAAGAAATGTTTTTTAAAAAAAATTATGTTAAACTTTAACAAGGCTATCAGAGAAAGCTTACCAGCATTTCCTAAAAATCAGATGTATGTTGTTACCATCTCACAGTTTGCATCCTTATCTTCTTGATTCTCTGACTTGCCTTGCGCTTCCCTGTCTTTGGTGACAAACTTTTTGTCTGGCAGTCTGTATTGCTCTCCTGAGGTTTAACATCGCTTGCGCTTTCCATCACAATTTTGCCCAAGCGTTTTCCTCCAGTCCTCCTCTACTGGCTAGCTTTGAGGGCTACACTCTGCTTTTGCTGTGGCTTAGCACAACAGCATTTGCAGGGTAAGGATGAAGACCTTCTACTCATGCTTTGGTTGCCTCTAGACTGTTTTCAAAAGCTTAGGAATGAAACGGTGCAGCTGGACAGAGACACAAATCTCACCAGTAAGTAGAAAGGAAATAAACTGGAGAAAGCATTGGATCTGTACATGTAATACCTCTCAGCATTGGTTTCTGGATGTACTTTTTTGTATTTTGAATGTACTTGGGATACTTTAAGTGCAGAAGTGCAACAGGTTGCCAGCAAAGAAACTGTGCAGCTATGTCCCTGCCCAGCCCCTGTGTCCTGTAACCAGCCCCTGTGAACTGGCCTTCCTCCAACAGCTGGCTCTGAACTGGGCCAGGGAAAGCACCAGACTGGCAAAACCAGTCTGATGCATTCAGGTCAAGAGGGCTAGTAATGGTTTCTGTATATTTGTAAGCTAGTGTACAATAGTTTTAGAGTAAGGATGTTATTTTTAGAGGACCAGAGCATGTCTAAAGAAGCTAATCTGTGTATTTATTTATGTGGCTCATATGAGGCAAGTCAACATGGAGTCAGCCGTGCCCTAGGATTATTTGGCTAAGTCAGACCAACAGCCCTTACTGTGAGGAGACAGGGAAGATGTCTTTCGAAACCTCGACCAAGACATTACAGCTTTAGTTCACTCAATATAGCTCAGAGCAGTCAAAAGGTGTATGTCATGATAAACATCCAGCAGCTCGATCAAACTCGATGCAGACCAGAGGCAGAGCGTTCATCTGTCACTTGTAGACAGCTCCTTTCGTCGTGAGGTCTTTCCTTTACTTCCCCATCATTAAAATCAGATTCCCTCTCTGATTTAGGCACTGCCTGCTCTTGGGATCAGGAGATAACATGGCAGCAGCTTCATCCATAAATATCAGTGCTCTGGCAGTCTTTGCACTGCTGTGAACCTTGCCTACAAAATGCCGAACAACCCTTATAGAAGATTTTACCTGAAAGGCACAGAATTTCTTTCCCCATCCAGGCTGCTCATCCTCCTGTGGAAGTCGTTTCCCACTGTCTGGACAGGGTCAAGCCCAGGCAGATTTTGCTGCTTGAATTGTAACTCGCTTTTCTACCATTGTGTGTCAACATATCGTAAACGATAAAGCAACACTTTGTGTTGCAGGCTGTAATAGCTTGGATGAATCATTTGGCATGCTGTAATACCGGGGGAGCTATTTTTCTTTCTGAATAGTGGATAAAAGCAGGGGGGAAAAGTCACAAGCATCCATGTACTTCTGTGTATGCAAATGCCAGGTTTTTGTAAGCTGTCATCATCCAAAAAGTTCTTGTAGCCTCACGACAAACTGGATTGTATGTCTGCAAGTGACCTTCTCAGGCAACTTTAATAAGAAGCGAAAAAAAAGAGAGATCATCTCTCTGCTAGAAAAGTTCCTTTAAGTGTCTGAGCCTTCTTCAGAGTTAAGTCTAGTTTGACATGTTTTATCATGCCTCCTCAGTCCTTCGCATACTTTGGTGAAAGGTTTTATTTCCTATGAGAGGCACAAAGCTCTGTCAGTTGCTAGCACCACATTTTCTCCTAGCTCTACAAGTGTTGCAGAAGGAGGGTGGCTCATCAAGAGGGACATACCGTGTTAGTGTTTCAAACCATTTCAGCAGAGAAAAATAGCTTATGGGTAGGCTCTGCTGGAGGTGTGCAGGGAGGGATGCCAGCAACTGCTGTCCCCCGTGCAGGCACCTACTCGCTTTAAGGGGATGTGGACGTTCAGCCCAACACACCAGGCCACGTGTAGCAAGGGACTGCAAGTGAGTCTAGAAATTGGCATGAGGACATTTGCCCCACCATGTGGGTCCTTCACCTTATCTTCCTTTAAATAAGGCTTTCGTATGTATGACCACATCACCAGATTTCCCATTCTACCTCTGTGCTGCTCCTGTTTTGTCAGGTTTCACCCTATGGTTCACTTCAGCCTATAATCGTACAGAAACATCTAATTAGCATGTAATTTTTTTGACATGCACCATGCCACCTTATTCTTGACCCACCATAGCAGAGACGGATTTTTATTTTTTACTGAAATGTTAAAAAGTGTTGTTTTACAACACGTGTCTTAGGCCAATATTAGCGCTTCCCTGCACTTTCCTGCTGTCCTACTCTCACCTCTGTATCTGCTTGTTTGGCTATCATTTTTTCAATTTGGGTACTTGCAGAGGATCTTTTACCTCTCTAGCTATGTCTCTTCAGTTAGCAGCTGTTAGACCTGCTGGGATGTCCCTTCCTACCTGGCTTTATACTTGATCCTTTACTACCTCTTCCATGGTAGGACTTTGATCTTGAACTTCTCTAAGGAGAATATGGCATGCTCCAGTCGCTGGCCAGCTAGCAGCTATAATAAGAAAACAAACTGGAAAAAATCACTTGGAAATATATAGCTTGTTTCTCCTCTGAGTAGAGCAGACAGTTGAGGTGACCGGCCTGTGGCTCATCACGGCACAGAGTTAAACTTGTGCCCCAAGGGCTGGCACAGGAAATGGAGACAGAAAGCAAAGGAGGTCTTGCAAGCTGCTGCATCCCATCCACCTTCCTCTGCCACCCAGCAGAGATGCCGACATCAGTCACCATGCCCGGGTCGGGACCTTCTCTGCTTGCTGGAGACTATTTCAGCTCCAAGTAGGAAAAGGAGAATTTGTTGTCCCAAGCCTGGGGTGCTCAGGTTACCTGCCCTGCTGATCACCTGGAGGAGTTTTCATTAACATAATAGTGAACCCAGCAAGATTTTGTTTTCCTATGCAAATGACTGTGGGTTTCTGTTACATTTTTCCTCCTGGGGTTTTCAGCAACAAATGCTAAAAAGATTTATTAGAAATGGAGCCTTCTCAAGGAAGTGTACTTTTGAATGAAGCCTATTTACTTGAAAAACTTTTTGAAAGAGAAATGCTATTTAACTCTAAAAATGTTTTCTTTCTCCCATTCTTAGGCAAACAATGAACTACAGTTAGCATCAGTATCTGAAATACTATTAGCTCCTGGATTAACATCTCTTGAGATGGATGCCGCAGTTCGCACATCTAATCTGATTTATTCAGGATTTCTGCAAAATGCAGCTCCTAGTTAGCAGTGCGTTATATATTCTTTCTATATTTTCTTTCCAGCTCTGCCAACAGATACACCTTGTACGTGAAAGTGGAGATACTGGGGAAGGCTGCTGCTCAGAGAGGCTCCAGGCCACAGTATCATGTTTATTGCTAAGTTAATAAGCTTTGGTCTGGATGTTCACTGTGTTTTCTAAAAGAGCTGATATGTCTAGGAGTAGAAGATAGGCTGATATTGCTCAGCAATGACAACCCAATCACACACACAATGATGTGTTTAGATCTGAAAGTACCTCGTATTTACAACACTGTATTCTTTGGACTGACAGGACTGAGATAAGGCAGTTATTTATGTTCTACTAAATCACAAAAAGAAAGACAACATTTGAGTAACAGTATTTCAATAATGACTGTTTAGGAACTGTTAATTAATGAAGTTATAGTCATAACACTTCAACGGTGCCAAATGACATCCGAAGGGACCC